>NW_027507892.1:7560798-7885798 GCF_037356315.1 Lithobates pipiens | reverse complement strand
ATTTTGAGCCGGCTGGCTTGTTTTTTATCTGCCAGTTTACTTTTTATTGATGTAAGTGCAACATATTTTTTACCTAAACAAACCTTAAGATTTTACACTATGGAGGCTTTATCTTTTCTTGGAACCCCTCCGTGATTGAGATGTCCGTTTATGAAGCAGTGATCAGCGGTGATCCAGAGGATTGCCACTGATCATAGCCCATAAACGGTTTATGAACCAGAGATAATTGGAGGAGAAGTGTTTGAATATGTTCTCCCGCCAATTATCTCCGCACATGGAGACTCCTCATAGACTGACACAGTAACGGCCAGTTTATGAAGCTGCGATCTCATCGCTTCACTGGCGATCAATGACAGAATTCACGCTCCCCGATTCACCAAATCAGAGGTGGAGAATCGGGGAGTGAAGAGAGAATCTGGGGGGATCTGAGAAGGAAAGAGGAAGGTTTTTAACTTCCTTATACCTCGTTCAGACCCCCCAACACTGTAACCATGTCCCCCTGTCATATGTATGTGTATACATATATATATATATATATATATATATATATAATGTGTATAGGTATTGTAAGGGATCTTCCCGGGGTAGGGTGTGTTTGGACACAGTTCACAACAGACTTGGAATTTATAAAGCAGATCTTGGCGTTTATTCGTGGTACAAACAGTCCAGCAAACAAAATATACAGCAACACCGTGCTTTCTAAGTACAACAAAAATAAAAGTCCTAGCCCGGCTGGGCGCTTACTAACAGGTTCTGCTCACCTATCTGACACTTACAAACACAGCGTCTTTCGCCTGGATATCGCAGGGTGAGTTTTAGCTCCAGCAGTGGCTGTGCTTGCAGCTTCCTTCAACACACAGACTGTTCATTCCCTGGCTGAGAGCAACCACCTGCAGACCCTGCAGTGCCTTTAGCTTCCCAGGCTAATTAGGATCAAAGCTCACCTGATCCCAAACCCAGAACTGGATCGGGGGATGTGGAATGACAGGTCCCTCTACCAAACCTACCTGCCATTCCATATAAACCCAGGCCCGGCAAAATTAAATAACAACTCAGCAGCATATCGCTGCTGAGAAACTGATCCATCCTGGATTTACCATCTCACACTGTGTAGCAACCTAGGTGAGATGTACACCCCCTCGATCACTTCTCCAGTGACATGTCTACATATCCCCCCCCTCTTTTTCAGACCGGAGGGCTGAGCCTTTTGTCCCCACAGACAACTTACCCTTGACAATGCGTCAGCATTTGCCTGTAATTTCCCTGGCCTGTGTTCCACAGTGAAATTAAAGTTTTGTAGGGAGAGAAACCATCTAGTCACTCTTGCATTTCTCTCCTTGTTTAACTTCATCCATGTTAGGGGGGCATGGTCTGTCACCAACTTGAATTTCCTGCCTAGCAAGTAATACTTTAACGATTCTAGGGCCCACTTTACTGCCAAACATTCTCGCTCCACAATGGCATAATTTTTCTCGGCCGGGGTTAGTTTTCTACTCAAGTACGTCACTGGATGCTCCTCACCATTCACTACTTGTGAGAGTACTGCACCTAAGCCTGTGTTAGAGGCATCTGTCTGGACCAGAAATTCTCGCCTGAAATCGGGGGTAACTAAGACAGGTGGTTGGCACAAGGCCGACTTAAGGCTTTGGAAAGCCTTCTCGGCCTCTGGGGTCCACGTGACCATTGCTGTCTTTCCGCCCTTTGTCAAGTCAGTTAGTGGAGCAGCAACTGAGGCAAAGTTTGGCACAAATCTACGGTAATACCCCGTAATACCCAGGAAAGCTCTAACCTGTTTCTTTGTCAGGGGTCTAGGCCAATTCTGTATTGCCTCAATTTTATTTAGCTGTGGCTTAATCAACCCTCTCCCAATAATGTAGCCTAGATATTTGGCCTCTTCTAGGGCTAGAGCACACTTCTCGGCATTTATGGTCAACCCCGCATCACTTATGGCATCCAACACGGCCTGTACCTTACAGAGGTGACTTTCCCAATCAGGGCTAAAAATGACCACATCATCGAGGTAGGCAGCTGAGTAATCACGATGTGGTCGCAGAATCAAGTCCATCAACCTCTGGAAAGTTGCAGGCGCTCCATGTAACCCGAATGGCATCACTACATACTGGAATAGCCCATCAGGGGTGGAGAATGCAGTTTTCTCTTTAGCCTCACCAGAAAGTGGAATCTGCCAGTAGCCCTTTGTGAGATCGAGGGTGGTTATGTACCTGGCGTTACCCAACTTCTCAATCAACTCATCTACCCTGGGCATAGGATACGCATCGAACTTGGAGATCTCATTCAACTTTCTGAAATCGTTACAGAACCTCCAAGTTCCATTGGGCTTTGGGATTAGCACAATTGGGCTGGACCATTCACTCTGTGACACCTCAATTACCCCCAGAGCAAGCATACGTTTTACCTCGGCAGATACGGCTTCCCTACGTGCCTCGGGTATCCTATAGGGCTTAAGGTTTACTCTGCTTCTAGGCTCAGTTTCAATGTGATGATGGATGAGGTGTGTACGCCCTGGGAGGTCAGAGAACTTGTTTTTGTTTTTCTGTAAAAATTCCTGAGCCTCCTGTTTCTGTGACACTGATAGAGTATCACCTACCTTGACTGGAGGGATTGGTGGTGACAAATTATTAACAGTATTTGTCGCCACCAAGGATTCCCTGTCTTTCCAGGGCTTGATCAAGTTTATGTGATAAACTTGGAAAGGCTTCCTTCTACCTGGTTGGTGCACCTTGTAGTTCACCTCACTGACCTTTTCAACAATTTCATAGGGACCTTGCCACTTCGCCAAGAATTTACTCTCAACAGTGGGGACTAGTATAAGGACCCTATCGCCTGGGTTGAATGTCCTGATTCTTGCGGACCGGTTGTAAATTCTACTTTGGGCCTCTTGAGCCCTCTGGAGGTGTTCCCTTACCAGGGGCATTACAGTGGCTATACGGTCCTGCATTTGTGCTACATGCTCAATAACACTCTTGTATGGGGTGGACTCATTCTCCCATGTCTCTTTTGCAATGTCCAGTAGACCCCTAGGGTGACGACCATAGACCAACTCGAATGGTGAGAACCCTGTGGACGCTTGGGGCACCTCCCTAATAGCAAACATGAGGTAGGGTAATAAATGATCCCAGTCACGCCCATCTTTTGCCACCACTTTCTTCAACATATGTTTCAAAGTTTTATTAAATCTCTCCACCAATCCGTCCGTCTGGGGGTGGTATACAGAGGTACGGATGTGTGAGATTTTAAATAGTCTGCATAATTCCTTCATTACTTTCGACATAAATGGCGTACCTTGGTCAGTTAGGATTTCTTTGGGGATCCCAGTCCTAGAGAACATATAAAACAACTCACGTGCAATTGTTTTAGATGCAGTGTTTCTTAAGGGTACAGCCTCAGGATAGCGGGTCGCATAATCCAGGACTACCAAAATATACTGGTGTCCTCTAGCTGACTTTACAATGGGACCCACTAAATCCATGGCAATACGCTCAAAAGGCACCTCTATAATAGGGAGCGAAACCAAAGGACTGCGAAAATGTGACACTGGGGCACTAACCTGACATGTGGGGCACGACTCACAGTATTTTTTTAATGTCATCATATATGGCCGGCCAAAAAAACCTCTGGAGAACCCTCTCTCGCGTTTTGTCAGTCCCCAAGTGTCCCCCAAGAACATGGTTATGTGCCATGTCAAGCACCTGACGCCGGTACGGCTTAGGTACCAGAAGCTGTTCCACAATCTCATCCTTAACCTTATTGACTCTATAGAAAAGATCATTAGTCACCGAAAAATGTGGAAATCTTTTTTCAGCATCTGGTTCCTGAGGTACCCCGTTCATAACAGCAACCTGCTCTCTCGCATTTTTGAGAGTGGGGTCCTGTAATTGTGCAGCCCCAAAATTATCGCTAGACACCTCTAAGTCTAGTATATTTTGCTCAGTGGGAGGAGCCTCCTCCTCCCCAGCCAGGACCTGCAAAGGAAAACAATCATTTTCATCCTGTACACTTTTATCATTCACAGTGGACAAGGCAACCCCCTTAGAGGTATCCTCACTCCTTTTGGGGATTTTTCTTTTTTCCCAGAGAGCCCAGAATAAAGGAAAATCGCGCCCCAATATTACATTATGCATGAGGTTTTTAACCACACCCACTTCATATTGTACTGTGCCTTGTTCAGTCCCGACTTTAGCCAGCACTATAGGGTACACTTTTGTATCACCATGTATACACACAACGCTCATATGCTTTTTAGACTCTAAGTCCCCAGTCACCAGGCTAGCATGCACCAAGGTTACGAGGCTTCCTGAGTCCATTAACACTTTAACAGGAAAGTCATTGATTGTGATGTCGCAGATTTGCGGTTCAGTCTCTAGTCCAGGAACTGCAGCACAAGATGGTTCCGCAAATAGCGACTGACGCCGGCTAGCGTCACATTCCATGGGTTCAGAGGTAAGAGGACAATGGGCCGACACGTGTCCCGCCTCATGGCATCTCCAACACTGGATAGGGCCTGGTCTCTTTGGCAAGGAGTCCTTTTCAGAGCCCCTTAGCCACCCGGGACCATCACCAGTCTTTTGTCCCTGAGACACCACTTGAGCCCTTTTCCCTCCATCAGCACCCCTCCACACTCCCCCAATAGATGGAAGTCTCTTACCAGCTGACGGCACAGATCTGGCGCTCCGGGGAGGTGAAGATTCTGCAGGAACATCACGGAGGTAGTCCTCAGTCGCCTGGAACCTCTCCACAAGGTTGACAAGTTCGTTGGCATTCTTAGGATCACCTTGTCCCACCCAGCGTTGCAGGTCAGTAGGAAGTGCTCGGAGGTAGCGATCCATCACGACCTTCTCTAGGATTTGTGCAGGAGTAGAAGTGTCTGGCTCCAACCACTTTCTTGCCAAATGGATTAGGTCATACATCTGGGACCTCGCTGATTTGTCCAGACTGTAGCTCCAGTTGCGTACCCTCCGGGCACGGACTGCAGTAGTAACTCCTAGTCGGGCAAGTATCTCCTCTTTTAGCCGAGTATAGTCCTTAACCTCTTGCTCACTGAGGTCATAGTAGGCCTTTTGAGGTTCACCTGTTAAATAGGGCGCAATTACCTCTGCCCACTCAGCGGCTGGTAACTTCTCTCGCTCAGCCACGCGCTCAAATACTGTTAGATAGGCTTCAACATCGTCCTCAGCAGTCATCTTTTGCAGCGCTTTCTGCACAGTCCTTCTCCCAAAAAAAATCTCTGGAGCGGCTCCCATCACCACAGGCGCCTCTCGATTTGCTATCAGGTGCTCGATAAGTTGTTGTTGTGCAGCCATGGACTGTTCATGTCGTCTATTGACCTCTGTCTGAGCCTGCTGTTGTGCAGCCATGGACTGTTCATGTCGTCTATTGGCCTCTGTCTGAGCCTGCTGTTGTTGCAAACTCACTTGCATAAACTGCTTCAGCATCTCCTCCATGTTGCTGGACTGTTCTTGGAGTGTAGTTGCAGCTTTCACCCAGGACATCAGCAGCTGTAGCCAAGTCTGTCCACACCGTTGCCCCTAGCAACCGCGTTGCCCGCTACCTCCACCAATTGTAAGGGATCTTCCCGGGGTAGGGTGTGTTTGGACACAGTTCACAACAGACTTGGAATTTATAAAGCAGATCTTGGCGTTTATTCGTGGTACAAACAGTCCAGCAAACAAAATATACAGCAACACCGTGCTTTCTAAGTACAACAAAAATAAAAGTCCTAGCCCGGCTGGGCGCTTACTAACAGGTTCTGCTCACCTATCTGACACTTACAAACACAGCGTCTTTCGCCTGGATATCGCAGGGTGAGTTTTAGCTCCAGCAGTGGCTGTGCTTGCAGCTTCCTTCAACACACAGATTGTTCATTCCCTGGCTGAGAGCAACCACCTGCAGACCCTGCAGTGCCTTTAGCTTCCCAGGCTAATTAGGATCAAAGCTCACCTGATCCCAAACCCAGAACTGGATCGGGGGATGTGGAATGACAGGTCCCTCTACCAAACCTACCTGCCATTCCATATAAACCCAGGCCCGGCAAAATTAAATAACAACTCAGCAGCATATCGCTGCTGAGAAACTGATCCATCCTGGATTTACCATCTCACACTGTGTAGCAACCTAGGTGAGATGTACACCCCCTCGATCACTTCTCCAGTGACATGTCTACAGTATATATTTATAATGTGTGTATATACATGTGTATATAATGTGTGTGTGTGTGTATACATATATATAATGTAGGGCGACTCTTTATTTTACTAGCATTAACCACTCTGTCTGTCAGTGTATTGAGCAGTGATAATTTATCACTGCTTAATAAACTGACATCTCGGTGTTTCTGTGATTTTCTAGTACTGTAATCTTGTAAAGTCTCACGAGATTCCAGTATCAGGTGCCGTTCTCCAGTGTTAGAAGCGTTTGTAGATCGCTTCACTCCTCCGAAGGTGAAGCGATCTACTCTGCTTCATAAACTGGCACACAGAGGAGAAAGATCTCCTCTGAGAATGCCGGAGAATGAAGCAGTGAATAGATTCCACTGCTTCATAAACGGACACCTGAGTCCATTGAGCGGTGGAGGCTTAATAGCACAATCTCCCTGGTTGATCAAAGGCCCTGGCTGGGTATATAGCCACAAATGTTGTAGACCTCCCATAATAGGAGGTCTTAGGAGCTGGAAAGTGGCCATTTTATGAGGTGGAGGTGCTTCTCTGAACTATCATGATTTCTTGGTGAAATTATCCACGATTAAGGGATCCTTCGGATATCACGTCACCATATGGACTTTCTTGCTTTTTATGCGTATAGACTTTCTTCATAAATTATCCAAAAATTCATATTATATGGGTTCTTCGCAATTTGAGGTTGTGCACAAGGGAAGAAGGAGGGCGCTCATGTTCCCATGCTCAGCATTAGTTAATAATGTGAACAAAACTGTTGGCAGAGGGTGTTAGAGGGGACAAGAAGCAATCCCTTCCTTTTCTCATGGAGTCTCTTATTTTCAAATTCTTGATTGGACCATTTGTTTATATAAATATAACTGTTTTGAAGGGTATAGAAGAGGTTTTTTAAATAAAAATATTTTAAGGGGTTTGAGTTTATGCCTAAACTGTTGCTTTATATCTTTTTTTTTTTTTACTAAATGTTTAATCTTGTTTACAAATAAAGATTGAATACCTGCCACATGATTTCAGAGTTCCATGGGTTAGCTAAAGAACAACACAGCATATAAAGTTTGTCTGATTGAAACTTCAGACTTAGCCCTTGTACACACAGTCGGACATTCCGACGGAAAATGTCCGATCGGACCATGTTGTCGGATAATCCGACCATGTGTGGTCTCCATCGGACTGTTTCTGTCGGAATATCCAACCGACAAAGTTTTACAGCTGGACAACATGATCCGATGGGACTTTGTCCGATCGTTTGTAGAGAATTCCGATTGGACAAAGTGCCACGCATACTCAGATCAAATTCCTAGACCAAAGCTATTGGCTACTAGCCTGAATGTAGTCCCGTTGTAACGAAATAATGTCATCACGTTCTGAACGATCGGATTTTCCGACAACTTTGTCCGACCGTGTGTATGCAACAGTTTCAGACAAAATCCGTTGGACAAAATCCAACGGATTTGGTTGTCAGAATGTCCGACCGTGTGTACAAGGGCTAAGCCATATCATAAGGGATGAGTGGCTGCTGAGATTTATTTAGAAGTACAGATTGTTCATTTAGCAAAGAGAATGTTCAAGCTTAGTATATAAGTAATATTCACTTCAATCTGCCAGTCATGTACTAGAAATTTTTTAAATCATCAGCACATGATTGGGTAGTCAAAGTACACACCGCTTAATTCATTTTATTATTAGGGATGAACTTGGGTTTCCGTCTGAACCTGGAAATAGCCAGCCTGTAGGAATCTCCCACCCACAGCTCATTGCCCCAGCAATAACAACAGCTGACTTCCAGGTTTGGCTGACCCCCACGCTTTACTGTTTACTAAGCTCAGTTACCTGTTCACTCAGAAAAAATGAACAGTATCTACATCCTTTGTAAATCAATCCTATAGAGTTCTGTGGAACACAACAAATCACTCTTCAAAAAAGGGATATAAGGACGGCATGGAAGCTTCAGGTATTCCTAGTTCCTGGCGATTGCCCAGGATGTCTCACTATGCCTCGTAGCCCTTCTCAGACAGAGGAAATCCAAGTCACTGCATTAACAAGATGTTTGTTTCTCCATAGAGATCTGTAGGCAATTGGATTTTTTTTTTCCACACAGTTGAAAAGTTATCATGCAAATGATGAGAAATAGAGACCACAGCTCCAGCTGCAAGTTGGATAGAAAAATACTAATATGCACTATTGTATATGTCATAAGCAGACTTGTTGGATTCCCCATTATAGCATTCCCATCATATGTGGCACATTGTTCCACTGTAGTGATACCAGTCCTGTTCCACTTATCTCTCCAAAAACATTTAATACATGAGGAAAGCTTATATTAAGGCCCCTTTCACACATGCGGACGATATGTCCGTATTTCATCCATCCGTTTGCGGATGAAATACGGGCATACATTCATCCCTATGGGATAGCGGGTGTCTGCGGATAAACATCCGCAGACACCCGATTTCGTCCGCCTCCGCTACTGTCCGATTCTGCAGACAGAGGAAAATCCTATTTTTCTATCCGTCTGCAGAGCGGATCGGATGAACATGGACAGACGGTCCGTGCGCATCCGATCCCCATAGAGGAGAGCGGAGAGCTGACAGGGCGGTCCCCGCACAGTGTGCGGAGACCGCCCTGTCCGCAGCCAGCTCAGCGGGGACAACGGAGCAATCCCCGCTGAGCGAGCGGATCATCACGGGGCGGATCTTTACTGATCCGTCCCGTGTAAAAGGGGCCTTAACATTAAAACTAAGAAAATATAAAAAAAAAAGTAAAAATGCTAGGCTTTCAGCTTTATGTGAACAGTCTTGGAGAAGTCAATGTACTTGGCCTCGAAGACTGAGATTATAATACACTAGCTTTTGCCCATTCAGAGGTATATGCAACAAGCTTCAAACAAACACTGGTTTCGAACCAGAGCAAAGAGTTCCTAATCAATTACTTTTCTCCAAAAAAAGTTTTTCTTTAATAGAACAAAAACATTATCTCTCTTGGTTTCGATTTTTTAGACACATAACACAACTGTATCCAAATTTTGTTAAAAATGTAGACAAAATATTTATTGCATCCTTATTAAAACCATCATATATATTGCATAAAACACCACAAATTAGTTGATATCTGACAGAAAAAAACACCATGCTTAATAACATATCAGCATTTATGATGCCTCAATATTATTATATAAAACCCCTCAATGTGTTTCAATTCTTCCAGAATCTTCATCAGGGAGACAAAAGCATGATTGGGTCAAGTGCTTTTGTCCCCCTGATGAAGATTCTGAAAGAATTGAAACATGTTGGTGCTTATTTATATTACAATATTAAGGCATCATAAGCGCCGTTATGTTATTAAGCTTGGTGGTTTTTTTGGTCAGATATCAACTAATTTGTGGTGTTTTATGCAATATATATGATGGTTTTAATAAGGATGTAATCTATTTTACATTACAGTAACATATAACAAAGACAAACATAGCACAGTCTTAGGTAAGAAACCCACGCAGGGGCTTCACTAAGGCACTAAAGAATAATGAAAAATTACTACAACTCAAGAAACTGTGACAGTGTAAGAACAACTAACTATTGCGGCTTGTGCTCAGCTGGTGTGTCAGCCCATGATTGCATTGTGAACTTAAAGTGATTGTAAAGTGATTGTAAAGTCTCCTTTTTTTCCTAAAAATAACAAACGTGTATACTTACCTGCCCTGAGCACCACCCCTGGCCCCACCCCCTTTCTCTCCTGATTGACTGACTGACTTTGATTGACAGCAGCAGGAGCCAATGGTGCCACACTGCTGTCTCAGCCAATGAGGAGGGGAGTCCTAGAGGGGGCCCAGGTAAGTATTAGGGGGGCTGAGACAGGGGCTGCTGCACACAGAAAGCTTTTTATTTTAATTCATAGAATGCATTAAGATAAAAAAACCTTCTGACTTTACAATCGCTTTAAGACAGTTCTTATGCCATGTACACACGAGCCGTTTTTCCATCAGAATAAACTCTGACGGTTTCTCCGACGGAATTCGGTGTATTCAAGCTGTCTTGCATACACACGGTCACACCAAAGTCCGACCGTCAAGAACGCGGTGACGTACAACACGTACGACGGGACTAGAAAAAGGTAGTCCAATAGCCAGTAGCCAAAAGCTTCTGTCTCGTACTTTCTTCTGAGCATGCGTCCTTTTTTTGGTCCATCGGAACAGCATACAGACGAGCGGTTTTCCCGATAGGAATTGGTTCCGTCTGAAAATATTTAGAACATGTTCCATTTCTAGGTCCGTCAGAATTTTCGATGTAAAAAATCAGATGGGGCATACACACGATCGAAATATACGACGAAAAGCTCCCATCTGACTTTTTCTGTCGGACATTCCGCTCGTGTGTACGCGGCATAAGGCTGACTGGAGGACTGTCTACATTTTTATCAAAATTTTGACACATTTGTGTTATACACCTAAGAAACTCCCAACCAAGAGAGACTGTGATCAACTGGACTAGATTATTATTTTTAGCCCTTGTACACACGGTCGGAGTTTCCGACGGAATGTGTCCGATCGGACCGCTTTGTCGGATATTCCGACTGTGTGTGGTCTCCATCAGACTGTTTCCGTCGGAGTATCCGACGGACCAAGTTTTCCAACTTGTTGGTAAAATTTTCTGACAAAATGCTCCAATCGGACATACTCCGATCATGTGTAGAGAATTCCGATCGGACAAAGTGCCACGCATGCTCAGATCAAATTCCTACATCAAAGCTATTGGCTACTAGCGTGAACGTAGTCCCGTCGTAACGAAATAACGTCATCACGTTCTGAACGATCGTATTTTCCGACAACTTCGTCCGACCGTGTGTATGCAACAGTTTTCGGGCAAAATCCGTTGGACAAAATCCGATGGATTTGGTTTTCGGAATGTCCGACCGTGTGTACAAGGGCTTAGAGTTTTATTTTTATACAAAGGCATTGACATTCACTTCAAATTTCCATTGTTGTCTATTAAACAAAAAAAAAGCAACAATCTTGCATGAAAAAAATAAAAAAATCAAAGTTCCATAGTCACACCCAAGCAAAGCCACATGACGAAAAATGGATAGATCACATGATCTCAGATCTAAAACATTTATGCTAACTGTGCTTGAGGCTTGAAAAAGAAGAGAAAAAAAAAACTACTGGATTAGGTTGTCTCAATGGCATTATTAATAGTCTTCTAAACTTTAAACTGTCTTAAGGAAAGATGTAAAGGAGAAGAGATTTTGTAGAACGCCTTTATGCTCTTCCCTGTTTTAACATATTAAGCTGGGTCCCTTTGTGCACCGGATTTTAGAACATCAAACCACTATGAAATACATGATTTTGATTTTTTTTTTTTTAAACAAACTGAGAGGATCCAGGTGCATGTTCATAGAAAAGAACTGTTCTCTTATTCATTTCGATAAAACCAATTTCAGGGCCTATGCTTTAATTGTAAATAATCCCCCACATTCTTTCAGTGTAAACTCTTTAAGGACTCATGAATTTTATTCATACTCGCTCACTCTATGAGAGGGCATTGTTTATTTGCTGTTTGCTTCTTTGTGCAATAACACTCCCAGAAGAAAATCTCTCTCTCTGCTTAAGGAATTAGGAGAGAGACAAAAGCAGAAAATTCTCTAAGCCTTGTTTTGTGCTAAGAGAAATGTTTGACATTTCTGTGGAGAGGTGTTTAGTGTGGATTCATTAGGTCTTAGGGCCTCTTTTCTCCATGTTGCCCTTTCATTTTGTGTCACTGTTTTTTTTTTAAGTGTTTGGAAGACTGCAGAGAACTTGCCAGTGTTTGTAATTAGGTTCCCGAAATCTGAATAGCAAGAAGAAAAAAAAAAAAAAAAAAAAGAACTTGATTCAGTTTAAAATGGACAGCTACATTCTAAGTTCAACCAACAAATCTGAAATTTGAAGACATCAACGCACATTTTTGGTAAGGATAGAATTTCTCAAGATGTGGTGGTTCCAGAATGGCCATTTTGAAATAGAGTTAAATCATAATCTCAATTTATTCAGGGATGTTTTTTTGGAATTGCCCTACAGTGGATTTGTGGTGATTCTAGGGGATTTGAGGTAGCACCGAATTTATGGTGAAAGGCCCTGTGTAATCTATCAGCTGTGATCAGGAGGGTAAAGCTAACAATAGCCAAATTTTAATTTCAACCAACAGGTCTAAAACTTGGGTAGTTCAATGCCCATTTGTATAGAATTATTAATGATGTGGTGGTTCCAGAATGGCTATTTTAAGATAGAATTAAATCATAATCTCAGTTTGTTCAATTTAGGGATAAGGGTTGGATTCACACTAAGGTAGGTCTTAAGTTTGCAGTGAATCTGGGGGATTCGAGGTAACACTGAATTGATTGTGAAATTTACCTGTAATTATTTTAAAAATACCCTTAAAGTGGGAATAAACCACATAGAAAAAAATTGCATCACATACTAACACATTATCACAAACTTACCTGAAATGGGCATGGCATGACGTGCCCGTCCACCTAAACTGACTGGCCGGGCAAGGAGAGCATTAACGATGGCAACTCTGGAGGAGCTGCAGAGATCCACAGCTCAGGGGGGAGAATCTGTCCACAGGACAACTATTAGTCGCGCACTCCACAAATCTGCCCTTTATGGAAGAGTGACAAGAAGAAAGACATTGTTGAAAGAAAGTCATAAAAAGTCCCATTTGCAGTTTGCGAGAAGCCATGTGGGGGACACAGCAAAAATGTGGAAGAAGGTGCTCTGGTCAGATGAAACCAAAATTTTACTTTTTGGCCTAAAAGCAAAACGCTATGTGTGGGGGAAAACTAACACTGCACATCACCCTGAACACACCATCCCCACCCTGAAACATGGCGGGGGCAGCATCATGTTGTGGGGATGCTTTTCTTCAGCAGGGATAGGGAAGCTGGACAGAGTTGATGGGAAGATGGATGGAGCCAAATACAGGGCAATCTTAGAAGAAAACCTGTTAGAGTCTGCAAAAGACTTAACCTCCCTGGCGGTAATCCCGAGTCTGGCTCGGGTTGGGATTTCAGTACCACGAGCGGTAACCCCGAGCCAGACTCGGGATCGCATCGCTGGATACAGGGAGACTTACTTACCTTGTCCCCTGGATCCAGCAATGTCCTCCCCGCTGTGTGTGCGAGTCGTCCTCCGCTCGATTCACACAGTGCCCGAGTGCCGCTGAGCTCCGTTCCCTGCGACGTTACGGCGCACGGGAGCGGAGATCGGCACCAAGTTCAAAAAAGTAAAATACACAATACACATACAGTACTGTAATCTTACAGATTACAGTACTGTATAAAAAAATTACACACCCCCTTTGTCCCTAGTGGTCTGTCCAGTGCCCTGCATGTAGTTTTATATTATAAATATTGTTTTTTTCTGCCTGGAATTTGGAGATTGTCCATAGCAACTAAAAAGTGTCCCTTTATGTCAAAAGTGATTTTAGACCAGCTAGAAAACAGCGCTAATAAATTAGAATCACTTGCAGAATTGAGCGATAGCGATTTGTGGAGAGATCCGTCATCAAACACTAAATCTAATGACAGCGACAATTCTGCAAATGAGCAAATTTCTGTGTTTTTGGATTTGATTACATTATTGAATAATTTTTATTATTATTTGTTATCGTTATTTATAGTTATTTATTATATTATAAACTTTATCATACCCGAGATGTCTACTAGACTCTGGTTTGAACAGATTTAAGAGAGTTATTCCTAAGAATTGCAGGCGTACAATATAAAACGCCAAATTTCCATGAAAAATAATTGTACCGCTTTCAGCACCTAAAATCTGAAATATTCATACCGCCAGGGAGGTTAAGATTGGGGCGGAGGTTCACCTTCCAGCAGGACAACGACCCTAAACATACAGCCAGAGCTACAATGGAATGGTTTAGATCAAAGCATATTCATGTGTTAGAATGGCCCAGTCAAAGTCTAGACCAGTGATGGCGAACCTTGACACTCCAGATGTTTTTGAACTACATTACCCATGATGCTCATGCACCCTGCAGTGTTGTTGAGCATCATGGGAAATGTAGTTCCAAAACATCTGGGGTGCCAAGGTTCGCCATCACTGGTCTAGACTTAAATTCAATTGAGAATCTGTGGAAAGACTTGAAAAGTGCTGTTCACAGACGCTCTCCATCCAATCTGACAGAGCTTGAGCCATTTTGAAAAGAAGAATGGGCAAAAATGTCCCTCTCTAGATGTGCAAAGCTGGTAGAGACATCCCCAAAAAGACTTACAGGTGTAATTGCAACAAAAGGTGGTTCAACAAAGTATTGACTCAGGGGGGCGCCATACAAATGCCCCCCACACTTTTCACATATGTATTTGTAAAACATTTAGAAAACCATTTATCATTTTCCTTCCACTTCACAATTATGTGCTACTTTGTGTTGGTCTATCACATAAAATCCCAATAAAATACATTCACGTTTTTGGTTGTAACATGACAAAAATGTGGAAACTTTCAAGGGGTGTGAATACTTTTTCAATTCACCGTATAATAGGCTAACCACAAAAAAACAGACCTGTAACAGGTAATATAAACTCATTACTTATACATTATCTTTTGCTATTTTAGAGTTTTATCCTGTTTTGATACATAATAAAGTATTACATGTTATGTTGAACATGGTTAATAACAGTAATTGCACCTGATAACACCTGCAACCCAATCAAACGCTAATGATTTTAGGAAGTCACCGATGACACAGGAAATAGAGCTTTAAAGATTCTGACCTTTCAAAAGGTACATAAGCCAGAACTTTACGTCAAGAGTTCATATATTTATTTTGAGGGAAAAACACACATTCAGCTGACATCTAAGCCAAAGTTACTTAGTCTCCTGGCTTTTGACCTGCTCTTATCAGATTTCTCTTATAATGCTGTCAAATCCTCATCACCATAAGCAAGTAAGGTCATATTGCAAAGGTGTTTACGACTGTTTAGGGGTCATAGAGCTTACCTTTGTCAACACAAAAAGTGTTCAGGGCAATTGTACTTGTTAACGCCTTCAATGCTGTGCTTTCCATAATTGTTTTAAATAATATCATCAATGACATGTAAGGATTACCTACAATATCACATAGTATCAGATAAATCAGTCTTGGAAAACCTCATACTGAAATTAAAAAAAATATCAAAAATAAATAAATAATGAGTCAGGAGATTCTTATAGGTGACACACTATATTGTCAAAAGTATTGGCACACCTGCCTTTACACACACATGAACTTTAATGGCATCCCAGTCTTCATCCATAGGGTTCCATATTGAGTTGGACCTCCCTTTGCAGCTATAACAGCTTCAACTCTTCTGGGAAGGCCGTCCACAAAGGTTAATGCCGCGTACACACGACCGGACTTTGCGAGGGACTAGGTCCGACGGTCTTTCCGACGGACTTTCAGCGGAGTTCCGACGGACTTTTACCGAATGAACGGACTTGGCCACACACAATCACACCAAAGTCTGACAGATTCGAACGTGATGACGTACGACCGGACTAGAATAAGGAAGTTCATAGCCAGTAGCTAATAGCTGCCCCAGCGTCCGTTTTTGTCCGTCGGACTAGCACACAACGGATTTCTTGGTCCGGCAGAGTTCCGTTGGGAAAATGTAAAACATGTTCTATTTTTAAAGTCCGCCAGATTTTTGGCAAGCAAAGGTCCGATGGAGCCCCCACACGATCGAATTGTCCGACAGACTCGTTCCGTCTGACCTTTGCTGTCAAGAAGTCTGGTCGTGTGTACGTGGCATTAGGAGCGTGTCTATGGGAATGTTTGACCATTCTTCCAAAAGCACAGGCCTGGCTCTCAGTCTAGGCTCTAATTCATCTTGTAGATGTTCTTGGTGGTCAGGACTGGTCAGGTGTGCAGGCCAGTCAAGTTCCTCCACCCCAAACTCACTCATCCATGTGTCTATGGACCTTGCTTTGTGCACTCATTTGGTGGAGGGGGGATTATAGTGTGGGGTTGTTTTTCAGGGGTTGGGATTGGCTACTTAGTTGCAGTAAAGAGAACTCTTAAAGCATCAGCATACCAAGACATTTTGGAAAATTTCATGCTCCCAACATTGTGGGAACAGTTTGGGGATGGCCCCTTCCTGTTCCAACATGACTGCACACCAGTGCACAAAGCAAGGTCCATAAAGACATGGATGAGCGAGTCTGGGGTGGAGGAACTTGACTGGGATGAGTCCTGACCTCAACCTGATAGAACACCTTTACGAAGAATTAGAGCAAAGACTGCGAGCCAGGCCTTCTCATCCAATATCAGTGCCTGATCTCACAAATGCGCTTCTGGAAGAATGGTCAAACATTCCCATAGACACACTCCTAAACCTTGTGGACAGCCTTCCCAGAAGAGTTGAAACTGTTATAGGTGCAAAGGGCAAAGCAGCAAGTTAAAAGAGAAGTTCGAGATTTAAAAAAAATGAACATTTATCCTCCCCTAGATGCTGCATCTTTCCCCCCACCGGCTCTGCAGTGAGAACTGAGTGATCAAACACCGCTGATCGCTCAGTTCTCCTCCTCCGCTCTGAACAGAGAGCCATGACTGTCAATCAGTGGCTCTCTGCTCTCCCCCTCCAGCACTCTCAGGAGTGTTGGGCTGTGTAGGGGGTGGGAGGAGCTGGCTCAGGCTTAGCAGATCGCTAAGGGGCTGAGTCAGGTGCCAGTCCTGGCCATATGGCTGCACAGCCTGGACTGGCTGAGCGACTTCACCCACCATCAGATTTTATTCATAGGAGATGTATGGCCAAGAAAACGTTGCCCATACTTCTCTTTTAAGTTGTATTATAGGCATTAATAAGGTAAATTCTATTAATGTAACCATTGGTTGAGGTGATTGTAGGTGTTTTTAGTGCATTTGCAACAAAAACAACTAAGTAATGTCTGTGATATTATTTTTGTTTGCACTAATATCCACATTTTAAGGACTAGCATACTGGATATCCCCCTTAAATTTTAATGTTCCCCTTGTGTATGGATAAATTGAGTCATGGCTACATTGGCTGCCAGGTGGCCCTTCTTTGCTCTATCAGAAAATGTGTTTTCATTGCTTTTTGGGACCCCTCACTCCCTGTACTGTCTGACACCCATCAAATAGACAGGAAGTGAGCGGAAATGTCTCAAATGGAGACACAGATAGCAATTAAAAGTTGACAGAGATTCTCACCTTTCTCCAAACTCTTCAAAGCTTACCAAAACATTTTATCTGGTATTGGGCTTTGAGCTGACCATACAGGTGGACATTTTAATTGGCTTTAGAATGTAACTAAAGGCAAAACTTTGCCTTTTTTCATTTTGAATACAGTAAAGGATAGTTATAAACCCTGCCAGTTTTTTGCCATCTGTGTTCAATTGGGGAGATTTCCCTTCACTTCCTGTCCCATTAGCCATACAGGAAGTGAGAAGAAGACCCTTTAAAGTTAGGGAAATCCTGGAGAGTCACCTGGTTCTTCAGAACTAGTGTCCCTATTGGAAGATTTTCATTTATTACTGTTCCGGTGTTAACCCAAAATTTAGTATTTTCTTTACTTTCGATGATAATTTTAACCAGGACAAATTGCAAGGGTGAATCTCCCTAATTGGTGCAGAGACAGCAATAAAAACCTGACAGGTGTTTTATTCCCTTTCAACTCTATCCAAAACTACAAAAAATGCTTTGCTTTTAGTTATACTTTAACCACCTCCCACCCAACCACTGCACATATATGGCCGGGGTGGGCGCTTCCTCCTTCTGAGTGGACATTTGGGAACGTCCTTCAGAAGGAGGGGGATCGCGCACTCGCGAGCATGCCCACGCAGTGGCGCGATCCCGATGCGCTCGTGTCTCCCGGAGGCTCTGTGATTGTCCCTCCTGATCACATGATGGCTGTGTCCAATCACAGCCATCATGCAACGTAAATAGAGAGGTGGTTGCTGGGCGATCGTCTCTCCTCTCCTCACACAGAGGTTGTCAGTGAGGAAAGGAGAGGAGATCGCTGCAGCCAGCCGGTGATCAGTGAGTACAGGGCTGGTGCAAGGATTTTTGACACCCTAGGTGAAACCTCATTTTGCCGACCCTCCTTGGCTCCACCCCTGACTCCACCCCCTTTGCCCTGCCCATGTATACCCCACTTTTTTATTGAAGTGCCCATCAAATGCAGCCTCACCAGCACCCATCAATTCAACCTCACCAGCGCTCATCAAATACAGCCTCACCAGGGCCTATCAATGCAGCCTCACCGGCGCCCATCAATGCAATCAACCTCATTTTGCTGACCCTCCTTGGCTCCACCCCTGACTCCACCCCCTTTGCTCTGCCCATGTATACCCCACCTTTTTAATGAAGTGCCCATCAAATGCAGCCTCACCAGGGCCCATCAATGCAGCCTCACCGGCGCCCATCAATGCAGCCTCATCAGCGCCCATCAAATGCAGCCTCACCAGTGCCCATCAATGCAGCCTCACCACCACCCATCAATAAATGTTTGCTTGCTTCCATTCATTTGGGAGTCGGGACACAGACACAGTCCTCCGTCGCTGTGCCTCTGATACTATATGTGAATGGAGCAGTGGCTGTCTGCTGATGCTGAGACTTGCTTGCTGCAGAGAGAAGAGAGTAGGAACACCAGTGGCCGAGCGCCCTAGGCAGCAGTGCCTAGTTTGCCTAGTGGTAGCACCAGCCCTGAGTGAGTATGAGCTGTTTTTTTTACAGCTTTTTACACACTGATCACCGGCCCAGTGTCCACACACATGTCCCCACACAATGTCCCCATACAATGTCCCCAAAATAGTGTCCCCAAAACTCTGTCACCCCACTTATGTCCCCACACAGTAAAAACACCTGTCCCCCACATATGTAACAGTCAAATCCCGTCCCAATGATCATCTTCGCACATATGTCCGTGATCATCTGCGCACATCTGTACATGATCATCTGCGTACATCTGTCCCTGATCACACAAACCAATTATTATGCACTTAACGGGATTTTTTTTTTTTTTTACCAAAGACATGTAGCAGAATACATTTTGGTTAAAATTTATGACAAAATTCGATTTTATTGGATTTCTTTTGAAATAGAAAGTAGAAAATATTGTGTTTTTTTTTCAAAATTTCCTCTCTTTTTTCGCTTATATTGCATAAAAAAAAAAAAAGTTGTGAATAAATACCACCAAAAGAAAGCTCTATTTGTGTGAACAAAATGATAAAAATGTAATTTGGGTACAGAGTTTCACGACCGCGCAATTCTCATCGAAAGTGCAACAGCGGTGAAAGCTGAAAATTGGCCTGGGAAGGAAGGGGGTGAAAGTGCCCGGTATTTAAGTGGCTAACCACTTTTGAAGAACCGCACATATGAACAAAAGTAATCACAAGAAACAAAGAAATCTACCATCCATGAATTTGATTGACTACCAGATTGCCATGGATTGTGAAGTCAAATTAGACAATCATTTGTTGTTTTATATAGTTTACTGAAAGTTCAGCAGGCAGTGGCTGCAACACTAGGAACACCCTAAAATCGGGTGGAACATGTAACATGTTCCCAAAGGTGAACTTAATCTTTAAGCCCTGTACACAAGGGCTGAATGTTGGGAGACATCGGCCTGTTCAATAAAAACCGGCCGACGTTCGGCCCATGTGTAAGGCACTCACTATGACAGAAGCCGGTCGTTTGGCCACCTTCTGTTGGACAAGTATGCTGGAAAACCAGCAGCCAACCAGCTCCCGATCCCCACTCTCATCCAATGGTACAGAACACAACAGCTCAGCAGGAAAGATCACTGTACTAATGTCAGATCCCAGTGGGTTAAATGGAAAAAAAATGGTAGGGTGTACCGGGCATAAGTGAGAATTAGCTGTTACTGCTCACCTCCACCATCACAGAAATGAGCTCTTTCTCTGATTCAAACCCCCTTTCATGCTCTTTGTCTCCCTTGACGCAGTAGCTCTGAGCTTAGCTTTTGATGGCTCGCTCCTGAAATGAAGGAGATGAGCAGTGATGACTAGACCTCACTTAGCAATGTTCTGGGATTATTCCAAGCAGGCTTTAGAAGGTAGGTAAATGGCCTATACCATCAGTCTCAAAAACCAGATGTGACCCTTTGCTTGCCTTTATCAGGCCCTTGGGACACTATTTCTCCCACTGATATGAGGCACTATTCCTCCCACTGACACAAACAATGAGGCACTATTCCCCCACTAACACCAAAGATGGGGCATGATTTCTCCCACTGACACCAAATATGAGGAACCAGAGCATTTTTTCCAACAGGAACGAGGGGGAATGAAGCTCCAGCACTGAATGTATGTAATGGCAAGGGATGCTTTGGTGTGCTATAGGGTCTATTGATGCTGGCTGAGGGGAGATCTGTTGCCGCTGCTTGGGGTCCTTTGTTGCTGGGGGTATTTTGTTGCGGGTGGTTCATTGTTGCTGGGGGGGTCTATTGCTGCTGGCTCCAGGGGATCTATTTTACCGCTTATCTTGTTATCATTATCAAATTCCATACAAATGACTTAGCACCACAAAATTATACTTGGATCTGTATTCTCTAAAAGAGCGGTGCTGGGAGGTGGGTAAGGGGTGAAACCAAGGAACAGTGCTCAGAGGTGGGTAGGGGCAGAGACAAGAAATGACTGGGAAAGGGAGTATTCTTTTTATTGATAACATTTTCTACTCCCATTGGTGACAGTCCAGCTCCTCTTAAGGCCTAAAGGGCAGTAAACTGGCCCTTTGTTTAGAAAGTTTGGAGACCCCTGGCCTACACCTATAGCAGTGGCATTATTCAACTTTAGTCAGAGCTGCACAGTTTGTCTTTATCCATAGATGCCCCTTACTTGCGTAGAGATGGAGTAGCGTCCCTTCCTACATCCCTCATATAAACTATGAACCTGGAAGCGCTCAGCTCTCAGCACTTCTGGGTTCAGAGTTGTCTGTCAGAGCAATGGATCAAATTGTTGCAAAAAAAATATGCAAAAAAAATAAATGCCACGTTTTTATTCTATTGGTATACTGATTTAAAAAAATAATGTTCTGGTTTTGCCTTTTAATGGTTGCAAACATTGAAAAAAAAAATCGGCTCTGGCATCTGTTGTCAAGAAATATTAACAATTTTTCTCACTTATTGTTTAATTTTATTTAATTCTACTGTTTTGCTTCCTATATCATATGCAATAATCTCTGCCAAGAGATTACACCTTTTAATACTCCATATTGTCCGATATGCTTCTGATATAAGGTTAATATCTTGGTCCATCGTGGACCTATTTGCAACTGTTATCTATATTTTGTACAACATAGCATCTGTGATCTTTTGATTATGTCATTTTCTTTCACTTTAATAAAAAAAATTTTATTGCAAAAAATAAAAAATAAAAAAAATAACAATTGTTATTACAATTATTACAATTATTATTATTATAATTATTATTATTATTATTATTATTATTATTATTATTATTATTACTATTGTGAAAACAGGGTTAAATATTTCAAGAAGTTGCCCAGCACTGGCTGGAAGCTGTTCAAGTGCTCTGTAAACACATGCCGTGTTCACACTGCTCAACATACTAATGTACATTACCAATAAATATGCATTTTGGGTTAAGTGAGCATCGATCATATGTTTCCACTGCTTAACATGTGCTTTGGATTTATTTTCTGACACAATTTTATTGTTATAAATGGTCCACTCAATATATGCTGCTTCTTGACCTCTATAAAAGGTAAAAACAGAAAATTTTCTTCCTGTGAAAAAAAAAAGAAGTTCCACACAGGACCTCCGTAACAGGAGGGAGTCGGCCTAGACCTAGAGAAGAGAAAAGTAAATAATACTGAATGATAATGAACAACAGATACATTGCAATGTAGAGAGATAGATGAAGGTTTACTGAGCTAGCAGCTTTAAATGGCTAGAGACCTCTTCTGTTTCTGTATTGTAAAGAAGTTTTTACCTGAAGTGTCTTTCATGGTGGTTTTTCCCCATTTTGGACCCTGTCTTGTCCCTAAACCGTATGTAGCTTCAACCCAAATCATTCCACAATTGTTGGATTTGTTATATCGAAGAAAACGTGAACATTGCCAGAATGGGCCCAGGGCAATGGAATGCCCCAAGGGTATGCAAGTCGTGATAAAGGTATGCAGATGCTGCCAATTTTCTCCTTAGAACACCAGCATGCAAAAAAAATGCATGCAGACCTCCTAAAGTGGAATTCCAGGCATTTTGTCTACAGCCCCCCCCCCCCCCCCTCCGCTTTCGTGACCACTTTCAATAATCTACTCCCCATTTTTTTTCCTAAAGTGCAAATACCTTTTTTGGAGGTTTTAGTACCCCACTGCAGGGATGTACGTCATGTTCGCCTACCCGCCTATTGGCTCCTGGGTTAACGAGTCTCATCAATCCCAGGAGTCAATGGGCATCCGCCGCTTGAAGCATCGTCTTGCCGTGCCACGTATGATATGTGCATGCGTCAGACAGCCAGCAGAGCCGTATTCTGGAAGGAGATATCAGTGAGCTTCTGTTGCAGAAATTAAAGATGGGAGCGCTCAGTGGGGACAGCAAGGTACGTTTTTTTTTTTAAAGAATTTACAAAACCTACATTCACCACTAATCCCGTTGGATGTGGGATTTGGTATAAAAAACAGAGTGGTGATTTTTTTTTTTTAAATAAAAAAAAAAAAACGCTGGATCTCCGCTTTAATGGTGAGCCACTGGATTCCACATCAAGGGCTGCCATGGTTTTCAGTAAACCAAGAGACAATATTTATTCTACTTCTGTTTGTCTGATATCGGAAGACTAGATATTGCAGCAGAAGTTGAGGAGGAGCGTCCTGGTTATGCAGTGATCTTCCTGTGTTTGCTTACCTTCCCTCATGTCTTCAGACTAAGAAGCCAGCCATTTCCACCTGGTGGTTTTTATAACCTCTCCTCTAAGCATGGCTCCACCCCAGGCCCTATCAGGGAGCCCTATATTAAACTGTGCACTGCAGGCCTCAGTGCTGATCAACCATTGTGTATTCTTTGTGTGTTAGCGTCCGCTTGCCTGCTGTGTGCTCTGCTACTGGTTTCTGTTACCGACTTTGGCGTGTTCTGACTATCCCTGCTTGCCTGTGACCGTGACCTTTTGGCGTGTACCCGACTATTCTTGTCTGCCTGTGGCCCCGACCTTGGCTTTGTCCCTCACCATCCCTATCCTCCTGTTGCCTACTGTGGGTGTGAGCTGGGGGACCCTGGGGGTCGCGACCTGGAGCCAGTTGCAGCCAAGTCCATCCTCACCACTCGAGGCTCTGGTGAACACCTGCTGGCTCTTAGACTACGCGCCCCAGGGAATCTCACGCTCTATCCCCAGTGGGATCTGCCCCTCATCTGCAGCAGTCAGCCGTAGGGTCCACAACCTTGTGGTGCACTCCGGATCCCTACGGTGTGCACCTGTCACCTCGCCTCAAGGTGACCTGACAAGGAGGGACCGAAAACAAGACCCAGCATATAGTAACGTAGTGTTGTTTGTGATTTGTTTCCCCAGCAATTGTAGATAATACATCACCACATCACAATAAGTGAAGGGCGGTCGTAGCATTTCCATTTTATTACTTCCAGTAGCTTTAAATAAACTTTTTACATGACATCCTGCCATGTAAATGTAGTGTATTAGACTGCCTTCAAGAACCCTGAAATGGTTTAGATAATAATATATATATAATAAATATCCAACCAGAACATGTTTACTATTTAAACTATTTCTGAAGCAGGTGTGTGCCTGAACAGTTGGCAAAAGTCCCATAGCAAAGGCCCAGTTGCCTAACAACTTAGTATACAGCTCATAATTATTTGGTGGGAGAGGATGAGCTGGAAGACTGAAATGGTCCCTATCTGGCTATGTCGGACATGAAACAAGGTAAGTACCCACTGAAAATGTATAAAAACTGGAGAAAGGAACCAGAGTAATAAGGGGACATTTCCTATAACCCTCAGTAGGTTTCTGTGAGTTGCAACCAAAGATTGCTATTGTTGACTTCTCATTCTCCAAGTGCTAGTCACCCTGTAAGAATAACCCTCTCTTTTCAATTATTTAAGGCACTATTTAATGCCACCATCCTTGAACAGGTGAAAGAGCTTTACCTTCCTACTGCTATCCCAATATTCAAGACTTCTTCACAGTCTGTCATAATGTGACCAGGCATGAAGACTTTACCCCCTTGCTCCAATGCCAGCACACAGAAGAGCAATAGCCGGCTTCAACCAACCACAGCTGACACTTTGCTGGTGATGGACCTCTATCCTGCAGTAGAGCCCATCTCAGTTGCTGATAGGCTAATGGATTTCCTTCCCACAGAATCGTCATGTAGTTCTTGATATCTCCCCTCGGTGGATTTTCCTTTCATTTCATGGTTTGTTCAAGAAGGGACAAAAGCATGATGACATGGCGATCCTTCAGAATGGTAAGTTCTTTCATTTACTAGTTCATTCACCAGGCACCTTATGAGTGTGTGTAAATGGAACACTTGCTGAGAGAGAAGGACTACATGGCTATATGGCTGATAGAGATTAGCGTTATTACAAGGAAAAATAAGACTTTTCCCTGAAGCTGCCTTATACCTCTGAGCAGTCTAACTTATCTCCAGTTCCCTGCTTTTAGCGGGAGAACCTTACTTTTCATAACGCTTCCCCCGCACACATTCCCCAATCAACAAAGAGACCCCATGATGTCTCCAGAATACACTAGAATCACCCTTTTCTTATCATACATTAAGTTCCCCCCTGTAATATGTGTAAGCCTAGGATCACCAACCAGCCGTATCGGTAAAAGCAAACAGCCCTTTCATTTTCAAATAGGCAAACAGAAAATAACTTATCCTCAGAAAGAAACAAACAAACAAAAATCTGTATTAAAAAAAAAAAAAAAAATAGTCCATCAATTTTTGGTACTGTCCATGACACTTTTTTCAGTACGGCCAGTACACAATTGTTTCTGTTGTAAGTGCACTAATACAGCTACAATCACCTCAAGCATGGTACAAAAATAAAAGCTTTGGCTCACCGCCAGTGACACTCATACCTTGACAGGGTTTTTGAAACTTCCCACCTGCCTCAGGGGTCTCAAAGAGAAGGTATAAAAAAGGCAAAGGATAAATCCAGGGAAAAAAACAAGCTTAACTTACCAACCAGCCCGCAGACAACCAAATAACCTGTCTAACAGTATGCGTTAAAAGCAGGAGTTTAGTCTACATACATTTGCATATTCATGCGTAAGCCCCAGAGCCTCATCAAGTCACCCTGGTATCTGTGGTACCTAACGCTAACTTATACGTGTCCCCACAGTGGAGGCACATGCATTCTGATGGATAGGTGAGAGCAGGTAGACTGAAGGGGAGCCACCCCTTCTTAAAGGTACAGGTGCACACTGAACACCCAGCACATAGCACAATGGCTGCAAAAGTTTCAGTGTCTTGCCTGACCAAAAAACACCTCCACATCTTTGGCCTTGTTTATACCTGTTGTTAGCCTGCCAATGCTTCCTACTGATAGCCAGCTATAGATGGGAGCAAGTGGCTTCTTTTTTGTGTCCCAAAGGGTTTGGCCTTCACAGTTTAGCAACCGTGTCTCAGCTATAAGACAGTCCACAATGTTTATTCAGCTACGTTCTGCTCCACTCCACCTCACAGACACCTGCAGGCTGTTTCCTGTTCCTTGACTTCCTTGCAGATGAGTTAACCCTTTCAGGACCAAGTCCCTGTAGTCAGGGTTTGGAGGCTGTTTCCCACCCAAAGTCTCCCTGAGTCTCTAAATTTTCAGGTCCCAAATGAGGACTTACCAATCCTAAATGAATTCTCAATCAGTCCTCTCTTCTCTGAACGGACTACCTGTCAGAGAATGCCTATCAGATGTTTGGCTCGCAGAAATGCGCACGTGCATAGAATTATTAGCAGCGTGGTGAGCATGCGTGTGCATGAGCACAGGAATGCTCATGGGCGCACATGCCCAATCAGTGCATATTGGCTCCAGACGGCAATTTAAGGAAGCTCCTGCTCATGTTTAAGAGCTGCTTGGTCTTTTAGCTATTATCTGCATCCTGCTGCATCGCTGCTTTTTCCCTTGTTGTTGACCCGGCTTGCCTCTGACCTGAACTTGGATCCTGATTTTGCCTTGTTGTCAGTTCCTTACCCCGGCTCAGTTCCTAATCACGTCTTTGCCTTATGATTCTGTACCTCGCTGCCCTCCTGCTGCTGACCCTGCGATCCCTGTGACCACGCATCTGTTCCTGGCTCTGTTCCCACATCCGATTCGAGTGCCTACCTGGTTGTCATCTGTATCAGCTCAGCTCAACTCACCACAGTAAGTTCCTGTCTCAAGTGTGCTGGGAGCTCTGACAAGACTCGCATCTGGAACCTGCAGTTACTGTTCCTGACCTGATGTTCTGCCAGCCTGCCCAGGACCTCATTCCCTGCTGCAAGCACTCCTATCAACACCTGCCGGCACTCGTTTTCCTCCTATCCCTCAGTACCCTCTGTTCCATCTGTCGTGGGACCTAGGTTGGAGATACAAGCAAGACCAACCTTCAGTCTTCGATCGGGTATGTGAAACTACCCCAGAGCCCCTCACCTCTGACCCTGAATGTGTTGGAACTCCTAAGTACAGAAAAAGTCTTCTATTGCCCCCCTTAAAGGGTCCACAACTTAAATAATGGGGAAATATACCTGTTGTCCAGGACACATCCCTGGCGTCCGGTACACCCCAAACACCCACCCAAACACACACACCATCCACCACCACCACATCTCTTATTACCCTATTAAGAAATATGGATACTGTGATCAGTCAATGGAGGGTTAATAAAGGAATCTAAACAGAAATGGAGTTGTAATAAAATAAAACAATTCAAGTTAATACCTATTACCATCAAATATCAGGCTTCTTGTTAAGATTGTATATGGATTTGATTTACCGGGTTGCTTATTGCTATTTCTTCATACTTATGAGTGCATTAAACTTCTCCTGCAGTGACATTTGCATTATGGCCCAAGGATGTGTTTCTTTGATTTCCATTGTAAATGTGTCTTCTTTGTCTTGACTGAATGGTTGTGTTACCTTGACATTAAAGGTAAAATTCAAGATCCAGTGCTCTGAGTACTCTATTATCTATTTTGTGAGGTGGGTATTAACACAAGTGGCGGAGGAGAAAATGAAGCGCTCTCGGTAAAGCTCCAAGGCATACTTGTTATTATTCAAAGTATATATGTGTAACGGGCAACTAAATATACAATATTTTTTATATGGGGAAAGGAAGAAAGCAGCAATAAGGATACAAAACAATTGGAGCCTTTAGAAGCAAGCTGAAATTAGATGATCTGATTAAATCCTTAAAGGATCAGTTCACCTTTACCAAAAAAAAATGCTTTTGCAGGTAAGTGGTGCCTGTAGATAAAAACAAACTGAGCAGCTTTGGTCAAATTAAAATAATACCCTTACTATAGGTGTAGGTTATTTATGTACCTCCCTGAAGCCTGGGCTAAAAACTCCTGAAGATGGCTTCATCCAATCCTGCCTTGTTGCTAGGACATTGCTAAGACACTCCCAGCTGATCGAAACACCACATCTTTTACTTGTTGCAGTGGCTCTGAGTTTAGCAATGCCATGAACGACTATAAAGTGAACCACATATGTAGGGTGGGGGTTTGAGAGCTGTGTTGGTGAGGATGAACTGTAAAGGCTGGGAGTGTCTTAGCAACATCCTAGCAACAGGGCCACTTCGGTGTGTTTTTCAGCCAGGCTTTGGGAGGTACAGTGTCTTGCAAAAGTATTCACCCCCTTTGCTTTTTACCTATTTTGTTACATTACACCCTTTAGTTCAATGTTTTTTTTTTTTATCTGAATTATATGTGATGGATCAGAACACAATAGTCTAATGCCCAGTACACACGATCGGAAATTTAGTCGGAAAAAGCTCTGATGGTTTTCCGACGGGATTTCGCTCAAGCTGTCTGTCTTGCATACACACGGTTACACCAAATTCGGACCGTAAAAAACGCGATGACGTACAACACGTACGACGGGACTAGAAAAAGGAATTTAATAGCCACTAGCCAATAGCTTCCGTCTCGTAGTTGAATCTGAGCATGTGTGAGTTTTTGCGCGTTGGAATTGCATACACACAATCGGAATTTCTGATAGAAACTTTTTCTGTTGGAAAAATTGAGAACCTGCTCTCAATCTTTTGCTGGTGGAAATTCGGCCAACAAAATTCCGATCGAGCATACACGCGGTTGCATTTTCCGACTAAAAGCTCTCATCAGTCTTTTGCTGGCCGAAATTCCGACCGTGTGTACGCGGCATAAGTTGGTGAAGTAAAATTAGAAAAATATATACATAAAAATATTTTTCAGAAGTAAAAAACTGATAATTGCCGAAATGCTCTGGTGCAACCAATTACCTCCAGAAGTCACATAATTAGTGAAATGATGTCCACCTGTGTGCAATCTAAGTGTCACATGATCTGTCATTACATATACACACCTTTTTTAAAGGCCCCAGAGGCTGCAACACCAATGCAAGAGCGACCACTAACCAAACACTGCCGTGAAGACCAAATAACTCTCCAAACAAGTAAGGGACAATGTTGTTGAGAAATACAAGTCAGGGTTCGGTTATAAAAAAATATCCAAATCTTTGATAATCCCTAGGAGCACCATCAAATCTATCACAACCAAATGGAAAGAACATGGCACAACGACAAACCTGCCAAGAGACGGCTGCACACCAAAACTCACAGACCCGGCAAGGAGGGCATTAATCAGAGAGGCAGCACAGAGACCTAAGGTAACCCAGGAAGAGCTGCAGAGTTCCACAGCAGAGACTGGAGTATCTGTACATAGGACGACAATAAGCCGTACGCTCCATAGAGTTGGGCTTTATGGCAGAGGGGCCAGAAGAAAGCCACTACTTTCAGCAAAAAACAAAATGGCATGATTTGAGCTTGTTAAAAGCCATGTGGGAGACTCCCAAAATGTATGGAGGAAGGTGCTCTGGTCTGATGAGACTAAAATTAAACTTTTATGGCCATTAAAGAAAACGCTATGTCTGGCGCAAACCCAACACATTAGATCACCCAAAGAACACCATCCCAACAGTGAAACATGGTGGTGGCAGCATCATGCTGTGGGGATGTTTTTCAGCAGTCGGGACTGGGAAACTGGTCAGAGTTGAGGGAAAGATGGATGGTGCTAAATACAGGGATATTCTTGAGCAAAACCTGCACCACTCTGTGTGTGATTTGAGGCTAGGATGGAGGTTCACCTTCCAGCAGGACAATGACCCCAAACACACTGCTAAAGCAACACTTGAGTGGTTTAAAGGGAAACATGTAAGTGTGTTGGAATGGCCTAGTCAAAGCTCAGACCTCAGATCGCCGTCATTACCACAGTGATTGTGCATATTTTTAGCACTGATCACTGTATTAGCGTCACTGGTCCCAAAAGGGTGTCAAAAGTGTCCAAGTTAGTGTCCAGTTTGTGCACCACAATATTGCAGTCCCCCTATAAGTCGTTGATCGCTGCCATTACTAGTAAATATCTCATAGTTTGTAGATGCTATAACTTTATAGCCCCCCAGAGCCCCCCCTTTTACTTACCTGAACCCGGTATTTCCAGCGACGGAGACAAGCACAAATCCAATGACGTGAGAGCCGGAGGGGAAGGCCGAGTCCTGCTGTCTGTATCAATAGACACAGCAGCAGAACATGGGAGCACATCCGCATGAGTGCCCCGAGGGAGAGCGGCTCTCAAACGGGGCACTTGAGAAGAGGAGGAGCCAGTTGCACCACTGAGGGAACCCCAGAAGAAGAGGATCAGGGCCACTCTGTGCAAAACCAACTCCACAATGAGGTAAGTATAACATGTTTGTTTTTGTTTGTTTTTTTGTTGTTTTACAAACAAAGCTTTAGCTATCCTTTAAGCCACATAGTGTTGTTGCTAAATAAGCAACATATGAGCCATAATCTACCGCTAAATACCTTATTTTATAGTGATTGGTGCTCATGTGACCGGCAGCCTCGCTCCTCTCTCAATTTGACAGCAAAGTGGTCGGGCCCAAGAAACCCCCACTGACATCAGCCAGGAGAAGGAGAGCGATGGGCAGTCACGTGAGCGTCGTGCGTGGCTATAAAATGAGGTATTTAGCGCTGGATTTTTTACAAAACACATACACTGGGACACAACAATACCAACTTATTACACCAGCAGGAAGGGAGGGGGCGGGCACTGGTATGAGCAGATAGGCAGGGAGGAGTGAGGGGAGAGGAGGACAGAGGAGAGCTGAGAATGATGGAGGCATGTAAACTGACCATGTTGTCAGGGCTCAGCTGCCATGATAAAGCGTGGTCAGTTTACAGGGGGAAGGGTAGGACCAGCCAGGTATTTCAGGTGATAGAAAGGGCTAAATTACACAGCACAAGCACTTTGCTATATAACACGCTTTACGCACTTGCCAACCGCCGTACGCTGATATACATTGGCACAATGGTAGCGGTGGGCAAATGGGCGTACCTGTACGTCCCCTTTAGTTTGCGGGGCTAGTTGGCACGCGTGCCGCATAGAGCGTGATCGTGCCCGCGGGTCCCGCGGACTCGATGTTCGCGGGTCCCGCAATCGTGTAATGGAGAGTCAGAACGGGGAGATGTAAACAAGGAATTTCCCCATTCTGCCTAGTGACATGACAGAGAGATCTACTGCTCCCTGTCATCGGGAGCAGTGATCGCTGTCATGTTAGTAGTAGCCCACCCCCCCCAGTTAGAATCCCTCCCTAGGACACACTTAACCCCTTCATCGCCCCCTAGTATTTAACCCCTTCCCTGCTAGTGTCATTTACACAGTAATCAGTGCATTTTTATAGCACTGATCGCTGTATAAATGACAATGGTCGCAAAATATGTCAAAATTGTCCGAAGTGTCCGCCATAATGTCGCAGTCACAATAAAAATCGCAGATCGCCATCATTGCTAATAAAAAAATAATAATAAAAATTCCATAAACCTATCCCCTATTTTGTAGACGCTATAACTTTTGCACAAACCAATCAATATACACTTATTGTGATTTTTTTTTATATATATATATTTTTGTGGCTATTTATTATAGCAAAAAGTAAAAAATATTGCTTTTTTTTCAAAATTGACACTATTTTTTTGTTTATAGCGCAAAAAATAAAAACCGCAGAGGTGATCAAATACCACCAAAAGAAAGCTCTATTTGTGGGAAAAAAAGGACGTCAATTTTGTTTCGGTGTAACGGCCGCGCAATTGTCGGTTAAAGCGACACAGTGCCAAATTGCAAAAAGTGCTCTGGTCAGGAAGGGGGTAAAAACTTCCGGGGCTGAAGCGGTTAAGGTAGGGGTAGGCAACCTGTTGCAGAACTACAAATCCCATCATGCCTCTGGGAGTAAATGTAACTGCCAGCCTTGCAATGCCTCATGGGAAATGTAGTTCCACAATAGCTGGAGGGTCCCAGGTTGCCTACCCCTGATTTAATCGAACAGGATCCATTTTTTATTTTATTTTTTAGGGTAACAAACACTTTAAAACCAATATTCTCTACTTTGGCATTGCCCGCCCCCCGTCATTGCGTTATCATTTTTATTTAGGTGCAATCTAGGGCCAGGTTTACTATTTGGGAGTTATTTGGTTTGTGCATTGGGGAAACATGTTTTTTTTCCTGTTAGCTTTACAAAATAAAGCTAACACAGCAATAAATAACCAGAAGAAAATATGGCATCAGCAAAATTACAAAAAAAAAAAAATGTGTTTAAATGAAACACATGAAATACTTCTTGAGCGAAGAAGAAAATAACACGATACTTTCACCGAAAAGCCTTTCTCTGTCTGTTTTATGTGAAAAAAAAATGATTCCCCTAACATGCCTCTACAAGAGAGAGAATGGCTTTGAAATAAATTCAAACAGATTTTAAAATGCTCACTATGGAGTTTGCCTGCTATAGTATCATTGCTCTAATGTGGATCCTTCATGCTAAATTAACAGCATAGTTATGGTCCAAACAGCAGCTAAAGGGCAGTCACCTCTAAATAACTATTCTGGCTCTGAATGTCCCCTATAGAAGACGAGGATGTCTCTTCTGGGAAACCAACGACTATGTGAAAAGTTAATCTGGAATCCAAGTAGCAAGAAAATTGGCCCTCAAGATCATGTATAAAGAGATTACAACATGAACTGCACAGCATGGTCCCTCTCAGGCAATGGACTCTGAGCTACAACATTAGATAATTGTTTGGCTGGAGCTAGATATCCTCCTAACACATGTTCCTATCTGCTGCCAATATGTACTCAAATTAGGGACTTCACACAATGGAGTGGAAATCCTATATTAAATGTGGTTTGCAGCTCCAAATATTGTTATTGTATCTAATTTTACACATGATTTCAAATAAAGCGTCACCTGTACACACCACATGCTCACATTTAATTTTGTTTTATAGTCATTTTTATTTTTTGTTTCCTTACATAAATGTGTATCAACTGTTTTGACTCGGACAATAATTGGGATAAATGTACACTAAAACCTTGGATTGAGAGTAACTTGGATTGAGAGTGTTTTGCAAGACAATCTACATTTTTTTTTATACATTTTGACTTGATAAATGAGCGATGTCTTGATATGCAAGTAGTGAAAACCTATATATAATCAGCTCAATAAACAAAGTGATTGTGAAAATAAAAATAAAATAATCAATATAATGGCCTACTAATAGGCTTGGCGTGATTGCGGTCCACTCCACTTAGCCCTTGTACACACGGTCGGAGAATCCATCGGAATGTGTCCTATCGGACCGTTTTGTCGGATAATCCGACTGTGTGTGGTATGCATCGGACTGTTTCCGTCGGAATATCCGTCGGACCAAATTTTACAACATGTTGGAAATATTTTCCGACCAACTTGTCTGATAGGACATACTCCAATCATGTGTAGAGAATTTCGATCAGACAAAGTGCCATGCATGCTCAGATCAAATTCCTACATCAAAGCTATTGTCTACTAGCCTGAACGTAGTCCCATCGTAATGAAATTACGTCATCACGTTCTGAAAGATCGGATTTTTCGACAACTTTGCCTGACCGTGTGTATGCAACAGTTTCGGACAAGATCCGATGGACAGAATCCGACGGACAAAATCCGACGGATTTGGTTGTCGAAATGTCCGACCGTGTGTACAAGGGCTTAGAGTGTAGCCACTTGTAACTCTCAATAGGTAATAAACAAAATGTAATATATATATATATATATATATATATATATATATATATATATATATATATATATATATATATATATTATAGCCCAACCAAAAACTCATAAATCAAGTCCAAATATGGACAAAATTCCACCGTAGTGCGACAGTCAGTTCATTGGTATCCAGTGACTTCAGTGACCACCGCCTCTACCTGGAATGCCTGCTCACCTCCAAGTGTTGACTCCACTACAGAGCCACACACGCCTGTAGTAATATCTTTCAGGATGCCTCGGGCAAACCCTTCCTCCTCCTGGTGTTCCTGGACAAGGCAGACCTCCTCCCGGGTTCTCACAATATGGACCCCACTACAGAGCCACACACGCCTGTAGTAATATCTTTCAGGATACCTCGGGCAAATCCTTCCTCCTCCTGGTGTTCCTGGACAAGGCAGACCTCCTCCCGGGTTCTCACAATATGGACCCCACTACAGAGCCACACACGCCTGTAGTAATATCTCTCAGGATGCCTCGGGGAAACCCTTCCTCCTCCTGGTGTTCCTGGACAAGGCAGACCTACTCCCAGGTTCTCACAATATGGACCCCAATATGGACCCCACTACAGAGTCACACACGCCTAGTGAAATATCTCTCAGGATATCTCGAGAACACGAATCCTCATCACAGTGCACCTAGAAAGTTCAGACCTCCTCCCAGGTTCTCACGATATAGACTCAACTACAGAGTCACACACGCCTGTAGTAATATCTCTCAGAATGCCTCAGGGAAACCCTTCCTCCTCCTGGTGTTCCTGGACAAGGCAGACCTCCTCCTGGGTTCACACGATTTGGACCCCACTACAGAGTCACACATGCCTGGTGAAATATCTCTCAGGATACCTCAGGAACACAAATCTCCATCACATTGCACCTAGACAGCTCAGACCTCCTCCCGGGTTCTCATGATATGGACCCCACTGCAGAGTCATACACGCCTGGTGAAATATCTCTCAGGATACCTCGGGAACACAAATCTCCATCACAGTGCACCTAGACAGCTCAGACCTCCTCTCGGGTTCTCATGATATGGACCCCACTGCAGAGTCATACACGCCCAATGAAATATCTTTCAGGATACCTCGGGAACACAAATCCTCATCTCAGTGCACCTAGACAGCTCAGACCTCCTCTTGGGATCTCATTCAGTCCTGTGTAGCCATATAAAACAATGGCAAAGCATAGTGCTCTCTGCTTACAACATTTAATAAAACTTAAGTTAGGGATAAAATACTAACATACAAATGTGAAAAACATGCATATCATACATATATATATATATATATATATATATATATATATATATATCTACATAATGAACTTCTTCAGAACATGACCTTTAATGGCATCCCCGTCTTAGTCCGTAGGGTTCAATATTGAGTTGGTCCACCCTTTGCAGCTATAACAGCTTCAACTCTTCTGGGAAGGCTGTCCACAAGGTTTAGGAGTGTGTCTTTGGGAATGTTTGACCATTCTTCCAAAAGTGCATTTGTGAGGTCAGACACTGATGTTTGACGAGAAGGCCTGGCTCTCAATCTCCGCTCTAATTCATCCCAAAGGTGTTCTATCTGGTTGAGGTCATTGAGTGATGTCATTGACCAAATATGGACAAGCCTATGTATTGCTTCAAACTATTTACTATATTGTATGTACAGGGAGGGAGCCACATTCGCGTTTTACTGTATATATTGTATATATTTAAGTTCTGCCTTCTGCATTTTTGTGCAACACTGATCCTTCTTGGAACTCTGTGAGTTGGACATCAGCAGAATTCAGTGAGGAGATCTCTGAGAGCTGATTCGAGGGACGGAACACCCCCCCCCCCCCCAGAGGAACAAAGCAGCAGACAGAAATTACACTTAGTGTTCCTAAATGAGATATGTACACAGTATAGAAGGATATGCTTTGTGCATGTTTCATGTCTGAGGTTTACAACCATTTTAAGGCAAGGCATACATTATGCATTTTCTTTCCTTCAACTGCAGGTTGAAGAAAAAGGAAATTGTTGTTTCCTGCATCAACACTGATGGGGCAATCCCCCCTGGTGTGCTATTGTATCCTGACAGCGGGGGTTTCCCAGCCATCAGAATACAATACAATGATCACTGCATGCAGCTATAGCCGTCAGTAGTGATCGAACTAAAAAAAACAACAGACAGGCTGGTTGTACTGCAGTCACAGTGCAACCACCCTCCTTCTGAGGACATCACGTTTTGATGATGAAAGGCGCCAAGAAGAATTTCTGGTGCTTCACTTCCGGTCTGTAGGTGGAACACACGCCGAGGACAAGGCGGTATCATCCAGCTATACATATACCAGACCGACACTTTTTACTATTTTTTTAATGAGTTTTTTGCAACGCTTTTACTCACTAACTTTTAAAGCTGGAGGTCTGTATTTTTTTTTTCTTACCTGCAAGGTAAAGCCATAATATGCTAGTATATATCGCATCCTAGTGCACAATCACATTATGTGAAATTGCCGGAGGCCTCTTCCATCATCACCAGTCTTGCTTGCAGTTTCGCAGACTCTGGCTTTGTGACTGTCCGGAGCCGCGATGACGTCACAGCACAGGGCTCTGAAAGGTAGCCTTCCTTAAGAGTGCATGGGCCAGTAATGTCATGTTTAGAAGATATTTACACTACTTACTGTATAGGTAAACCTTATTTTAGGCTTCCCTATAGGTAGAATTTGATGTTGGAAGTTTACTTCCGCTTTAATACATATATACGGTTTTTCACTATGAAAGGAATCCTCTCCTTTCTTATCTTACAAACGACTTCTGCCAACGAATTAAGGGGGCCAGAATAAGGATTCACAGGGGACAACACAGGGGACAACATCCAGACCATGAACCCTTGGAGAGAGATCCAGATAGGTTCCATATTGATGAAGAGAAGGGGGCCATTGGAATCTGGTGAGTGCAGATGATATCACACAAGCACGTGGTGGCATTGTATTAAGAGGGTCGTATTTTCTTCACAATTTTTTCGTATTTTCTTCACAATTTTAAGGACCTTGCTTGTTTTTTCAACAACAAGGGGATCATTGGAATCTAGTGAGTGCGGATGATATCACACGAGCACGAGGTGGCATTGTATTAAGAGGGTCGTATTTGCACAAGCACTCTTTCTTCACAGTTTTAAGGACATGCCTTGGTTTTTCAACAACAAGGGGGTCATTGGAATCTGGTGAGTGCGGATGATATCACATGAGCACGAGGTGGCATTGTATTAAGAAGGTCGTATTTGCACAAGCACTCTTTCTTCACAATTTTAAGGACCTTCCTTGTTTTTCCAACAACAAGGGGGTCATTGGAATCTGGTGAGTGTGGATGATATCACACGAGCACGTGGTGGCATTGTATTAAGAGGGTCGTATTTGCACAAGCACTCTTTCTTCACAATTTTAAGGACCTTGCTTATTTTTCACACCTTTAAAGACTCTTTCAGGGGACTTTTTAGTTATAGAATTTTTTGCTATATATATATATATATATATATATATATATATATATATATATATATATATATATATTGTTTATTTATTATTATTATTTTTTGTGTGTGGACACATAATTGGTACTTGGGTTCACTAATTTATGACTATGTTTACTTGATTAGCACATGTTTGAAAATTCAGAGATGTATGGAATGTATATAGCAAGCGCTGTTAAATATTTACCTTTTATAATATCAAAAATATGCACGCATACAATAACACGAAAGCCACACACACAAAAAATAATTTAAAGGTTAACACAACTATTATAACAAAATATTTTCTCACAGAAAATACTCTGTGATCTAAAATCACCATCTAAAATCAATGTACATAAAATATCAACACAATTCATAAAAAGAACAATTAAAATGTGTTATTGGGTGAAGAAGTAAAGGCCCTCATCTGAAATATACATCTCATGTCAATGACATTTGTATATACACGTATACGCAGAAAGCTTCAGGAGTTTTTTAAAACTAAATATCAGACTAATTGTGCTGGATATTATTTACTGACTTTTAGCTGACACATAAAGCAACTATTTATAGAAGAACGTCAACTAGTTTCAATCGGTGAACCAGGTCAAGGTCAGTGTAGGATGTCAATCACACTAACCAGCATGTCCCTGATCTACAGATCAGCAGCTTCAGAATACCAGTCCCAAAGTGCGCCGTGTTCTGTTATAAGACCCAATCAATACGTGCTTTTTGAAGTATTTCTTTTTATAACTGTGCTCACGCTGAGATCTTTGCAGAAGTTAATGGTTCTAGAAAGTGCCCTACTAACTGACCTAGTAGGATGTAAAAGACAAGCTGACATTGGTGGACTATCTCTTTGTATCAGAAGCTTGTTGAATGATGGTCAACTGGTGGGGATGGAAAGCACTTTCTAGAAGTGTGCTCTGCCATCTGAAAATACGTATTTACCTTTTTCTGGCAGTATTATTACCCAGCAAGAGTAACTCTTGCTGGCTCCTGCCAACACAAGACACAATCAATACAGTCAGTTAGTAATAAATAGTGCTGCCTCTATATAATCCCACTTACACCCATATTTAAATATTGAGCCTTTGGCCAGATTACACAGTTTTACTAGAGATTTTTCTTTTCTGTCGAAAAGTGGACACAGACAATGATATATCTCAGAAATACTTGCATTAAAGTAAATCTAAATCCACTCACTGAAATTGCACATGCCTTTTTTTATTTTTTATAATTTTTATTGAGTTTTACAGTCATACAGAAGCAGGTATAACAGAAATCAATCGCATAAGTTTAGAACAGTCATCAAGATGTCATCTAGATATAAGACATTGTAATTAAAACTGTAATTTAACTCTGAGCTGAGAGGCTTAACCCTCTACCCAGTCGCCCCAATGGGGTCTAACTGCGACCAGGAGAGGGGTACACCACCAACCAATATTTGAACTTTCAAAACAGTTTTATTGAGGTTTAGAACAGTCTAACATGGATTAACGTATTCTGAATGATGAGTAAATAAGTGCGGACGCAGCCGCTATGAGTCTTATACTCTGCAAGAATCACATCTGTATAGTATTGTAAAATTAAATCCAGTAGTTTTAGTATTTTTGTCTTGTGTTGGCCGACAATCCCAGTGAATATGGAATATTTGTACGTATACAGTATTATCGTTGTCTCAGAAGTTCAGGAAGATGCGTCTAGTGTTAGCCAGGGTAGTTTTGAGTTTCGGTGTGAAACTGCTGATAGTATGTTATATATATAATGTTCGCTTTGAGGATAAGGAAAGGGGGTAGTTAGGAAGGGTATAGTTTACGTTATGTGGTCGGTTGTGTAGGGTTCATTGAGTCACCACAACTCTTGTCGTTGTATTACAAAAGAAGTTTGCGATATTCGTTTGTTGTACAGAAATGTAACCAACAAGACCATGTTTGGGTAAATTGGAAAAGGGTGTCTCTTGCTTGGTGGATTAAATCCTCCATTTCGGCAGTTTTGTTGATCCGGCGGAACCAATCTTTCAGGGATGGAGGTTCCGTGGTTTGCCATTTGGTGGGGATGCACATGTTTGCTGCCATAATGAGATGCATGGCAAGTGATCGCAGGTATGTGCGTTTTGGTTGAGTTGAGTGATGCAGTAAGAGTTGTGCCGGAGAGTATTCTATTGTGTAGGTAGTGATTTGTTGGGTAAGTTTGTGTACCTCTTTCCAGAAAGGTTGAAGTTTGGAGCAGGACCACCATATATGTAATAATGAACCGTTGTCTTTCCCACATCTCCAACATAGTGGAGAGCTTGATGGGTAGATATTATGTAATTTGAGGGGTGTTCTGTACCACCTTTAGAGCAGTTTAAAGGCATTTTCTTGGGCATATACATCTAACGAACCTTTGTGTGAAATCATGTAAATGTTTTCCCTATCCATGTCTGTCAGGTTGATACCAAGATCTTTTTGCCATTTGCTAGTGGTCCAGTCATTCGAGTAGTGTTAGTTTGGGAATAGTAGATTATATGTGAATGAAATAAGGTGTCTCTGTTGGTCTTTTTTTCTACCCATTTCTTCGAAGGGTGTTTGTCGTCTTGATCTACACTCTTAGCTTTGGTGTCTAAGAAGTGTCTAATTTGTAAATATATCCAAAAAAGGAAGTTATCAATATTCAGTTTGGTTTTTAAGTTGATGTATGACAGTGGGGAATTGTTTTCGAAGAAGTGCTCAGCCGCTATTGTGGTGTATGGCCATGATTCCATTAGGAAGGCTGGTTGCATTCCAGGGGTAAAGGCAGGATTCATTCTGAGTGGGGTCATTAGTCCTAAGGTTGAGGAAATTTTATATTTGGTACAAGTGAATTGAAAGGTGGAGAGCGTTGGGGAAATTAATGAATGGGAGATGTATGCAGTCGGGATATGTTTCGGATCGAGTGATGGAGTTTGGGCTACTGGAATAGAAGCTAAGGAATTTTCTTAATGGACCCAATCTTTGGTGGTGGAGTGGATGTTCCAATCAATGATTCTAGATAAATGACAGGCCTGGTAATATTTCTTGATGTCTGGTATACAGAGGCCTCCCTTAGGTTTGGGTTTGGTGAGCTTGTCGTAGTTCAATCTTGGTTTCAATGTACCCCAGATAAAATTTGTACTTATCCTGCGATATGTTGTGAAAAATGAGGCTGGGAGTTTGATCGCCATTGTTTGTAGTAAGTATAGAACTCTAGGTAGAATATTCATTTTCAATATGGCAGTTCTGCCAAACCATGAAAAGACTCCTATAGACCATTTTTTTAAATCTTTGGTGATGTTTTGTAGTAAAGCCAGGTGGTTTACACAATATAAGTCTGCTAAGGAAGTAGTTAGTTGTATGCCTGAGTACGTTAATTTGTCAGTATTCCATTTAAATGGAAAGTTATTTTGGCATTGCATGCGTTGCTCAGGGGGTAGAGTTATGTTTAGGGCATTAGATTTAGTAAGGTTTATTTGGAGATTAGATATTTCTTTGAAATGGGCGAGGTTTTTAAGAAGATTTGAAATAGACGTTAAGGGTTATGAGAGGAAGAGAAGTATATCGTCCGCAAATGCAGCAGTTTTATTTGTGCGTCCCTTTATGTCTATTCCTTTTATATCTGGGTTTGCTCTGATGCTTCTCAAGAGAGGTTCAAGCGTGAGGACAAAAATTAGGGGGGATAATGGACATCCCTGACGTGTTCCATTCCTGATGGGGAAGGCATCCGACAGGTGGCCGTTGACTCGAACTCTGGCTGTAGGATTGTAGTATAATAGGAGAATAAAGTTGAGCAGTCGTGTGGGAAGGCCAATGGTTTTTAGCGTTTCCGTCATGTAGTCCCAGGCCACTCGAATGCCTTCTCCGCATCTAGGGATAGGAAAAAGCCTTTACGGTGTTGGGATGTGAGCCAATGATGTATATTTATGGCCTTGAAAGTATTATCCCTCCCCTCTCTACCAGGGATAAAACCCACTTGGTCTGGGTGGATGAGATTAGGGAGTAGAGGGAGGAATCTATTGGCTAGTATTTTGGCATACCATTTAATATCTACATTTAAGAGTGATATTCATCTATAGTTTGATGCTAGTGAAGTGTCCTTTCCTGGTTTGGGAATGACCGCGATGTGTGCTGTCAGTAGGTCGTGTGATGGAGTGGAGTGGGGTGTACATGAGTTGAATGTGGATAGGAAGAGAGGGCTCAGGATATGTGCATACGTTTTATAGTATCTAACAGTCAATCCATCGGGGCCAGGGATTTTGCCCGATTTCATTTGCTTTAGCGCTGTTTCCGCTTCTGCTTTAGTCAGGGGTTCGTCTAGGGTTTGAAAGGAGGATTCCGAAATTGGGGTAGGGCTGTATTGATGCAAGAAGTCAGTGATCATTTGTTTTCTCTTTGTTAGTATGTGGTCTGGGGTTGGTTCGGTTAGATTATATAACTTAGAATAATAGGTCACTAATTGTTTCGCTATGTCTGGTGAGGAGGTTACTTTGCGACCTGTCGGGTCTGTAAGGGAGTGAATGGTGTTGTTGGCCTTTTTTTGTTGAAGTGCTCTTGCTAATAATTTGCCGGCCTTGTTTGCGAATTCGTAAAAGGTTTCCTGGGTGAGGATGTAATTGCGTCTGATTTGTTTTCCTAGAAATTCTAGCATTTCTTTCCTACATTGGATCAGGGAGGTTAATGTAGTGATGGCTTTGGTGTGTTTGTGTGTTTTTTCTAGTTGTCGAATCCGGTTGGCAAGGTCATTTAATTGTTGTCGTTTTGCTTTGTTGCGTTTAGCAGAGGCTGCTATGAGGATTCCTCTGACCACACATTTGTGTGCTTCCCAATTTGTAAGAGGTGATGTGTCAATTGCTTTGTTTTCGGTAAAGTATTGCGTGATATTACGTTCAACTTCTTTTGTTATCGATGGGTCCGTGAGAAGGGAGTGATCTCGTTTCCAAGAATTAGAGCCGATTCACACAGGGGCGACTCAGATCCGACTTCAGGTCGCCCCTAGTCGCCTCAGGTCAGACAACATGTAAAAATCAATGTAAGTGAATGAGAGCCGTCTTAATGCACACTACTGAAGTCGCTCCGACTTCAGAAAAGGTTCCTGTACTACTTCAATTCGACTTGCAGGCGACTGGTACCGGTTGATTTCAATGGAGGTCGCCTACAAGTCGGATCTCCGTCTATACGGAGGCGACTCTCACGGAATTATCAGCTCTGAAGGGGGAACTCCACGCCAAATTTATGAAAAAAAATTGGCGTGGGTTCCCCCTCCGTGAGCATACCAGGCCCTTAGGTCTGGCATGGATTCTAAGGGGAACCCCCAACGCCGAAAAAACGGCGCGGGGGTCCCCCCCAGATCCATACCAGACCCTTATCCGAGAACGCTACCCGGCCGGCCAGGAAAGGGGGTGGGGACGAGCGAGCGCCCCCCCCCCCCCTCCTGAGCTGTACCAGGCCGCGTGCCCTCAACATGGGGGGGTGCCTCGTTGCTGCCTCTGCTCACAATGGCAGGGACACGGCGCGCGGCTACTTATATAGGGACATCGCCGGATGATGTCCCCGCCCATTATGATGTCACAATCCCAGAGGATGCTGGGACTGTGACATCATAATGGGCGGGGACATCATCCGGTGATGTCCCTATATAAGTCGCTGCGCGCCGTGTCCCTGCCATTGTAAGCGGAGGCAGCGACGAGGCAACATCTGAAGAGAAGAAGAGAAGAACAGAAGAACAGAAGACGGCGACAGTGGCGACAGAAGACCGGGCCACCGCCTCTAGAAGAGCTAGAAGTAGACGTGGTGGTCCGGCAAGAAGAACCGAAGAGGGGGACAAGACCCCCCCAAGTCGGAAAAAGAGGGCGGCAGTGAAGAAGAAATCCGGGCTCCTCCGTTAGCAAAAGAGCTAGCAGAAGATAGCGAAGGAGTCCGGCGAGAAAACCCCCGAAGACGGACAGAAGACCCCCGGAGCTGTGCAATAAACTATTTTAACCCTTGTGTGTTGTGTTTTTTTTTTACTTTTTTTTACAGGTGAATGGGTAGGGGTACATTGTACCCCATACTCATTCACATAGGGTGGGGGGCCGATAAGCCCCCCGCCCGAAGACCCCGACAACCAATGGCCAGGGTTGTCGGGAAGAGGCCCTTGTCCTCATCAACATGGGGACAAGGTGCTTTGGGGTGGGGGGGCCGCACAGCCTGGTAAGGCACCCCCCCATGTTGAGGGCACATGGCCTAGTACGGCTCAGGAGGGGGGGGGTGCTCGCTCGTCCCCACCCCCTTTCCTGGCCGGCCGGGTAGCGTGCTCGGATAAGGGTCTGGTATGGATCTGGGAGGGACCCCCACGCCGTTTTTTCAGCGTAGGGGGTTCCCCCTAGAATCCATACCAGACCTAAGGGCCTGGTATGCTCTCGGAGGGGGAACCCATGACAATTTTTTTTCATAAATTTGGTGTGGAGTTCCCCCTTCAGAGCTCATTCTCTGATTGGCCACTGCAAAATTTGCCTGGCCTGGGGCGACTTAAAGTCGTGTTGTCAGACGCCCCAGGTCGTGTCTAAGTCGTGTTCAGGTCGTCTCCAAGTTGCCTCACAAAGTCGTCCTGGAAGTCGTGTCTCCCCTGTGTGAACCGGCTCTTAGAGTGAGGGTAAGCATCAGGGAATGTTACAGTGAGTGAGATTGGGTGATGATCTGAAAGAAACATTGAATCAATATTCGTGTGTTTCAGGAAGGGAAGGCTAGATTGCGAGATGAAAAAGTAGTTGATTCATGAGTATTTACTGTGTGGGGCCGAATAAAATGTGTATTCTTTGGTGTCTCGGTATAGGGTTCGCCAGGTGTCATGTAATTGGACTGTTTGTAGTTGGGTTTTTAACACTCTCAGAGCAGCATAGGCAGAGAGATGAGGAGCTGTTTGAGGTATCAAGCAATAGGTTTAGGGGGACGTTGAAGTCTCCTCCTAATATCAAAGTACCTTCTTGATATTCTATTAATCTTTGTGTGATTTCATGGAAAAACGATACCTGGTTAGTATTCGGGACATATATGTTTGCTAAGGTTAGCATTTTCTCTTTGTACGTTCCTTTGAGAAAAATTTATCGACTCGAACATTGCCTGTTCGTCTGTTCAGCTAACAGTGAACAATTTGGGGTGTTCGCGGCAAATTCGAAAAGCCACGGAACACCCTGTACAAGTCTATGGGAGAAATCTAAAGTGCTAATTTTAAAGGCTAATATGCAAGTTATTGTCCTAAAAAGTGTTTGGGGACCTAGGTCCTGCCCCAGGGAACATGGATCAATGCAAAAAAAGTTTTAAAAACTGCAGTTTTTTTCGGGAGCAGTGATTTTAATAATGATTAAAGTGAAACAATAAAAGTGTAATATTCCTTTAAATTTCATACCTGGGGGGTGTCTATAGTATGCCTGTGAAGGGGCGCTTGTTTATCGTGCTTAGAACTGTCCCTGCACAAAGTGTCATTTCTGCAGAAAAAAAATTCATTTAAAATCACTCGCGGCTATAATGAATTGTCGGCTCCCGTAATACAGAGAACACTCATTGAAAGTCATTGATAAAAAAAATTAAAAAAATTTAAAAAAGCGTGGGGTTCCCCCAGATTCAATTACCAGGCCCAAAAAAAAATTGACGTGGGGTTCCCCCTAAATATCCATACCAGACCCTTTAACCGAGCACGCAACCTGGCAGGCCGCAGGAAAAGAGGGGGGGAGGAGAGAGCGCCCCTCCCTTCCTGAACCGTACCAGGCCACATGCCCTCAACATTGGGAGGATGTTTTGGGGGTCTGTGACCTCTCACATCACATCACCATGTCCCCATGACAAGGGCCTCATCCCCACAATCCTGGCCGGTGGTTGTGGGGGTCTGCGGGCGGGGGGCTTATCAGAATCTGGAAGCCCCTTTTAACAAGAGGACCCCCAGATCCCGGCCCCCCCTGTTTGAAATGGTAAGGGGGTACAAAAGTACCCCTACCATTTCACAAAGAAAGTGTAAAAAATTGTTAAATAAGACAAACACACTTTTGAAAAATTCCTTTATTAAAAATAAAAAAAAATAAAAAAAAGATTCCAGCGGTGGTAATCCACTCTTGCTATCCAGCGATGGATGATCATCTCTCCGGGGTCCAGTGACGGCTGATCTGATCCAGCGCAGCGAATCCATCCATCTTCTGTCTCCATGGAGGAGACACTGCAGGGATCCCGGCGGCCTGACGTTTGTTATATGCGGAGGGCGGGGCCACCCGTCACCTGACCCAGCCCCGCTCTGACGCTAGTGAGGAAAGTGAGGCTTCTCCAATGACGTATGGGTGACCCCGCCCCCCTCTGATGTAGCGCAGGTTTCCGTTACATCAGAGGGGGTGGGCTATAATGAATTGTCGGCTCCCGTAATACAGAGAACACTCATTGAAAGTCATTGATAAAAAAAAAAAGAGGTAGCGCTAGCGAGTGATTTTAAATGAATTTTTTTTCTGCAGAAATGACACTTTGTGCAGGGACAGTTCTAAGCACGGGAAACATGCGCCCCTTCACAGACATACTATAGACACCCCCCAGGTATGAAATTTAAAGGAATATTACACTTTTATTGTTTCACTTTAATCATTATTAAAATCACTGCTTCAAAAAAAACGGCAGTTTTTAAAACTTTTTTTGCATTGATCCATGTCCCCTGGGGCAGGACCCGGGTCCCCAAACACTTTTTAGGACAGTAACTTGCATATTAGCCTTTAAAATTAACATTTTAGATTTTGAGTGTTCGAGTCCCATATACTTTAATAGGGTTCTAAAGTTCACACGAAGTTTAGGTCTGTTCGCAGGTTCTGGTGCGAACCGAACTGGGGGGTGTTCGGCTCATCCTTACTTTACATCTTTGCATGTGTAGTAGTAGTTGAGCTCCTTTCTCCGGGACATTAAGTCCCTTCACGTTTAGTGAGATAATTTTGAGTTGGTCAAGGGTGGTAGTGGTGGATCTTTTGGTCATTGTGTGTATAGAGAAGTAGTTTTATGGATTTATTTGTGTTTAATTACTGTGCCGGGAAAGGTCTCAAGAGTTGTGGTGAGTATATTAGGCAAGGCCCAAAAGTGTAAAAGAGAGGGTTTCTTTGTTGGTGTGGCCTGTAGGTTAGTGATGGATTAGGGGAGGAGGGGAGGGAGAGGGAGGATGAGTATAAGTGTTGAATATGGTAACTCGGGGGTCAGGGGAAATCCGGCACCAGTTGAGAGCCTGCTCACCTGCCTCAATATTTAGGTAGTGAACCTGAAAAAGGGTAGTGGCAGTGTTCTAAAGAGCCACTTTGTGAGTTGGTTTGTTAGAAGAGAAGTGGTTTGTCGGGATGACCGTCAGATCTTTAGCCTGTGTTAATAGAATAAAAAAACTCTGCAGAAGTCATCGGGAGTTTTGTAGCCATCTCTGGATATGGGGTTGTTTTTGGACACAGGAGCATTAAAGGTAGAGTTTGTGATATTGTTGGTAGTGCTATGCTTTGTATATTTTGTTCTGCCTCAGAGTATTTAGTGTCTATGTTAGTTTCTAAAGAAGAGCTGAGACAACCTTTCTGCTAAAATAAGCGGACATCTTGGTGGGACATCTTCATACTTTCGGGTATATGATTGATCTTGTGTTTGTTTGGACCCTGTGTGAGTCGTCTGGTTTGAGAACTATTCTATTGATGTGGCTGCAATATTTTGAGGTCTGGGTTGTATATAATAAGAGCGTCAACAGGACGTTGTCACGAACGTTAAGGAACGATGGAGCACCCCAGGATTCCCGCCATGTCATGTAGTATGTATGATATAACAGTTCAGTAACATGCTTCTTAACCTAGTGATCGAATGCTTCACAACATGGACCCATCGTGAAAGAGAGCATAATTACTGTAATTTATAATAACTGTAACTTACTCAAAATTATATGAGGTGGACATGCTGGTTGGGCCGGCCGATCAGTTGTAAACGAGAAATGCAAAGATACCATGTCAATCCGAAGTGTGGTATAGAAATGTCTTTGCTATTAGGTGTCATGCCCAGAACAATTAACAGCTATAGAAAAAAAGGAATCTTTTGTTTTTTATATGTGAGCGGGATAATTAGAATGAGCGATCAGTGAGCCCAGCAGCATGTCCCCTCATCTATTTCTCAGTTCTAGTAGTGCAATAGGCTATGCGGTATAACAATGTGATATATGGATACGGGGTCAAGTAGCAAGGAGAATAGATAGACATATACGATCTGAGGGTAAGATGACGTATCCACATGGTATATATTACTGCAGTTTCAGCGTACATGAACCTGAGTACTGTTTGTCTTTGCTGGACAGTGGTGAGTCTTACACGGAGAGAGCTTCTACCCTAGTTATAGGCATAGGTGCCATTTACATGTTGGAATTGAAGGTAAGGATTCATTCCCAGAGAGAGTATTTCGGGACATTTCCAACTTAAGTGTATTTCACTGCCCAGGTAATATATTCGGGTTAGTTATACGATCTTAAAGCTGTGGGACGGAGGTCTTGAGATTTGGAGTAGTACGTCTAAGCTTACAGTGTGTGCGTCCGTCTAGTGGGGGCATAGAAGCAAGGTGTGGGATTTCCCCTTTTCGGTGTAGTTTGCTAAAGGGGGAGAGTTTTGCAAGTGTCCAACATAAGTGAACGAGGAATGAAGAGGTGCATGTAATGTATGGCATTGATAGAAGGCATGCACATACATATGTAAAGGGTCTTATGCGGTGTAGGGTTGGCACCTCAATCCGCTGTTGTCAAGTAGAAATTAAGGAATAGGGTCATTGTCAAGTAGTAGGGATGGAGATCAAACAAGTTGGAGCCTGAAAATGAGAACAGGTTGGAGGATGAAAGGGACAGAATGTTTTTTTTTTATGTTACTGTAATTTCAAATGCTGTTTTAAGCCTTTTAAAATATGTAGCTTTCGTTATATAAAAATAACTAGAGCTATATAATGCATAGCTTTAAGGTATTAGATAAATAAAGCTATAGGGGGTGTGAGGGGTTAGCTCGGCAGCGGGTGTGTGTGACCCCCTGGATGGGTTCACAACACAAAATCAGGCACAGCAGACAGCGTTGTAGGTGCAAAAAAACAAAAGATGCAGTTTATTTATGCTACATGCAGTGATACATATAACAGCCAAACAAAAAAATAAAACATTAAAATAAATCCTGGTCAGCTTGACCTCTAACTACACACTTAGATTCCCTGTCTAACAACTGAGAGCAGCCTTGTGCTGCACCAGTCCCTGTCCCTGTTGTAGAAGTTTGCCACACAGGCATTAACTCACCGCACAGAACAGATCTCACACTCCCCAGTCTATACAACACAAAACTGGTTCCAGGATGGAGCATCTCCCTATGCATGCTGGGGTTTTTTGTAGAGGTCTTAATGAGCCCACTTACTTCAGCTGGGCTCATTAACTCTTCCCCTCTAATTGTAAAGGTCTGCATAAAGCCTGAATCTAGGGCACACATATTTCCCATCCTGGATACAACCAGGTGACTTTACCTGCGTGCTGCCACATACCCCCCCCTCTTGTTTCAACCTTGGGGTTGTAACACAAGCAGTCAGACACGCATGTATCCGAGACAAAGCATCCACATTCCCCATTTTAACACCAGGGCGATGCTTAACTGTAAAGTTAAATTCTTGTAGGGCCAGGAACCACCTATTTACCCTTCTATTGGTCTCCTTGTTTTGAGCCATCCACTTTAAAGGAGCGTGATCAGTCACCAGGTCAAAGTGCCTACCTAGCAGATAGTACCGAAGGGAATCTAGAGCCCACTTCACTGCTAAACATTCCTTCTCAATCGTGGCGTAATTTACCTCATGGGACTTCAACTTCCTGCTGAGGTAAATGACTGGGTGCTCTTCCCCGTTCCAGACCTGGGATAACACTGCTCCTAACCCAACGTCTGATGCATCAGTTTGTACCACTAAGTCCTTAGAGAAGTCTGGTGAGTACAACACTGGCTGGCTACATAAGGCTGTTTTTAAGGACTGAAATGCTTCTTCAGCCTCTGGGGACCATTTAACCATAACCGACTCTTTCCCTTTTGTCAGGTTGGTGAGGGGCACAGCCTGAGAAGCAAAATGGGGAATGAATCGTCGATAATAGCCAGCGATTCCCAGAAAGGCTCGTACCTGTTTCTTGCTGTTGGGACGTGGCCAACTCTGTATGGCCTCGACTTTATTGACTTGGGGTTTTATCACCCCCCTCCCAATAGTGTACCCAAGATATTTGGCCTCCTCCTGTCCAATGGTACACTTCTTTGGATTGGCCGTAAACCCAGCTTCCCGGATAGAGTCTAGGACTGCTTGTACTTTCGGCAAATGTGAGACCCAGTCTGTGCTATGGATAATCACATCATCCAGGTAAGCTGCAGCATATTTCTGATGGGGCCTCAGAATCTTATCCATTTTCCGCTGGAATGTTGCCGGTGCATTCTGTAACCCAAACGGCATTCTCTTATATTGGAATGCCCCATCTGGGGTTACAAACGCAGTTTTCTCCTTGGCCGACTCGGCCAGGGGAATTTGCCAATAGCCTTTGGTGAGATCAAGAGTTGTCATATATCGGGCTGTTCCCAGCCGGTCAATCAACTCATCTATACGCGGCATGGGGTAGGTGTCAAATTTTGTAACTTTATTTAATTGTCGAAAATCGTTACAAAACCGCCAGCTCCCATCAGGTTTGGGCACTAGTACGATAGGACTGGACCAGTCACTCTGAGACTCCTCTATCACACCCAATTCCAACATCCTTTGAACCTCCCCACGTATTGCCTCCCGTCGGGCCTCTGGTATTCTATAAGGTTTTAGTTTTACCCTTTCTCCTGGCGGGGTGATAATGTCATGCTCTACGCCAGATGTTTGTCCCGGAAGCTCAGAGAAAATCTCTTTGTTACGAAGTACAAACTCTTTAACCTCCTGTTGTTGGGGTTTCGATAAGGTGTCTGCTATTCCAACCTCAGGAACTAAGCAATCAGGCTGTACTTGTGACAAAGTCTCTGCGACTAGGGATTCCCTATCCCTCCAGGCTTTCAGCAGATTGACGTGATAGATCTGCTCTGGCTTTCGCCTTCCTGGCTGTTTAACCCTGTAGTTCACCTCACTAATTGTTTCAATTACTTCATATGGACCTTGCCATTTGGCCAGAAATTTGCTTTCAACCATAGGGACTAGCACCAAGACCCTATCCCCCGGGGAAAAAGTACGGGTCTTGGCCCCACGGTTGTACACTCTCTGCTGTGCTAACTGCGCTTGGGTCAAATGTTCCTTTACGATTGGCATTACCTGTGCAATTCTGTCTTGCATCAGGGTGACATGCTCAATCATACTCCTGTGAGGAGAACTCCCATTTTCCCAAGTTTCCTTGGCGATATCCAGCAGCCCTCTTGGGTGTCTCCCATAGAGCAACTCGAAGGGTGAGAAACCCGTAGAGGATTGGGGTACCTCCCTAATGGCAAACATTAGATAGGGTAATAGACAGTCCCAATTCTTTCCATCTCTATCCACCACCTTCTTTAACATTTGTTTAAGGGTTTTGTTGAATCTTTCAACCAACCCATCTGTTTGGGGGTGATACACAGATGTACGCAATTGCGTCACTTTGTACAACTTGCATAATTCTTTCATAACCCTGGACATAAAGGGTGTACCTTGGTCCGTAAGCAGTTCCTTACAAATACCCACGCGGCTAAAAACAAGAGATAGCTCTTTGGCTATGGTTTTGGCCGAGGTATTTCGGAGAGGAATTGCTTCCGGATAACGGGTGGCATAGTCCAATATAACCAAAATGTACTGATGGCCCCTAGCGGACTTCATTATCGGACCTACCAAATCCATTGCGATCCTTTCAAAGGGGACCTCAATGATAGGAAGAGGTACCAGCGGGTTACGGAAATGTGGCATAGGTGCCGACTTCTGACACACAGGGCAGGAGGAACAATAATTTTCTATTTCCTTCATGACCCCAGGCCAATAGAATCTCTGCAATACCCTCTCTCTGGTTTTCTCTGTCCCCAGATGACCTCCCAGAATGTGCCCATGAGCCAATTCTAACACCAACTTCCTGTAAGGTTTGGGCACTACAAGTTGCTCAATGGTTTCTTCTGCCCTTTGAGCCACTCGATACAGCAGGTCCCTTTCCATAGTGAAGTAAGGATAAGGGCAAGTCTTATCTGGGTTCACTAACTCGCCATCTATTTTCACCACATTTTCCCGTGCCTTTATTAGGGTGGGGTCTTTTAACTGTTCTGTGGCAAAATTTTCCCTGTGAACATCAAGATCCGAAAACTCCACAGACGGCATGTTTTCATCTGAGGATGTTGGCTCCTCCCCAGTTTCTCGAGTTTCCCCCGCCAATACCGACAAGGGAAATTCAGGAGAGTCCTCACCACTCCCAGAGGAATTCTGGCCATCTTCCTGGTTTATAGGGGCACCAGTGTGGGGCTCAGGACAATCCCAGAGTTCCCAGAATTTTGGAAAATCCCTTCCCACAATAGCATCATGTGGTAAGTGAGCCACTAACCCCACCTGATGAGAGAGGTTACCTTTGGGGGTCTCAAAAAACACTGAAGTTACAGGATACTCTCGGGTGTCCCCATGCACACAAATAACAGCCACCCTGTTCCTCCCAGAGAACTCTGTAGTAACTAATTCAGCTTTTATCAAGGTTACCAGGCTACCTGAATCCAGCAACACATCAACATTTCTACCATTAATACACATTTTACATAAATGTTTCTCAGGTCCCCGAATGGCAGTGCATGCAACTGTCGCAAACAGCGACTGACGTCTCTCCCTTATAAAGTCACATTGCATAGGCTCATCCACAACGGGGCAATTGGCTGCAATATGTCCCTCTTGCCGGCAGCGGTAGCAAATAATCTTTTTCGCTGTCTCTTGCAGCATGGGCTTCCTGGGCTGCTCCCGCCAGACCTTAGGTAGAACTCCCACCCTCTCACTCTCTCCACCCTCACCCCTTGGAGTCATCTTACCCGCCACTGGGAATGATCTGGTCTTAGGGTGGAAAGTCCGTGAGTCCCTGGAAGAGGTGGTCAGGTTCTCTGTAGCAAAGTACCTCTCAACCAGATCCACAAGTTTATTTGCATTTTCTGGGTCTCCATGGCTTACCCATTTTTGGATGGCAGTAGGAAGAGCTCTCAGGAAACGATCCATAACAACACGTTCCACAATGTTTGGTGCGGTCAAAGTCTCTGGCTGCAGCCACTTCCTGCTCAGGTGAATGAGATCATACATTTGAGACCTGGGGGGTTTTCCAACCTGAAAAGTCCAATTATGCACACGCTGAGCCCGGACGGCCAGGGTGACACCCAGCCGTGCCAATATTTCTGTTTTTAGCACCACATAGTCTTTTGCTTGGTCAGGCTCTAGGTCATAATAAGCTTTCTGCGATTCCCCAGTTAACAGAGGGGCCACCAGTCCAGCCCATTGCTCCTTAGGCCACTTTTCCCTTTCAGCAGTCCTTTCAAATGTGGTCAAAAACACCTCCGGATCATCCTCTCCAGTCATTTTTGTCAATAAACGGCTCACACCAAAGGATGCGGTATTATTGTAACCACTTGCTTCATTGGTCTGCGGACGTTGCTGTATTAATGTCTCTATTTTCTGTTGAAAATTCTGCTCTTGTTTCTGCAATAGGTCTATAAAGCGGGCTTCAGATTGCTGCAGTGCTTGTTGCTGAGCTTCCAGGCTCTGCTGGTGAGCTTTCTGCTGGGCTGCAAGGCTCTGTTGTTGAGCTGCAAGGCTCTTTTGTAAAGCTGCATTTGTTTGCTGCTGATTTGCATTTGTTTGCTGCTGGTTTGCATTTGCTAGAGCCAGCTGTCTCAGTATCTCCTCCATGCTGGCCTTTAAAAAAATTGAAAAAAAAACTGCCAAAATTCTCCACCAACTGTGAGGGGGTTCGCTCGGCAGCGGGTGTGTGTGACCCCCTGGATGGGTTCACAACACAAAATCAGGCACAGCAGACAGCGTTGTAGGTGCAAAAAAACAAAAGATGCAGTTTATTTATGCTACATGCAGTGATACATATAACAGCCAAACAAAAAAATAAAACATTAAAATAAATCCTGGTCAGCTTGACCTCTAACTACACACTTAGATTCCCTGTCTAACAACTGAGAGCAGCCTTGTGCTGCACCAGTCCCTGTCCCTGTTGTAGAAGTTTGCCACACAGGCATTAACTCACCGCACAGAACAGATCTCACACTCCCCAGTCTATACAACACAAAACTGGTTCCAGGATGGAGCATCTCCCTAAGCATGCTGGGGTTTTTTGTAGAGGTCTTAATGAGCCCACTTACTTCAGCTGGGCTCATTAACTCTTCCCCTCTAATTGTAAAGGTCTGCATAAAGCCTGAATCTAGGGCACACATATTTCCCATCCTAGATACAACCAGGTGACTTTACCTGCGTGCTGCCACAGGGGTTATTTACTAAAGGAAAATTCATTTTGCACTGAAAGTGCACTTGGAAGTAAAGTCGCTGTAGATCGGAAGGAGACATGCAAGGAAAATAAAAAACAGCTTTTTAGCTCGCACGTGAATGGATGATAAAATCAGCAGAGCTTCCACTCATTTCAGATCTACCTCTTAGATTTAGAGTGACTGCACTTCCAGGTGCACTTGCAGAGCAAAGTGAATTTACCTTTCGTAAATAGCCCCCATAGAGTCCTTCAAAGCCCAAATGATGATAATCAGGATCCAAAAATGCACCTCAGATGTGCATACAGTATTACAAAACGGTAATGTGAAAGAATCCTCCACCTGCACCATAGCACACAGAGCCTCTTACCCTCGGTTGTGGACCACCTAATAACAGCGCCTTATTAAACACCAAACACGGGAAAATCTCCAGACAGTTTCCCAAAAGTTATGGGTCCTCTGATTTGATAACTCCAAAAGATAGGGCATCTCAGTATATTCAAAAGGAGGATAGAAAAGTCTCAATGGTGTACTATTACGAAACAATTAAGCATTTTTTATGCCCCATACACAGGATCAGATTTTCCGACAACAAATGTTGGATGTGAGCTTGTTGGCGGAAAATCCGACCGTATGTATGCTCCATCGAACATTTGTTGTTTGACTTTCCGCCAACAAATGTTGGCTAGCCTGTTCTCAAATTTTCCGCCAACAAATGTTTGTTGTCGGACTTTCCGATCATGTGTACACAAGTCCGTCACAAGTCACAAGTCCGTCAGAAAAAAGCCCACGCTTGCTCGGAATCAAGTCCGGGCCGGAAGCGCTCAGTCTTGTAAAACTAGCGTTCGTAATGGAGATATCACGTACGTCTAGTAAGTCACTACATTTGTAATTGTTGGCCAACATTTGTGTGACCGTGTGTATGCAAGACAAGTTGGAGCCAACATCCTTCAAACAAAAGTCCAGTCGCGTGTACGGAGCATAAGTTGTGTTGAACCTCTCTACAATATAACTTTATTGTCTAATGTGGACTCTATGTGTTCAATGCCCATCACACCATGCCACACCTTGCTCACATCTCCGCCCTTTGAGATGAGCTTGGGTTTGGACCTAACCTGTGTTTGGCTGAACCTTGAAGGTAGCTGTCAGCTGTGGCCATATTAGGACAATAATGTCACAAGCATTACCACCCCTTTGGGTATGTAAAGCTGAGGAGAGGGGAATGCCCCAGCCACAGCTGATTGGGCTGTCACTGCCGGTTTTCTTCTGGGTTCAGCAAAAACAAAAGTTCAGACTTAACGCAAGCTCATCATTAGCCTATATAAATCTTGTACCCAAAGCTGGGTGTATCATTATGCACACCAGGCCTGGTGCCTTTAGGCACCAAAGGCAGTGAGGAGACTTTTTATGGCATAAGTTTTGCCTGCCCATTTTTTCCCATCATCTTTAGAAATAAAGTGATTTTATATACACTTATTTACACATTAGCACAATACATGAACCTAGGTTAGGACAAATACAATTGTTCTGGGTAACAAAGATAATCCTACCGAGAAGGGCGTGGCAGTGGGTACCAAAGGTTGAGAGCCTAAAGGGCTCTGGATATGGAAATCTAGTTCCACCCACAGCTTCAATAGACTGCCACTCCTCTGGGAAAGGAACTCTTTATGATTTGTTTTGTAATCTCTGTAGAGAACTGTGGAGCATGTTAGCCAAATACACCCCAATGCCAAAACCTTTCTTACTAATTATAGTAGGTAAGGTCGAAAAAAGACACAAGTCCATGAAGTCCAACCTATGTGTGTGATTATTACATTGTATATCCCTGTATGTTGTGGTCATTCAGGTGCTTATCTAATAGTTTCTTGAAACTTTCGATGCCCCCCCCCCCCCCCCCCGCTGAGACCACTGCCTGTGGAAGGGAATTCCACATCCTTGTCACTCTAACAGTAAAGAACCCTCTACGTAGTTTAAGGTTAAACCTCTTTTCTTCTAAACTTAATGTGTGGCCACGTGTCTTGTTAAACTCCCTTCCGTGAAAAAGTTTTATCCCTATTGTGGGGTCACCAGTACGGTATTTGTAAATTGAAATAATATCCCCTCTCAAGCGTCTCTTCTCCAGAGAGAATAAGTTCAGTGCTCGCAATCTTTCCTCATAACTAATATCCTCCAGACCCTTCTCTGTAGTTGCTCTATTTCCAGTACATCCTTCCTGAGGACTGGTGCCCAGAACTGGACAGCATACTCCAGGTGCGGCCAGACCGGAGTCTTGTAGAGCGGAAGAATTATCATTTTATCTCTGGAGTTGATCCCCTTTTTAATGCATGCCAATATTCTGTTTGGTTTGTTAGCAGCAGCTTGGCATTGCATGCCATTGCTAAGCCTATCATCTACTAGGACCCCCCGGTCATTTTCCATCCTAGATTGGTTCATTAAAACTTATATCAGTCTCATTCCCAGGAAGCTGTATATTACCCAAGCCAAGGGACTTGTCACTGGTACTCATCAAGAGTACCAACTATGCCCGCCCTTTCATTCATAGGAGCTGTACTATAGCTTCCATGAATCAAAATCACTCTATAAATTTCATTCATCTGCCCATCCTCCATTCATAGTTAACTTTTTATTCATGGAAGCTATAGTGCAGCCTCTTTGAAAGGAGGAGAGAGCGGAAAGAGCAGACATAGTCAGCACTCTTGATGAGCGCATGTAACAGGTTTCAGCTTTATCAAAGTTTAACTAAAGGCACTTTTATTTTTTTGTTTGGTTTTGTAGAACACCTGTCAGGTTAATATTTCTGCCCGTGCCTCCCGTTAGGGTGGTTCACCTTCTCCATTTGTCCTATTTGCCAATATCACCAGACGTTACATAGTAGGTGAGGTTGAAAAAAGACACAAGTCCATGAAGTCCAACTTATGTGTGTGATTATATGTCAGTATTTCATTGTATATCCCTGTATGTTGCACATGCTTATCTAATAGTTTTTTAAACTGTCGATGCTCCCCGCTGAGACCACCGCCTGTGGAAGGGAATTCCACATCCTTGCCGCTCTTACAGTAAAGAACCCTCTACGCAGTTTAAGGTTAAACCTCTTTTCTTCTAATTTTAATGAGTGGCCACATGTCTTGTTAAACTCCCTTCCGCAAAAAAGTTTAATCCCTATTGTGAGGTCACCAGTATGGTATTTATAAATTGAAATCATATCACCTTCTCATCATATCATCATATCTATTCTCCAGAGAGAATGAGTTCAGTGCTCGCAACCTTTCCTCATAACTAATATGAGAAGTGAAAGTGAAGAGAAAATCTCAAATCTTGGGTTGTCTCCAGAACAGTAATAGAGGGGGGATCCTCCAAGGGGGAAACTAGTTCTGGTGACAACCCAGGATTCTGCCACTTTGGAGAGATTTCTATTCACTTCCTGTCTTGGCTATGGAACAGGAAGTGCAGATAAATCGCCCCCAATGGGACACAGATGGCAAAAACAAAACAAAACAAAAACTGGCAGGGGTTATAAACCTCCGTTACTCTATTAAAAATAAAAAAAAGTTTTGCCTTTAGGCCTACTGTATCCCCCTGCAGTACTGGAAGACTATATCTGGGTGGGGGGCAGAGAACAGAGGAGTTCAGCTACGACAGCCAGCACCAGCACAAGGGGCATTTAGGATTAAACGTAAGTATTGTCCCTTGTGCTGATTTGAAAAAAAAAAGTTTTATCTAAATTTAGGCTTTGAAAACAGCGATCATTTCTACATCTTTTTAAATAAATTTGTGATCATTTATATGTTGTCTCTTCTGAATACATTTTCATTAATGTAATTTTCACTACATGTTCCTATATGTTCTGTCTATATTCTGCCTACGCTCTGTCAAGCCTGGCATTGAAAGAGTTATTAGTCCAAAGCATCTCTGAATACTGCAAATCAGATTCAGATGTTACGTTCATAGGTCCTGTTCTCGGTTTCCGCTGTTTCTCAATAAAATCTATTTATTACTTGTTTTTCTTGGCTTTCTGACTTTCCATTTTTCCTATTATAGCTCTTTCTTTCGGTGTCATGGCTGCTGTCCTGCTCGTCCCCCTTACGGACCCGGGGAGAAATTTAGATCCCTTCGTTTGTCATCCAAGCTGCGTTGCTTGTCCAAACTTTTACAGTTCCACTAAATACTCCAGCAAAGTCATTTATTGGATGATCTTTTATTACCCAGCTAGTCTAGTCCATCTTATTGCACGTCGGTTTGGCTATAGTTCCCTTTCCCGAAGAAATGAAAAGCCTTCCTTGTGTTATTGGTTGTGTTCTGTTAAGATAATAATGAAATGTGGGTCCAATTTGAAAATAACTCTATACAGTAAAACTTTGGATTGCGAGCATAATTCGTTCCGGAAGCATGCTTGTAATCCAAACAACTTGTATATCAAAGCAAATTTCCCCATAAGAAATAATAGAAACTCAAATGATTTGTTCCACAACCATTTATTCATAAGTCCTTCAGTTGATAGTACATATAAAAAGATTATAGCAATGTGATTGTGCAACCATAAAATGTCCATCCACAAATGGAAGCCTCCACAAGGGTATTAGAAGCAAAATCCAGCAGGAGCTACAGACTATAAAAGAGAAGAGAGGTGCCTCTAAGTGTAGCAATATGGTTACATTTAATGAAGGTACAACATTTAGCAACTCACTTGGTTGATGATTAAAAAAGGCACATCTAAGCCCTTGTACACTCGGTCGGAGAATGCATCGGGAATGTGTCCTATCAGACCGCGTTGTCAGATAATCCGACTGTGTGTGGTCTGCATCGGACTGTTTCCGTCAGACCAAATTTTCCAACTTGCTGGAAATATTTTCCGACAAACTGGTCCGATAGGACATACTCCGATCATGTGTAGAGAATTCCGATCGGACAAAGTGCCACGCATGCTCAGATCAAATTCCTACATCAAAGCTATTGGCTACTAGCCTGAACGTAGTCCCGTCGTAACGAAATTACGTCATCACGTTCTGAAAGATCGGATTTTTCGACAACTTTGTCCGACCGTGTGTATGCAACAGTTTCGGACAAGATCCGACGGACAAAATCCGACGGATTTGGTTGTCGGAATCTCCGACCGTGTGTACAATGGCTAAGTATGCAGGCATCCGGGGTAAAGCTGTCAACACAGACTATCCTCCTCACCTCTGTCAGTCTGCAATCATGACTGGGAAGACTACCCTGCAGTATAGTGATCTGAAATCGAGGCTTGAACCACTCGTGGAGCTCAGAATGGAAGGGACAACGTCAATGGCGATGAGGAGGTCTATGTGGACAGTTTCACCCCAGAAGCCTGCATACTTAGATGTGCCTACTTTAATCATCAACCATATGAGTTTCTAAATGTTGTACCTTCATTAAATGTAACTGTATTGCTACACTTAGACCCCTTTCACACTGGAGCGTTTTGCAGGCGCTATAGCGTTAAAATAGGGCCTGCAAACTGCCCCAAAGCAGCTGCTCCAAGCACTCCAGTGTGAAACCCCAAGGACTTTCACACTGGAGCGGTGCGCTGGCAGGGATTCCGAAAAAGTCCTACCAGCAGCTTCTTTGGAGTGGTGAAGGAGTGGTGAACTCACAGCTCCTCCACCGCTGCTCCCCATTGAAATCAATAGGGCAGCGCTGCGATACTGTCGGCAAAACACCACTCTGGCTGCGTTTTGCGGGCAAATTTAACCCCTTTTCGGCCGATAGCGCGGGGGGGGTTAAAACCCCTCCGCTAGTGGCCGAATAGCGTCACTAAAATGACGGTAAAGAGGTGCTAAAAATAGCGCCACTTTACCACTGACGTCCGGGGCTGCTCGGTGTGAAAGGGGTCTTAGAGGCGCCTCTCTTCTCTTTTATACTCAGTTGTGACGTGATCCTACTTGTATATCAAGAAGACATCGCTTGTATATCAATTCAAAATGTATTTAAAAATTTTGCTTGTCTTGCAAAACACTCTCAAACCTAGGTTTTACTGTAAACCCCTACTCCCTATCGGGTATACTATGGTCTACAACTATCCCACAAAAAAGGTTTGTAGATTTAAATCAAGTACCGGTAGTTCTTCACTCTTTACAACTATGGAGACTATATTAAAAAAAAAATACCATCTGAATTCAAAATTCCCCCCCTCAAGCTAAGTTTTTAGAAGACCCAAACTTCCCTCCAGGTCTATATGAACTAGACAATTACTCCTGGTGGATCGATTATAATTTAACATCCTTACATAAACTCACTGAAAACTCCAATTTCACCTAATTTCAGTCCCTTTTTTTGACTATTCATCAGTTGGTAATTTGCTACTCCCTGTGATCACCAGGCAGAATAAATCGTGTGATACTGGTGTTTTTGGTGGGCACCTATTGATACCCCCGCTGGCAGTGCTTCATTTATTATTTTTTTCAAGTTGCATGACAGAACATTTTGCATGCAACTGTCGTCTACTTTATTGCTATGACATGTTTCTCTATTTTTATACTTATGCCACGTACACAAGATCGAATTGTCTTAGTCCGCCGGACCGCATTACGCCGGACAATTCGATCGTGTGTGGGCTCCAGCGGACTTTTTCATCGTAAAGTCCGGCGGACTTAGAAAGTAGTTTTGACTCAAAATTTGTCCGCCGGACTTGGCTTTCAGCGGACAATCCGTTTGTCAGTGTGCTAGTCCGGCGGACTAAGAATGACACATGCTCTGAAGCAAGTACGAGAAGGAAGCTATTGGCTACTGGCTATTGAACTTCCTTTTTCTAGTCCCGTCAATCGTGCTGTACGAAATCACTGGACTTTCAGACTGTGCGTGTGTGGCCAAGTCTGTTCGTTAGAAAGCCCGGGGGATTGTTTGCCGGATTGTTTGCCGGACTAAGTCAGCCGGACATTTCGATCGTGTGTACGCGGCATAAGACAAAAATATGACTGTGTATACTCTTAATAAAATACCCCTGACGAAGGTGCTTGAACCAGAAACGTGTCGGGTGCCAGAGACAACTCTGTACCGGAGAGTAAAATCAATTGTCATGCAAATCATGTAACCTGTTGAGTTTTTTGTCTTTTTCTTTTTTTTCTTTTTTGACTTTGTATTTTTTGATATGTTCTGTTTTTAAACCAACAATCATTGTATGATCGGACGATTTTATATATACATAATAAATATATTTTCTTTTTTTTTTCTTTTTTTTCGTTTTTAAAAAAGTTTATTAAAAAAGAGTATAACAATTGTATCGAAATGGGAAACGACCGAGTGAAAAGTAGGTACACAATATATAACCATTGTACAAAAATGGAACAAGACCATGTGAGTAGTTGGTAGAAAGACAAACAATTAAAGGTAATCCTCAACATAAACCAATCAGACTCCATGCAAAGGAATGAGCAGGGGGTGAAAGAACAAACAGTATTAAAGGCCTCTGTTCATGGGTCCCCCCCCCCATTTCACCCCACGCACCCCATATGGGAGCCTGCTGTACGCGGTTAAACTGGGGAAGCGACCAAAAACCACAGGGAGAGGGCTAGGCCACTCTCCTAACCGAGACATGAAGCCCCCCTGGGAGTCAAATGAAAAAGGAAAGCCTGTTGATAATAATAGAGATATTAGATAGGCAAAAGGAGATTATCAAGGTGGGCCTGAGAGGGTCCCCCCTGTTCTCAAATGGGTCAGTATATTCAACAGGAAAACCATTCTGGGGTAATTGCATAAATATATTTTCTAATCTACTTATGTGTGGTTGTTGCCTACAAAGTCACTATGAAAGAGGATTATTTTTTCTTGTAATTTCAGTCCCTAAAGACAAAATATCATATACCAAATAATGAACATCATAGGTATATACAAATTAGACAATTTTATAATACTTACTATAATACAACAGACACAGGCCCCTCCAAATCTTATGAAACGATATGCCTAAAAAAATCCAAGAAGAAGAAGCCTAATTTCAGAAAAACCTAGTGAATTTGGAGTGCGCATGCGCGGCGCCCTGTGATGGCCGCCTGAACACAGGGCTCCGCAACGTCCCAGCCCTTCCGCTCGCCCAGCAGCTGAACGCCGCCGAATAACGCGGCGAAACGAACGGCGGAGGTTCCCACCGACACCAGGGCACTAGCGGATGCCTAAAGGGAAAGCGAGGAGAGGGCTGAACACCCGTCTCGCTGTCCTCCCCGGAGCGGCCGAAATAGCTAAGATGGCGGCGGAGCAGCCGCCTCACGAGGCCCTCACTGGAGTGACAGGCTCTTCTCCCTGGAGGGACAAACTTCATGCAGAGGTATGTGGAGGGGGCCTCCCACAACAGCCCCAGGGATGTCCACAGTCCCCTGCCTCCACAATATCGCTCATCCAGCACACACTAGAAGACTTTCCTATCCTAGCTTCTGAAGGGGAACACAGATCACCACATACAGATGGTTTTTTAAATGCAGCACAGCTCATACCTCAGCCATCCCAGTCCCCTCAGTCACAGGACATGGCTGCTATGTTCTCCAAATTTGCAGAGCTACTTGATAAGGGACTAGCGCAAACGGCTTCAAGAATTACCTCTGATATTAAATCTGATCTCCACATGCTAGGCTCCCGCATTGAAAGTATTGAACTTAAGATGGATGCCACGATCGATCGAGTGAACCAGAATTCCGATCGTTTCCAGGAACTTCACGATCAACTTGAGGGGGCTTACGCCAAAATCGACGATTTGGAAAATAGAGCCCGCAGACTTAATTTCCGCATCAGGGGGCTCCCTGAATCGGTAACAGATGTACAAGAAGCTGTTCATTCACTCATTAAGACCCTAATCCCTGATATCAGATCACACCGATTAGAGCTGGATCGCGCTCATAGAGCATTGGGCCCCACTCGCCAAGATGGGCTCCCACGCGATATAGTGGTTAAACCGCACTACTACAGTGTCAAGGAAGAGGTGATGAAGAGAGCTCGGTCATCACCCCAACTACAAATTCTGGGTCACCAAATTCAATTATATGCTGACATTTCTCCCTTTACTATCCAAAAAAGGCGATCACTCAAACCATTGCTGACGATCCTGACTCAGAAGAACATTAAGTACTGGTGGTTATTCCCATTCGGCTTGAAATTTGATTTTAACGGAAAACCTCACCGCTTCACCTCATTCCATGAAGGAGAACTGCTGCTCCGCAAGCTAGGCCTCCTCCAGGTGGATCCACCGTCCCCCATGCAGACTGCCTCTTCTGGGATGGCCAAACGCCCGCCACCCTCCAGCCCTCTCACCTCTCTCTGGATCTCCCCCAAACACAAGAAAGCGAAAGACGGTCTTCCTCCTTGATAAGGACATAGTCCTATTTTTGGCTCAAAAATTTTCTTTTTATATGGGACTCCATGTGGTTTTTTCCTCTCTTTTTATGGAGTCTGAACCTTGTTAGGTTCTTTGGTTGCTGGACCTTCAGTTTATTGTTTTATATCGTTTTCCAACCTTTACAACGCCTCAGTGGTGTCCAAGTCATACATCACAGTCTTTAGTTATGCTTTGCTAGAGGTGTTCAGTTTTTTTTGCTGATTTTGTACTGATTGTTTTTCAAAGGGTGTTGTGGGGGCTGGGACGTTCCTACTGCGCACTCTTTCCTTTCTGGGTGGGACAGTCCCTGAGGGGCCTGTTGCATCTAGTCTGGACGTCTCCTCCGTTGTGAGGATAGAAATGACAACTTCCTTCGGTGGGAGGAGCCGATATTATCCCCCACCAGGGAAAATTGTGTCTGTTTATTTTTTTTTTATTGTCTGTTTCATTTTCTTCTTTTTCCTTCTTTCTCTCCATGAAATAGCCCCTGAAGCGGTCTCTCTTTCCCTTATGGTTCCTAGGAAAGCATGGTGGTTGTCCCCGGCGTTTCGCAGTCTGCAGCTGGTAACAAGCGAGAAGGTAGGTCATATGGGTATCCCTACCTTCTATACCTTTCTGCTCCATGGCTAACATTCCCCACCACAAACCAATATTGCGACTAGCCTCCCACAATGTGCAAGGTCTTAATTCACCAATCAAACGTAAAAAGATTTTCCAGCATTGTCACTCCCTAAAAATTGATATCCTCTTTCTTCAAGAAACACATTTCCCGATATCTTATCAACCCTCTTTCATTCACGCAAAATTCCCCAAATTTTACTTAGCTAATTCTGACAACAAAACCAAGGGAGTTGGCCTCTTCTTTTCCGGAAGGGTACAATTTTCTCTAATTTCCGAATTTAAAGACCCAGAGGGTAGATTTCTTCTTCTTAAAATTGTTATCGATGATCAAATTTACTCTCTTATTTCATACTATGCTCCCAACAAGGGGCAAGCAAAGTTTTTCCAATCCATGCTTAGCACCTTATCTCCACTAACGGAAGGAATAGTTGTTTTCGGTGGTGATTCTAATTTAGCTTTTGACTCTGGGGTGGACAAATCACGACCCCACGGAAGGGATAGGGTTCGTCCGACTAAGCAGAGCCTTAAGGTAGCCAGACAATTATATCACTATGGTCTGATTGATGCCTGGAGGGAGCTTAATCCCAAGGTTCGGGATTATACTCACTACTCTAGTCCTCACCAAACTTTTGCAAGAATTGATCATTTCTTTATCCTCCAACAACAACAATCCTCCAACAACATATCCCACTAGTGAGTCGGTCTTACATCATGGTCCTGCTCTCCATTCAGGGAGGCTCGATCCCTCGTTCAGAGTTTCATTGGCGCTTAAATGCCTCCATTCTCAGCAACCCTGTACATGTTACGGAAATAGAACAACATATCCAAGACTACTTCCGTCTAAATGATGTGGCAGACATTTCCCCCTCAATGCTATGGGCAGCTCATAAGGCCACCATAAGGGGAGTCCTCATCCAAATTTCTTCTAGGTTACGCAAGGCTCGTAAAACAGAAATTCACAATCTTGAAAGGGAATTTTCTTCCCTTAGCAGAAGTCATAAAGCTAACCCAACACAACTCTTGTTAAATAGGATGGAAGTAGCCCGTAACGCTTTAAATCTTGCACTTACTGCGGTGGCTGAAAAAGAACTCAGATGGGAGGGAGGTCGCCATTACCAACATAATAATAGTATTGGTACCCGTCTGGCTAAACGTCTTACCCCTAAAACCAAAATGTTTTCACTTCCCAAAATCCGAATGAAGGATGGTTCACTAACCCAGAATCCCCCTAAAATTTTGGATGCATTTCATGATTTTTATCTATCCCTCTATGGCAAGGCAGATAGTGGCTCGCATTCCGACGCCATTCATTCTTTCTTACAGTCTATTCAAATCCCCACATTGAAGGATCACCACAGGGACGATTTGGAAGCTCCAATTTCTGCAGAAGAAATAGAAGGGGTCATTAAGGACCTTAAGTCAACTTCGGCACCAGGGCCAGACGGATTCTCGGTGCCTTACTATAAACACTTCTCGCAAACCCTTGCCCCATATCTAGCACGCTTCTTTAATCACCTCAGATCTGGCTCTCCCTTGGATAAAGCCCTAAATTCAGCTTTTGTCACGGTTATTCCCAAACCTGGGAAGGACCCCAGTTGCGTTTCTAATTATAGACCCATATCTTTGATCAACAACGATCTTAAAATCTTAACTAAGCTCTTGGCGAATCGTCTCTCTAAATTCATTAGCCTTTATATACATGCTGACCAAGTGGGCTTTATCCCGGGGAGACAAGGCCCAGATCAAATAAGGAGGGCCGTGGACATAATCTCACTGATGCAGTCCCAGTGGGACGGGGGTCCTTCTCAACAGGGTTGTCTCCTATCACTGGATCTAATGAAGGCGTTTGACTCAGTTTCCTGGTCGTTCCTGTTCCCCACTCTTGAAAAGTGGGGTTTTGGACATTCTTTTTTGAACATCATCCACGCACTTTACTCGACTCCAGAGGCTCGAATAAAGATGCAGGGATATTTCTCGAACCCCTTCTCGATCCTCAGGGGCACAAGACAGGGATGCCCCTTGTCTCCATTGATTTTCGCCATGATCATTGAAACATTAGCCATATCAATTAGAGCGAACCCTGATATTAAGGGTATAAGCTGTGGACCAAAAACTCACAAGTGTGCTTTATTTGCTGATGATGTTTTACTATTCATTTCCTCTCCGGCCACCTCGCTCCCTGTGATATGCAAACTCCTTAAAGATTTTGGCGATATCTCTGGGTTAAGGGTCAACTATGCCAAGTCCTTAGTGCTTAATGTCAACCTACCACCTACTCTAGTTTCTCACCTTAAACATTCTTTCCGCTTTGATTGGTCGGAATCGAACCTCCCTTATTTAGGGATATACCTTACGGCTTCCATTGACAAATTGTACTCAGCTAATTTTCCACAGACATTCCGAAAGTTGGAGGAAGATCTGGCCTTCTGGGATACCCTTAAGTTATCCTGGCTGGGAAGAGTCAATTCAGTTAAAATTACGCTTCTTCCAAGGATATTGTATCTCTTTCGGTCGTTACCTATCCCTGTCCCTAAGGACCGCATTCGTAGTTTTCAGTCTAGAATCCTGAAATTTATTTGGGGATCCAAGGGTCACAGAATCTCAAAAAATACGCTTTTCCGCCATAAAAAACAAGGGGGTCTAGGGGTCCCAAACATCCTCGCATACTATCAAGCGGCGCAGCTTTCACAATTATCTACTATTTACTTTAAAACTTCTGTGCCAGATTGGGTACACATGGAGAGACAGGCGGTTCCTAATCATACTTTAGATTACCTCCTCTGGAGCACACCTAAGTCCAGACCAGCAGTGATGGCACCTACCCTTTCCCACTCCATAGCACTTTGGGACTCTTTGAAAAATAATCATAATATCACTTCACACTGGAAACCACTCTCCCACATTTTTAGGAATCCACTCTTCCTTCCGGGGCAGGATATTAGGGCCTTCCGTTGGTGGCTAGATAAAGGTTTATATAGGATTGGCCACTTTATTTCTCCCTCTGGTCCTTTCTCTTTGAATCACTATATTAAAAAGCATCACCTGCCCGTTACTGAAAGATTCCGATTCAATCAAATTTACCATTTTCTAAAGTCGTTACGGTCTTCATCTGACCCCCCTCTTTCTATCACTGAATACGAACTTTGGTGTGGACAAGCCATGGAGCAGAAGGGAGGGATATCGGTGATCTATCGTGCTCTTGCCAGGGCGGAAGGTAAAACACTTTTCATGCGGGCATGGGAAACAGATCTACAACAACAATGGTCCTTAGAGGAGTGGCATTCGGCGTCTCTTATGGCCTCCAAAGGCTTTCTGAATGTAACTCTCATGGAAGCTAACTTGAAGGTTCTTATGAGATGGTATATGGTGCCTTTGAGACTAGCCACAATCTATCCGAATGCCTCTCCCCTTTGTTTCAGAAATTGTGGCCATATAGGCTCTATGTTACATATCTGGTGGGATTGTCCGAAAATTAGGCATACATGGAACAAGGTTTTCCAAATCATACGGAAGATCACGACCTTCCCAGTTCTTCAAACACCTCAAATAGCTTTACTCAATTTCCCCTTGCATGGGGTCCCGAAATTAACTCAACAACTCATTAGATTTATTCTGGTCGGAACTAAAATCACGATTGCCAGGGCTTGGAAAAAAACGTCGGTTTCCCTGAGAATGGTCAAAAGGAAAATTTCTTGGATCATGGTACAAGAAAAAACAGTAAGCATATTCCTAGATACGGTGGACAAACATACAGCGATATGGGATCCTTGGATAAATTATACCTCCAAGTGTCTATCTTGACCAGGGACTACAGGTTGCTGTAGGGAGAGAGAGACCCGCTTCCCTTTTTTTTTTACTATCTTTTTCCTGTCTCCTTTTCTTTTCCTTTCTTTTATTCTTCTCTTTCTCTTTTCTTTCTTTTGGTTATATTTTTCCTATGATTTAGTGCCTCTTATCAGGACTAGTATACGTACATCAAGAGGTTTAAACCCTCAATAAGATCATAAACCGCTAGCTTCAGTTATGTTTCTTGATTTTTATTATCATATCTGGTTCACTGGGATTAGTTATCTTTAGATTATTTTTATTCATTGTCCTCAATTTCGGAGCATTTATTTTCCGATTCTTCTTTTACAGTAGGAGGTTTCATGGAACCCAGAGCCTGGGTTGGGTGGGGTCTCGGGGGTCCCGACACAGCAGTGTTCCCATTTGGGGTGTTGGATCCACGAGACTCGTTCTTAAATTTCATTTATGGGTTCTCTGGAACCATGGGCTCTAATGCTAGGAAAATGTTGCTATGGAAAAACTCTGTGTCTATTCCAAGTTTTGCCTGATTCTTAACAGATATTTTTTATTGCTCTGTCTCGATCAATCACTATCAGGGTTTATTTTCTGTCGATTCGGTTCTCTTTTGACTGTTTTAATACAAGAGTGCACTGTATTAAATTATAAGTTGTTATTGTTTTTAAAACTTTCAATAAAAATCTATTGAAATAGAAAACCTAGTGAATTTTGACTCGCAAGAGAAACTCTCTTATATGCAAAAATGGGAACTGGAATGCAGCATATCTTTCTCTACTGAGGAATGTAGTGATAGCATTATAAACCTTCGCAAATGCACGAGATCACTCACAGTAATGCCGCGTACAACCGACCGCACTTTCCGGCAGAAAAGGTCCAACGGTCTTCCCAATGGACTTTGGACAGCGTTAAGACAGACTTACGAACGAAAGGACTTGCCCACACACGAACGGACTAAAGTCAGTTCGAAAGTCCGTTCGTTTTGAGCGTGATGATGTGTGACGGGACTAGAAAAGGAACTTCAATAGCCAGTAACCAATAGCTTCCCTTGCGTCGTATTTGGTCCGTCGGACCAGCATACAGACAAACAGTTTTCCCGATAGGAGTTGATATTCACTGGATCAACTTTACCTATAAATGTCAGTACCCAGTTATATTGTGTGCATTTAGGAAAGAATCCAGACCTTAAAGCAATCTACTGAGCTGGAAAAGCACTAGCTCTGGATGGAGTATATTCCACATTTTCAGAGCTCTTACTGTGAAGAAACCTTTTCGTATTTGGAGATTAAATCACATTTCCACTAGATCAGTGATCTCCAACCTGTGGCCCTTTGGTTGCCTTTATCCAGCCCTTAGGGCACTATTCCTCCCACTGATACGACACCAACAATGCAGCACTATTTCTCTCACTGACACCACTAATGGGGCACTATTCCTCCCTATGATACAATCATGGGGCACCATCCCTCCCTTTAATACCAGATGTTTATTCCCACAGATGCCAGGAAATTTCCACTTCCGCTGGCCAAAATCCAGCCCTCCAAGAGTCTGAAGGACAATAAACTGGCCCTTTGTTTAGAATGTCTGTAGACCTCTGTTCTAGATGTAAAGATTAAAGAGTACCCCCTTGTCCTCTGTGATGACCTTAAAGTGAATAACTCAACACCAAGTTCACTATATGGACCCCTTATATATTTGTACATGTGGATCATATCCCCCTTTAATCTCCTCTTTTCAATAGTGAATAAATTCAGTTCTTCTACTCTTTCCTCATAGCTGAGCTCTTCCGTGCCTCTTATCAGTTTGGGTGCCATTCTCTGCACTTTCTCCAGTTCCCCGATATCCTTTTTGAGAACTGGTGTCCAAAACTCAACTGCATATTCCATATGAGGTCTTACTAATGGTTTGTACAGGGGCAAAATGATATCTCTCTCTCTGGAGTCCATACCTCTCTTAATACAAGAAAGGACTTTGCTCACTTTGGAAACCCCCAGATCCTTCTTCCCTTGCAAAGTGAAAAGCCTTTAGTAGCCCGATCCCATTGTCTCTGTCATGGTTATGCAGTAATCTTTCTCTGTCAGCCTACCTCTCCTCAAGTGTTCAGACTAAGAGGCCAGCCACTCTCACCTGGCTGTTTTTATAACCTCTCCTCTAAGCATGGCTCTACCCCAGGCCCTATCAGGGAAGTTGGGAACCCTATATTAACCTGTGCACTGCAAGCCAGCGGTGCTGATCAACCACTGTGTATTAATTGTGTGTTTGGCTTCCTGTTTCCTGCTTGCCGTGTGTTCTTCGTTTGTCTCTGTTACCGACCTTGGCATGTTCTTGACTATTCCTGTCTGCTCGGGACCTTGACCTTTTGGCGTGTCTCCGACTATCCCTGTTTGCCTGTGACCCTGAACTTTTGGCGTGTACTCTGTTGTTCCTGTCTACTAGTCGCCCTGACCTCTGCCTTATCACTTTACTATCCTTGTTGTTCCAGCCTGCTGCTTCCTTCTCCTGTAGTCTACCGTGAGTGTGAGCTGTGAGACCCTATGGGCCACGACCTGGAGTCAGACTGCAGCGCAGTCCATCCTCACCATTAGAGGCTCTGCTGAACACCTGCTGCCTCTGATACCACATACACACGATCGGACTATATGGCGGACTTAATCCGGCGGACAAACCACCGGACTTTGCAACTGAGGTCCGCCGGACTTTCCGAACGAGCGGACCTGCGCACACACGACTGGACTTTTGAAATGAACGGACTTGCCCACACACGGAGAAAAGTCCATTCATTTTGAACGTGGCTCCAGGTAGCCGGGACTAGCGAAGAAAGTGAATGTCACCGCCTCCATCGGCGAGATTGACACCTCGCTAGCCCCGTCGACTGGTATGTATTTAAATGGGAAGCCCTAACCCAAAAAAACTGTGTGGGGGTCCCCTCAAAGTCCATAGCAGGCCCTTATCCGAGCATGCAGCCCGGCCGGTCAGGAAAAGGGGTGGGGACGAGCGAGTGGTCCCCCCTCCTGAGCCGTACCAGGCTGCATGCCCTCAACATGGGCCCCCCCCCACCCCAAAGCACCTTGTCCCCATGTTGATGAGGACAAGGACCTCTTCCCAACAACCCTGGACTTTGGTTGTCGTGGTCTGCGGGTGGGGGGCTTATCGAAATCCGGGAGCCCCCTATAATAAGGGGGCCCCCAGATACCAGCCTCCCACCCTATGTGAATGAGTATAGGGTACGATGTACCCCTACCCATTCACCTGGTAAAAAAAGTATAAATAAAAAAACACAACACAAGTTATTAAAATTATTTATTAGACAGCTCCGGTGGTCTTCTTCTGTCTTGGGGGGGTCTTCTCGTCGGACTCCTCTGCTATCTTCTGCTCTTTTGCTAGCTCTTTTACTAGCTGAGGAGCCTGGCTTTCTTCTTTAGGCTTTAGGTTGGGTCTGGTATACTAAAGGACTTGAGAATGTTTACACAATAAAATGTGTTAAGGTTAATTTCAGTTACCCAATCATGTGCATATGAAATACATCTTCTTTCAATGTGATTGGATAATTAAAGGGAATCTTCACACATTTTATTTGCGAACATTCTCAAATCTTTTCATACATCGGCCTCAATATCTACATCTTTGGTTATCAATCAGACCCAGTGTTTACAGACATCTCCAAGATAATCTATTTTATGTCAGTCCATCCATGTCCACATTTTATACGTGCCACCACAGCCAGATTATATTATGATAGATATTGTGATTATATCTTTACTCTTTAACTAAAGAACGACATACACAGGTGACCTTTGAGACAAAGAGCTTTTCATGTGCTCTCCGCTGAACTGAAACACGACGTCCTGCTCCCCGCATCATTCAAGAATTTCAAGATTCTATTCATCTGGTGACTTAATTGATATTGAGATTAGACTATATAGTGGCGTCTTTGTTCCTCCAGTGACCACACAGTTTCAGAAGTGGCACCGAATGTTTGATTTTTTCATGTTTTGCGGCTGATAACGCTCAAAGCACAGCAATTTAATGCAGCCTATTTACTGAGTCAATTAGCAAAAGATAACCTCCCATTGTGTAATCATCAATAAATCAATTGTGTTAATGCTGTGCTGGAATGTTCTTCATTATTCACCTGAATATTGTCATTTGCTAGAGGAAGAATACATGTGTGTGTTGCTGTAGTCAAAGTGGTACATGCCCCAACATCAGATTACAGACAAATCAAAGGCCTTCGCTTGTAACACAATGGGTTTAATGTTAACAGTGGTATCATCTAATATTTGTGAAACCATGGAGAAAATCCATTGCGCTACGACTAGTGCTTTCCGGTTTTCTTTTTCGATTTGCTTGTATTTAAAGCTTAACTAAACTCTACCTGAGCAGCACAAACTGAAAACTCTTCTCCCCTGATTGTCCTAATAGGCTGTAGGACCCCTGACCCTCTGTCTGGACAGTGCTGATTGGCCCTGTGCTGATCACATGTACTCTCCCAAGAAAAGAAAAAAACAATATACACCAAACTGAGCATGTGCAGCCTGACTCCAAAGGCTCTGTACTCTCCGGACATGTTATGGAGTCAGCAGAAGAAGAGGAGGATCTGTGCGTACAAGGTGGAGCAGCCGAGGGGTTGTTATTAAACCCTCCCCCCTCCCTCTTTTCTCTTCACTATTTACTTTTTATCCATTTCCTTATATATTTTTTGTGATCCTAATTCGCCTGACCTGACTTGGATCTTGTCTGTCCAATTTAAAAAATTTCACTTTGTTATATATTGATTGTTCTTATTCATAAAATTGTGTTTGATACATGTAATGCCCTGTACACACAGTCGGACATTCCGAAGACAAAATCCGTCGGATTTTTTTCCGACGGATTTTGGCCCAAACTCGTCTTGCATACACACGGTCGCACAAAGTTGTCGGAAACTCCGATCGTTCAAAACACTGTGACGGAGAACACGTACAATGGGACTATAAAGAGGCCAGTAGCCAATAGCTTTTGTCTTGTAATTTATTCTGAGCATGCGTGGCACTTTGTGCGTCGGAATTGTCTACACACGGTCGGAATTGAAAAACGATCAGATTTTGTTGTCGGAAAATTTTAGATCCAGATCCCAAACTTTGTGTGTCGGAAATTCTGACGGAAAAAAGTCAGATGGAGCCCACGCGCGATTGGAATTTCCGACAACACAGTCCAATCATACATTTTCCGTCGGAAAGTCCGACTGTGTATACAGGGCATAATACTGTATTGCTTCTTGCCAGTTGTTATGTTATTTGTCGTTGTAATATTCTAAAACTGGCATTTATTTTTTGAAACGCATAACTTTTTTGTTTATAGTGCAAAAAATAAAAACCGCACAGGTGATCAAAAGAAAGGTCTATTTGTGGGGAAAAAGGGATCTAAATTTTATCTGGGTACAGCCTTGCGCGACGGTGCAATTTTCAAAGTAACGCAGTGCCGTATTGAAAAAAATGGCCTGGTCATGAAGGGGGGTAAATCTTACATAGATACATAGTTAGTAGGGTTGAATAAAGACACCAGTCCATCCAGTTCAACCTGAGTATCTACAATTGTCCCCATCACTGTACATTACATACTCACATCGATCCCTACCCTCAAGGAGCCCACAATCCAAGGTCCCCATTTATATACTAGGGCCAATTTTGGACAAACTATTTAACCTTCCAGCATGTCTTTGGAGTGTGGGAGGAAACCGGAGTACCCGGAGGAAACCCACACAGGCACAGGGAGAACATGCAAACTCCAGGTAGGTAGTGTCGTGGTTGGGATTCAAACCAGCAACCCTTTTTACTACTAGGTGAGAGTGCTACCCACTACACCACTGTGCCGTCCATCTGCTGGAGGTCAAGTGATTAATCCAAATTTAAAGTGATTCTAAACCTTCTTTTTTAAGTATAATATATCTTTTTTATATATAAAATAATATGCAAAGTGTTTGGAGGGAAGCTTAAGAATGGCAAAGATGTTTTTATTACAAATGATGTGAGCGGACTGCAGTTCCTCTTTAACCACCTCCCATCCGCGCTATAGCTGAAAGATAGCTGCAGCACGGACCTAATTTTCTGGGAGGGCGTCCATAGATGTCCTCCCGCGCTCGAGCGCTCTGTGATTGGCCTGTCTATGAGACTCGGCTGACCACAGATCGGAGTAAGGGGTCAATCCTGGCCCCTTACCACGTGATCAGCTGTCAGCCAATAACAATGACAGCTGATCACGTGATGTAAACAGAGCTGGCAATCAGCTATTTTTTCTCCTCACGCTGGTAGCATGAGGAGAAAAAAGCTGATTACCGGCGGCTGTGAGAGGGACATCAGTCCTAATCGTGGAGAGAGGGACATCAGTCCTGATCATGGAGAGCCTCTGCAGAAGCTTCTGTGCCTCCTACCAGTGCCCACAGTGTCACCTATCAGTGCCCACAGTGCTACCTATAAAAGTCACCACCAAAGTACCTCATCACCAGCGCTGCCCATCAATACCACCAACCAGTGCCCATCAATGGTACCTATCAGTGCCCATCAGCACCACCTACCAGTGTCCATCAATGCCCATCAATGCCACCTATCAGTGCCCATCAGTGACATCTATCAGTGCCCATCAGTGCCACCTATCAGTGCCCATCAGTGACATCTATCAGTGCCACACATCAGTGCCAGTCATCAGTGCCACCCATCAGTTCCACCCATCCGGGCCCATCAGAGCCGTCTTACCAGTGCCCATCAGTGTCGCCTTATCTGTGCCTATCAGTGCAGCCCATCAGTGCCCATCAGTGCCATCTTATCAGTGCCCATCAGTGTCACCTTATATGTGCCTATCAGTGTCACCTTATCTGTGCCTATGAGTTCAGCTCATCAGTGCCCATCAGTGCAGCCTCATCAGCGAATATCAATGAAGGCAAAAAATTACTCGTTTGCAAAATTTTACAACAAACTATGAAACACGTTTTTTTTTCAAAAATCGTTGCCTTTTTTTTGTTTGTTTAGCAAAAAATAAAAACCCCAGTGGTGATTAAATACCATCAAAAGAAAGCTCTATTTGTGAGAAACGAATAATAAAAATTTAATTTGAGTACAGTTTAGCATGACCGCGCAATTTTCATTCAAAATGTGACAGCGCTGAAAGCTGAAAATTGTTCTGGGTGGGGGGTTTAAGTGCCCAGTAAGCAAGAGGTTAATGTTGATTGAGGGAGTTTATTTACACTTTACTTTAAGGACAACCTTCTTTTCTTTTGCTAGTGGTCAGGCATATCCTGGGCTATTGCTAGATTTGTCTTCTCCTACCTTCCCAGAGAACTTGAGACTTGGCAGGGGGTTTGATTTGCTGAGGCCGCAATCCCAGATTGCATCCAAGACTGATCATTCGCAGGCAATTGTTCCCTGCGATCAGCTGCAAATAGTAGCGGGAGCTGTCAGCCTCCCATTGCTTTCAGTGGGGATTCCCACCCACTGCTAATCGCAGAGAGACCCCCCACTAGGTCTCCCAAAGCTAATCGCAAACAGAACCATTCAGAAGTGGGAATGGGGCCCAAAGGCCAGTAGGCTTTCCACCAATGGACACTTATGCCGCGTACACACGATCAGAATTTTAGTCGGAAAAATCTCTGATGGTTTTCCAAGTGGAATTCAAACGGGATTTCGCTCAAGCTGTCTTGCCTACACACGGTCACACCAAATCCCGACCGTCAAGAATGCGGTTATGTACAACACGTACGACGGGACTAGAAAAAGGAAGTTCAATACCCAGTAGCCAATAGCTTCCGTCTCGTAGTTGAATCTGAGCATGCGTGAGTTTTTGCACGTCGGAATTGCACACACACAATCGGAATGTCCGATATAAAGTTTTTCCGTCCGAAAAATTGAGAACCTGCTCTCACATTTTTGCTGGCAGGAATTCGGACAGCTAAATTCCGATGGAGCATACACACGTGGTCGCATTTTCCGATGAAAAGCTCTCATCGGTCTTTTGCTGGCTGGAAATTCCGATCGTGTGCACAAGGCATTACTGCAGGTGTTGATTTGCTTAAAGCAAATAGACTGTTCACCTTGCAAGTGAAGTTGCACTTTGCAAAGGAAGTTTCCCCAGAGCTTAGTGAATGCAGCGAAATTTCACTTTGCAAAGAATACCCAATCGTGTGGAAAGAACGTTTTTTTTTTCCAAGTAGAAAAAAAAGGAAAAACAGTAGTTTTTCTTGCACATAATTGGATGATGGAAGTTAGCAGTGCTTCACCTCATCCCTTGCAAAGTGCAACTTCCCTTGCAAATTGAACAGTCCATTTGCCTTTGGTAAATCAATCTCTAGATGTCCATTTGTTTTGCCGGATCTCAGTGCACACTAGACAAGAGCCGCGGCAACCCCCACCTGCTGCTTTTAGTTTCCCTCAACACTACAAGCTGAGCTGGGAAGGTGCGCACGTTACCTTGGTTGTTTTGCCAGGAGCAGTAGAATTCTTCTAAGTAGGAACATATGGCCACCATAGATCACCCTAACCAGATTATAGAAGACAGTCCTGAACAGCTCACTTCAGACTCTGGAAAGCAACAGCACTTGCAAAAAAAAAGTCTGCAAAATCAACAAAGCTAATGCTGCGTACACACGACCGGACTTTTCGAGGGACTAGGTCCGACAGACTTTCGACGGAGTTCTGACGGAGTTCTGACAGAGTTCTGACGGACTTTCCGAATGAACGGACTTGGCCACACACAATCACACCAAAGTCCGACAGATTCGAACGTGATGACGTACGACCGGACTAGAATAAGGAAGTTCATAGCCAGTAGCCAATAGCTGCCCTAGCGTCGTTTTTTGTCCATCGGACTAGCACACACACGAGCGGATTTCTCGGTAGGAACTGGGTCCGGCGGAGTTCTGTCTGAAAAATTTGAAGCATGTTCCATTTCTAAAGTCTGTCAGACTTTTGCAAATCAAAAGTCCGCTGCAGCCCACACACGATCGAATGGTCTGCCGGAATCATTCCGTCTGACTTTTGATGTTGAAAAGTCCGGTCGTGTGTACGCGGCATAATAAGCACAAATATTGAAAAGGCTTTAAATTCTTAAATTCCATGTCCTTCCAGTACCGATACATGGGGGGAGGAGCAAAGGATCCTACTGGCCCTGAGACAGCAGTAAAGCCTGGTACACACCATCGCACTTTCCGACGGTAATTGTGTGATGACAGGCTGTTGGCGGTAAATCCGACAACACTGTACGCTCCATCGGACAATTGTTGATGGATTTTCCCATGGACAAATGTTGGATGGCAGGTTTTTAAATTTTCTGATGTGTTGTCAGATTTTTTGAGCGCATGTACACAAGTCCGTTGGACAAAAGTCCAAAAAGTACAAACACGCATGCTTCGGAAGCAAGGACGAGCCGGAAGTGGTCGGTCTCATAAACTAGCGTTCAAATTCGAAAACTATTTGAAAGCTTTTTAAATTCGAATTTGGAAACTATTTGAATTTGAAAGGCATTCAAAAACAATTCGAAAACGATTTGAATTCGAATTCTGATTTATTTATTTTTTTTCGTAATTTCGAATTCACAGTATAATATACCTAGTAGAAAGGTAGGGTGAACCATAGGTGGTACCAGACAGTGATACATGGTGGAATCAGCCGAGTGAAGTAAAATAAGTTGAGGCCTAGGATGTAAAATAAAAAATGGATAGTGAGAGAGTAACACAGTAAGACCCCTTTCACACTGGGGCGTTTTTCAGGTGTTTTTCAGGCGCTTTAGTGTTAAAAGAAGCGTCTGTAAAGCGCTTGAAAGAAGCCTCATCTGTAAATCCCAATGTGAAAGCCCAAGTTCTTTCACACTGAGATCCCTTTCACACTGGGGCGTTTTTCAGGCACTTTAGCTTTAAAAAAAAAGCGCCTGTAAAGTGCCTGAAAGAAGCCGCAACTGCAATCCCAATGTAAAAGTCAGAGTGCTTTCACATTGAGGCGCTGTGCTGACAGGGCGTCAAAAAAAGTCCTGCAAGCAGCTTCTTCGCAGTGCTTTTGGACCCCTTTCACACTGGGGCGTTTTTTCAGGCGTTTTTCAGGCGCTTTAGCGTTCAAAAAAGTGCCTGTAAAGCGCTTGAAAGAAGCCGAAACTGCAATCCCAATGTAAAAGCCCGAGTGCTTTCACACTGAGGCCCCTTTTACACTGGGGCGTTTTTCAGGCACTTTAGCTTTAAAAAAAGCGCCTGTAAAGCGCCTGAAAGAAGCCGCAACTGCAATCCCAATGTAAAAGCCCGAATGCTTTCACACCCAGGCGCTGCGCTGGCAGGACATCAAAAAAAGTCCTGCAAGCAGCTTCTTTGCAGCGCTTTTGGAGCGGTGAATACAACGCTCCTAAAGCGCCCCTTCCCATTGAAATCAATGGGAAGCGTCTGCAAAACACCTGAAAAGCGATTTTGGCAGCAGCATTTTTGTGGGCGCTTTTAACCCTTTATTTGGCCACTAGCAGGGGTTAAAAATGCCCCAATAGCGCTTGAAAAACGCTGATAAAGCGCTGCTAGTTTAAGCGGTGCTTTACCAGCGTTTTTCGGGCGCTGACAATGTGAAAGGGCTCTTAAAGCACTCGGGATTTCACATTGGGATTGCAGATGAGGCTTCTTTCAAGCGCTTCACATGCGCTTTTTTTAACGCTAAAGCTCCCGAAAAACGCCTGAAAAACGTCCCAGTGTGAAAGGGGTCTTGGAGCGGTGAATACAACTTGCCATTAAAATCAATGGAAAGTGTCTGAAAAGCGCCTGAAAAGCGCCTGAAAAGCGATTTTGGCAGCAGCGCTTTGTGGGAGCTTTTAACCCTTTATTTGGCCACTAGCAGGGGTTAAAAATGTCCCAATAGCGCTTGAAAGATGCTGGTAAAGCGTTGCTAGTTTAAGCGGCGCTTTACAAACGTTTTTTCGGGGCGCTGACATTGTGAAAGGGGTCTTAAAGCACTTGGGCTTTCCCATTGGGATTGCAGATGAGGTTTCTTTCAAGCGCTTTACAGGCGCTTTTTTTTAACGCTAAAGCGCCTGAAAAATGTCTGAAAAACACCCCAGTGTGAAAGGGGTCTTGGAGCGGTGAATACACTGCTCCTAAAGCGCCCATTCCCATTGAAATCAATGGAAAGCGCCTGAAAATCGCTTTTGGCATCAGCATTTTGTGGGCACTTTTAACCCTTTATTTGGCCACTAGCAGGGGTTAAAAGCGTCCCAATATCGCTCGAAAAACTATGGTAAAGCGCTGCTAGTTTAAGCGGTGCTTTACGAGAGTTTTTCGGGCGCTGAGATTGTGAAAGGGCTCTTAAAGTACTTGGGCTTTCCCATTGAGATTGCAGATGAGGTTTCTTTCAAGCACTTTACAGGCGCTTTTTTTTTTTAATGCTAAAGCGCCTGAAAAACGCCTGAAAAACGCCCCAGTGTGAAAGGGGTCTAATTGCCAGAAAAGAAAAAAACTGAATAAAAGTCCAAGGTGTGAAAAGCCAGCACAAGAAAGAACGTAATATTACCTCGATAGCTAAATCAGTGTACTAAACGCAATGGTGCACAGTGTCCACACAACCAGCCTCAAGGAGTGTCTGAACACAATGAGGGGAGTATAAATACTCAGTGGGCAGGCGTTGGGTAACCACCAATGTCACGCAGGCGCCCAATGGGAGGGGAGATGCCATCACCCAAGCAGACGAGTATGCCAAGCGATTGCTGCCAAGACTCCCCATGAAGGACGCCGATAAACGTACTCAGCACCGGTGCACTGACGTCACCATGGCCGGTGTGGTGTGCAAGACGCTGGGGGCGTGGCATCGACGCACGTCGGGACTCTGCCCAAGTACATGCCTCTCAACTAGTTGCTGGCCAGACATATTTGTACCCATTTATCTCACATTCTTCATATAAAGTCCCACTGTTCTCCCCCCAAGTTAGTCTTGCAATTTAGGGATGGGGTTATGAACTTTACTTGTTATATCCTCATATAAAGTCCCACGCGTTTTAATCCTTTATCAACTATGTAACTATGTCATTATTATTATAATTATTATTATTATCGTGATTATTATTCAGGCTTTATATAGTGCCAAAAGTTTGCACAGCGTTTTTCACCGTGAGGGCAGACAGTACAGCTAAGCCTGTGTTACATGGATCGAAATCCGTCCGGTTCAGGAGGGACCGGCCTGAGATTCAATCAATGAATGGGCAGACTGATTGTACCCAGGTTGATCCATCAATCATCTTGAGTACAACCAGCCTCTCAGATTTTCAGATTCAGATTCCAGGGACACACACATGCTGTCGTTGAATGCCAGTTCTATTAATTAGTACTGGCGGTTCTAGACAGCATTTGTCCCTTGGCGTTGAGTCCACGAATGCCCCTTGTGGTCACCTTTAGCACATGGTCCTCTGGACACGGCTAGATACCTGTGACCCCTTAGTGATTTAACCAACATTTCAAGAGACTAAGAAGGCCTCTAGTACCTCTAGCTGGACCGCTTCCCCTGAAGAACTATTTACTATTTTTCAAGTTAATTTGCACCTTAAAAAGTCAATTTCCTTTCTCTATATATAATCTATTAAGGGATGTGGTGCTATTACTAAGTTGACCTATCTGTGATCAAAAAACTTCTCCATCCACATCAGTAGTAATCTTTGTGTTCTGCCAGTCAGGATCCCCTGAAGAAGCCCAATATATGGGTGAAACATGTTGGGAATTTTATCCTTCTATGCTGTATCCATAAAATCTTGTTGATTTTTACTTGCCAATTGTTGTGTTTTTAATCATTTTTTATTTTTACAAAAATATTTTTTTTATATAATATAGTTGTTACTATTTTTCAAATTAATTTGCACCTTAAAAATCCCATTTCCTTTCTCTAGATATAATCTATTAAGGGATGTGGTGCTACTACAAAAAATTGGCATTGAGTCCACTGCATAACTTTGGTTTTTCAGTCCTTGAATGTCCCCTGTGGTCACCTTTAGCACATGGTTCTCTGGATGTGGTCAGACACCTGTGACCCCTTAGCAATTTGACCAACATTTCAAGAGACTAAGAAGGCTTTTACCTCTAACTGGACAGCTCCCCCTGAAGAAGGCCGATATATGGGTGAAATATGTTGGGAATTTTATCCTTCTATTCTGTATCCATAAAATCTTGTTGATTTTTACTTGCCAATTGTGTTTTTAATCATTTTTTATTTTTCCAAAATAAAAATTGGCATTGAGTCCACTGCATAACTTTGGTTTTTCAGTCTTTGAATGTCCCCTTTAGCACATGGTTCTCTGGACGCGGTCAGATACCTGTGACCCCTTAGTGATTTGACCAACATTTCAAGAGACTAAGACAGCTTCCCCTGAAGAAGCCCGATATATGTGTAAAACATGTTGGGAATTTTATCCTTCTATGCTGTATCCATAAAATCTTGTTGATTTGTACTTGCCAATTGTTGTGTTTTTGATCATTTTTTTATTTTTCTAAAATACATTTTTTTTTATATAACATAGTTGTTACCCTGAAGAAGCCCGATATATGGGTGAAACATGTTCGGAATGTTATCCTTCTAATTTTTTTTTACAATAATTAATATTTTTTATATCTTTTTATTTTTAAATATATGAATTGATTACTTATTTTTTTTTAAATATAGGAATTGATTACTTATTTATTTGTTTATTTTTTACAATGACACATGTGTTTGACAGATGTGCATAACAGTGAAAAACCTTGACATTTTACAATCACTTTAAAGTCAAATACAAAAATAAAATTGAATCATTGCAAAAGAATAAAAATAAGTTATCAATTCATATATTTAAAAAAAAAAGTAATCAATTCATATATTTAAAAAGAAAAGTATATAAAAAAAAATGTAATCATTGTAAAAAAAGTTAAAATAAGTAATCAATTCATATATTTAAAAAGAAAAGATATAAAAAATGTAATCATTGTAAAAAAAAAAAAAAGTAATCAATTCATATATTAAAAAAAATAATCAGTTCATATATTTAAAAAGAAAAAGATATAAAAAAATAAAATTGAATCATTACTTTTTTAATATATGAATTAATTACTTTTTTATTTATATTTTACAATGATTCAATTTTAATTTTTTTTATATCCTTTTCTTTTTAAATATATGAATTGATTTTTTTTAATATATGAATTGATTACTTTTTTTATTTATATTTTACAATCAATTCATATATTTAAAAAGAAAAATATATAAAAAAATAAAATTGAATCATTGTAAAAAAATTGAGAATAAGTAATCAATTCATATATATAAAAAAAGTAATCAGTTCATATATTTAAAAAGAAAAAGATCTAAAAAAAAATAAATTGAATCATTACTTTTTTGAATATATGAATTGATTACTTTTTTTTTACAATGATTCAATTTTTTTATATCTTTTTCTTTTTAAATATATGAATTGATTGCTTATATTAACTTTTTTTTACAATGATTCAATTTTTTTATATCTTTTTCTTTTTAAATATATGAATTGATTACTTTTTTTAATATATGAATTGATTACTTTTTTATTTATATTTTACAATGATTCAATTTTTTTTTATATCTTTTTCTTTTTAAATATATGAATAGATTACTTTTTTTAATATATGAATTGATTACTTTTTTATTTATATTTTACAATCAATTCATATATTTAAAAAGAAAAAGATATAAAAAAATAAAATTGAATTATTGTAAAAAAAATGAGAATAAGTAATCAATTCATATATTTTTAAAAAAAGTAATCAGTTCATATATTTAAAAATAAAAACATATAAAAAAATATAATTGAATCATTGTAAAAAAAAAAAAAAAAAAAAAGAAGAAGAAAAAGTAATCAATTCATATATTAAAAAAAAGTAATCAATTCATATATTTAAAAAGAAAAAGATATAAAAAACTAAAATTGAATCATTGTAAAAAAAATGAAAATACTTTTTTTAATATATGAATTGATTACTTTTTTATTTATATTTTACAATGATTCAATTTTTTTTATATCTTTTTCTTTTTAAATATATGAATAGATTACTTTTTTTAATATATGAATTGATTACTTTTTTATTTATATTTTACAATCAATTCATATATTTAAAAAGAAAAAGATATAAAAAAATAAAATTGAATTATTGTAAAAAAAAATGAGAATAAGTAATCAATTCATATATTTTTAAAAAAAAGTAATCAGTTCATATATTTAAAAATAAAAACATATAAAAAAATATAATTGAATCATTGTAAAAAAAAAAAAAAAAAAAAGAAGAAGAAAAAGTAATCAATTCATATATTTAAAAAAAGTAATCAATTCATATATTTAAAAAGAAAAAGATATAAAAAACTAAAATTGAATCATTGTAAAAAAAAATGAAAATAAGTAATCAATGCATATATTTAAAAAGAAAAAGATTTAAAAAAATTGAATCATTGTAAAAAAAAAAAAAAAAATAAGTAATCCATTCATATATTAAAAAAAGTAAGCAATTCATATATTTAAAAATAAAAAGATATAAAAGAATTAAATTTAATCATTATAAAAAAATGAAAATAAGTAATCAATGAATATATTTAAAAAGAAAAAAATTTTTTTTTAAATGGAATCATTGTAAAAAAATAAAAATAAGTAATCCATTCAAATGTTTAAAAAAAGTAAGCAATTCATATATATATATATAATAAAATTGAATCATTTAAAAAAAATGAAAACAAGTAATAAATTCATATATTTATAAAGAAAAAGATACATATATATATATATATATATATATATATATCTATATATATATATATATATATATATATATATATATATATATAAATGCCAAAAAACCATTACAGTATTTCTATATCAGGGGAAATAGAAGGCAGAACTATAAAATGATTGTGTGAGTCTGCAGCTTTATTCTGAATGGCGCTACAGTTCTGAGAACAAACGATGGCTTCAGTATATCTTCATACATAATAATTTACATTTAACTGATTCAGTGTTTGGGAACAATTAGCTAACAGTCATGGAGTGCTTGCAAATACAGACATTCATATGTGTTAATGGAAGACAACAGGCATGTTTGCCACATATACTACAATGCTTCTTACTGCACTCTGTGAATCGAATTAAAGCTCAATTAGAAGAAGGGATTCCAGGAAACAAATATCTTTGAGCCATCAAGTTACTAATCTGAAAGTTTTAAGTGCTGTAAATTTCCTTTTCAGATCCTGTCTGATCACATTAAGCAGGCTGATGGCCAATCACTAAACAAACCTTTTTATTCCCAGGTTCTAAATGAGGAATCTGCGGAATACACACAGGTCTGGTTATAGGTTATGGGATTTATGATTCGTTGTGGACAAGGCCACTGATTGCTCAGATAAGGTTGCCTCATTGTTTGGAAAGAAGGGTTAAATAAAAAAAAAATTAGTCATGGCACCATTGCAGCTGTCCGGTCATAGCGCCCACTCACCCATGTACCAACTCTCATTTGTTGACATGCATTCATTTGCATTTGTTGCAAAGCCGGCTATCAATCATGATAGTACCCCATTTTCCGTCACAAATTAAGGCTATTAACAATTGACAGTTTAGTAAAAGCTTTAAATCTGATCTATTGAATGCTTTCGAGGAGTTTTACACTGAAGAAAAGGCAGATAAACCCCTTATTTCAACAACTCCGCACAACCACAGATGTCCAACCCAATGCGGTTCCTTGTTCATTTAATAGGTTTACAAGAAGAGGACGGGGTTAATTTCCTTTGTTTTATAAAGGAAGAACGTCTCTGCTAGAAATATTCTGTGTGACTGTCACTAACCGGCAGCATGTAGCGGGATTACCCTCAGCCAATCAGGAGTCTGCGCACAGTACCCAGGGCCGGATTAAGAGCATCATGGGCCTGGTGCTAAGGATTTTGGTGGGCCTTTTAACCACTTCAGCACCAGACCATTTGGCTGGCCGGAGTACTTTTTGCGATTCGGCACTGTGGCGCTATAACCAGTTCCCGACCGGCGCACGCCAATGTACGTCAACAGAATGGCACGGGCAGGCATATTGGCGTACAGGTACGTCCAATTTTAAATATCGCCCAGCCATCGCGAGCCGGTCGGGACCCTGTGAGTCCGGTCGTGGGTCCCGTGGACTCGATCGCCGCGGGTATTGATTTTTATCATGACTGTGACATTATGGCGGACAGATTGGACACTTTTGGTGCGATTTTGGGACCATTAACATTTATACAGCGATCAGTGCAATTAAAAATGCATTGATTACTGTGTAAATGTGACTGGCAGTGAATGGGGTTAACCACTAGGTGGCACTGTAGGAGTTAAGTGTGTCCTAGGGAATGGTTGTGTCCTACGTGTGACACAACACTGATCAGTGCTCCTAATCACAGGGAGCAGAGATCAGTATCAGTGTCACTAGGCAGAACGGGGAGATGCTTGTTTACATTAGCATTTCCCCGTTTTTCCTCTCTGTGAGATGATCGCGGGTATCCCAGCAGAAATCAAGTTTGCGGTACCTGCAATAACGCTCAAGAAGCTCCTGGTGGGTGCACGCGCCTGCAAGCCGCCTCTTAAAGGGCAACGTACAGGTACATGATTCTGCCAGTACGTGCCCTCCTGCCGCATTATATGTGCATTAAGATAAAAAAAACCTTTGTGTGTAGCAGCCTCCCCAGCACCCCCAACCCCCCAATTACTTACCTGAGCCCCATCTCTCTCCAGCGATGTCCACAAATGTCTAAGCTATCCGGGACACTCCTTCTGATTGGCTGAGACACAGCAGCGACACCATTGGCTCCCACAGCTGTCAATCAAAGTCAGACAGCCAATCAGGGGAGAGATGGGTGCGGACGGGTCGGGGCTACGTGTCTGAATGGACACACAGAGCTGTGAGTTGGCTCAGGTGCCCCCCCATAGGAAGCTGGTAATTATGGGGGCACTCGATAGGAAGGAGGGGCCAGGAGCAGGGAAGAGGGACCCGAGAAGAGGAGGATCTGGGCTGCTCTGTGCAAAACCAACTGCACAGAGGAGGTAAGTTTATCATGTTTTTATAAAAAACAAGACTTCACAAAACTAAGGTCATGGTAACTGGGCCCGTCACTCCTTGGCAAATAGAAGGAGAAGAAATGGAAGCAGCGACAGATTCTTCCTATAGGCTCATAACTAATATCCTCCAGACCCTTTATTAGCTTTGTTGCCCTTCTTTGTACTCGCTCCATTTTCAGTACATCCTTCCTGAGGACTGGTGCCCAGAACTGGACAGTATATTCCAGATGCGGCCGGACCAGAGTCTTGTAGAGCGGGAGAATTTAATTATCATTTTATCTCTGGAGTTGATCCCCATTTTAATGCCAATATTCTGTTTTCTTTATTAGCAGCAGCTTGGCATTGAATGCCATTGCTGAGCCTATCATCTACTAGGACCCCCAGGTCCTTTTCCATCCTAGATTCCCCCAGAGGTTCTTCCCCCAGTCTATAGATTGCGTTCATATTTTTGCCACCCAAATGCATTATTTTACATTTTTCTACATTAAACCTCATTTGCCACGTAGTTGCCCATCCCATTCATTTGTTCAGATCTTTTTGCAAGGTTTCCACATTCTTCTGGGCCAGGCATGCGTTCCCCGGTGGTTCCAATGCTTCCTGATAAAGGCTGTGGAGTGAACTCATCCATCACTGGTGGCAGAAGGATCTTTCTATCCTGACGATCCGCATCCGCATGAGACCCCGGCTTCACAGGTATCCTTTTGATGGGCACTTATCTTCTAGATATATGTGAGTTGCTAATTGTCATCTCTTTAATAAAGTTCTCTTATGTTGAACTTTAGTGGGTACCCCCTGTTGTTTTTTGTTTTAATGTGAACCTGATGTCTATGGTTTATGTACTTTAAAGTGGAAGTAAAGCCCACTTTCTAACTTGTTCCTATAGGTAGGCTTATGATAAGGATTACCTTTAGGTATAGTGAATATCTCTTAAACATGCACTGTTTATGAGATATTCATACAACATGCACCCAGTGACCTCACCGCCTCATGTGCTCTGATGGGACGACATACCTGTGCTATACCTTCAGAGTTTTGTACCGGAGCTCCCGCGCGCATGCTTGGGTGTGACACTATTGTGGCCCCGGCCATTCATAGATCTGGAGTCCGCGAACCTGGAAGGAAGACCGGGTGAAGATGGAAGTAGCGGGGAGCCATGGCAGCTCCATGTCCAAGAGGGATGGAAGGCTGGAGGGCTGGAGGGTTCCGTGTCCAGATAAGTCTGTCATAATGTGCTGCGCAAACTGTTGGTGCTATATAAAACCTGTATAATAATAATAATAATAATAATGTGCTAGCATGCTGTGCATACTGTACATTATGACTTAAAGTGGTTGTAAACCTTTACAACCACTTTAAACTACAGGCAAGCCTATAATTAGGCTTGCCTGTAGCTGCACTGAATATCTCCTAAACCTGCACGGTTTAGGAGATATCCCTATATTTGCATGTGCCTACATCATGCGGCACATGCGCACTTAAGCCAACTGAAGCAATGGCGGTATGTGCCGTTGCCTCAGTTGTACTGTGCCGTTCACGGCGGCTCCCGCGCGCATTCGGGGGAGTGACGTCATCGCAGCTCCGGCCAATCACAGCGCCAGAGCCGTGAAACCCGGAGGCAAGCCCCATGCGACATGTCGGCGGCCTGAGGGGGAGACGAGGATGGCTACAGGGGATTCCTTCTCGGGTAAGTAATTCATAATGAATTATGCTATGTATGCAGTATGCATTATGCATTATACTATGCATACTAGCTCATTATGCCTTTATCTTGCAGGCTGTGTTTTTATTTTTATTTTTGCAGGAGGGTTTACTTCCTCTTTAAAGCGGAGCTCCACCTTAAAGTGGAACTTCCGCTCATTGGAACCCCCCCCCCCCCCTCTGGTGCCAAAATTGACACCTTTCAGGGGGGAGGGGGGTGCAGATACCTGTATAGTACAGGTATTTGCACCCACTTCCGGCATAGATAGCAGCAGATTCTTTGGGTATTTACGCCACTTCCTGCGGGTCCCCCGCTGTCTGCTGGGAAACACATGGATCTCAGAGACAGCGGGGACCATCCTTATTGCGCAGCGTGACTCGCGCATGCGCAGTAGGGAACCGGGAAGTGAAGCCGCGAGGCTTCACTTCCTGATTCCCATACCGAAGATGGCGGCGGCAGCACTCGAGAGCCGATCGGGAGATCGGCTTCGGGTGCCGACACCGCGGGCACGCTGGGCGGGTAAGTGTCCTTATTTTAAAAGTCAGCAGCTGCAGCATTTGTAGCTGCTGACTTTTAAAAACAAAAAACGGCGGAACTCCCACTTTAAACCTGCAAGGGAGCTCTTTTTTTTTTTTTTTTTGCAGTTTACTACCACTTTAAGTTGTCATTGGGTACAATACATTATTGTAGGATTTTCTCTATGTAAAGTTTTCCTTTTCTTGATTTTTTCTATCTTTTGTAAATAATATAAGAAAGCTCTGTTGTAATTCTCTTTTGAGATCAGATCAATATTATTTTGATCCGTTGTCACAGTGCCCTTAAACCGCATGGGGCCGTAGGTCGATGCCTATTCTGCCTATTTGGTAATCCGCCACTGGCTTGTTCCAAGTCAAGTGACTTACGAAGCAGTGAAGCCAACACATCAGCATGACAGCCAGGCAACCATCATTTTCAGAAGGAACAGCGGTAGCAACTTGATTGCCTCTTGGCGGGTTTCCTTCAAAGCAATATCCTGCTTTTCAGTTTTCCAGTTTGATAGAAGTCATTTTAGCACAGCTTTACCGTCATATTCTGCTTTCTCAAAAACAGACCTCTCATAAAATCGCACTTTCCTTGAAAATATGTCCCCTTTCTACGTTGCATAGGGCCACATCAGTAAAACAGACAGAGAGAGCGATCATATTTTTCTTCTCTTCCCTTTTCATTTTGGAAGTTAAAATGTTGCCCCTAAATTGGCAGCTGTGGTAGAGAGAGCTCCCCCTGTCAAGTCCATTTATTCCCCTTTTGATGATGATTGGTGACTCCCTGGTTCTCATGACTCTACTGGTAATGGATGGGAACTGTCAGAGGTTTGTTTTCATTCTCTCTCATTGATCTCGCTGTGATATATTCTGTGTGTATCTTTTAAATATAGAAGAACGATGACAGGCATTGGCAGAGAAAATAAAGCACAATATGAATATATCACCGGCTTCCTTTCAGATAAATTGAAAGGAGGTATTTTCCTTGTTTTTTTTTTTTCTATTTTCTGAAGGCCCATATCCATCTCTATGATTGTTGGCTCTCTGGTACAACATGGTAGACTTCCCAAGATGCACAGCAATAAATATCAATAAAAATCTAATTTATTTATTACTAATGAACCTTAGTTGTTCTGCAGGGTAGATGTAATACCATGCTTGATTATTTGGAAATAGTTTTGCACACTAAGAAAAATGAAGCAAAGGTTCTAGTTTTCATTAGAGGTGTTTATGTGGATTGCTTGAGAACTTCCTGTGGCTACACTATGGGGGTTATTTACTTTGCACTGCAAGTGCACTTGGAAGTAAAGTCGCTGTAGATCCGAGAGGGACATGCAAGGAAAATAAAAAACAAAGTTTTAGCTTGCACATGATTGGATGATAAAAGCGGCTCTAGCTCTGGTCAGTTTTTCGGGAGAGAACGCTGGCTCCTCCTTTTTTGCGGGGGGAGCGGTTAGTACTTCCCGAATGTTATTAGGTAGGAGTGATGGGAGTGATGTGGACTAATCTCTTAGATCTCCACGCCTTCCTGCCTGGGGTGGGGGGCCGCTGTGGTCTGGGCTGGGATCGGGGTTTTCTTTTTGAAAAGCCTGTGGTGATGTGCCCCTGAAGTGGCAGTTCAGGGGTGCCATATACTCACTGTGAGTTATCACTTTGATTTGTGGCACCATGGTCACTTCACCAATACACACGTTTTTCACACCTGCCTCTTGGGCCGGGCCTTTTTGGCTGGGACCAGGAGAAATTTTTATTCCTGGCCGGAGGGCCGGCCATTGTATTTCACAATGGCCACTTTTCACTCTTCCCACTTCCTTTTCCCCACTTTCTTTTTTTTTATTTTACCCTGTTTATCACTTTTTTGTATTTTTATGTTTGGTGTGTCACGTTTTTGTCACTGTGTGATGAGTAGGGTGTCGGTCCTCGCACCAACCCTGAAAGTCTTGGGAGGGGGGGAAACATAGGCCTTCTGGCTTGGTTCGCCCTCTCTCATGGGGGTCTCCCTTTGGGGGAGCCCCACCGAGTACTTGGTTGGGTCTGTTTCTTCATACCTTCCAGAGAAAGGGGGACCGCCTGGTTTCGGCCAGATGGTCCCATGTTGAAGTACCTCTGTCCCCGTCTGGAGCCTAATCCCCCGGGGGATCAGGGTAAGGTCCTTCCTTGTGGAGGACAATGGTACACCTGCTGCACGTTTTTGTGTTTCACTCTTTGTGTGTGCACTTTTTTTGGCACCGGGTGGAAGTTTTTGGGGTGTGGTTGCACGCCACTGGCTTTTCAATCGAAAAAAATTCAGCAGAGCTTCCCCTCATTTCAGATCTACCTCTTAGATTTAGAGCGACTGCACTTCCAAGTGCACTAGCATTGCAAAGTGGATTTGCCTTTCGTAAATAACCCCCTTTGTTTTTATTGAAATATATTTTATAGCATGTGTGTCAAACGCAAGGCCAAATTCGGCCTGCCAAGCAATTTTATGGGGCCCTCGCACTTCTCTATAAACCACCTTGTCTCAGCAGCCGGCAGCAGAGAGGAGGACGAGACTCCTCCTTCAGATCCTGCACTTCTCCATGCCTCCCAACATTTTGAGATGGGAATGAGGGTCACCTACGAGCAAATGTATTAAGATATAGGACACGCCCCCTGCCACACCCCCATAAAGGAGAATTAATCCAAAAAAAGGTTAATTGAATCCACAAGGGACTCTTTTTTACCACTAATATTCCTTTATATTGGCTTGTACAATTTACAAATGCAGCAATTTATAATTTGGATGAAAGGTTTAGCACTGGCAAACACTTTTTGAAAGATAAAAAGTACATTTTATATACATCTATATAGATCAGACCAAAATGAGGGGGGAAGAGGGACAGAGGGACATTGCTCTAAATCAGGGACAGTCCCTCCAAATCAAGGACAGTTGGGAGCTGTGACTTCTCTGGGCAGCTGTGGAGAGGCTCATCTCTGCCTTTCCCCTAGTGTTAGCAGTTGGCAGCAGAGAGAAGGACAGAACATTTCCTACAGATCCTGCGCCTCCCTGTGCAGCCACAGCACCCCCTTGCCTTTGCCTTCACTGGTCTTAGCATTCAGCTGACCGGTAGCTGACTCCAGCCCACATGGGGTCCTCTCCCAAACCCAGTAGCTGACTCCAGCCCTCCTCTGGACCTCTCCCAGACACTGCACTTTCTGCTTCCCAGCTTCTTCCCGGCAGCACAACGTAAGGGGGTTGAGCTGTGATGTAAGGAATTGTGGGGTATTCTTGTCATCTGATGGTGGAGAGGCTCTAAACATCAGATGTAAGGTGGAGTGCTCTGAACATTTAGTCTTACATATACAGCCAGCCCTTTGAGGACCCCCATAATGCTGATGTGGCCCACAACAAAATTGAGTTTGATGCCCCTGTTTTATAGGATACCTCTGCTTTAAAGTGGTTGCAAACCCTGATGCCTCATACACACGATCAAACAATCCGGTGGAAAATTCTGACGGACTCAAGTCCACCGGACAATCCGCCCGTGTGTAGGCTCCGGCGGACTTTTTTTATCCAAAAGTCCGGCGGACTAAGAAAGTAGTTTTGCACTCCAATCTGTCCGCCGGACTCGCATTTCGGCGGACAGTAGGCCGTGTGTGTGCCAGTCCGCCGTACTTTTGAAATGAACGCCCAGAGAAAAGTCTGCTCATTTTGAGCGCGGCTCCAGGTAGCTGGGGCCAGCGAAAGAGGCGTTGTTGGCCCCGTCACCTTGTATGGACTTAAAGGGGAATCCCTACGCAGAAAAATCGGCGTGGGGGTCCCCCCTAGGTCCATATCAGACCCTTATCCAAGCACGCTACCCGGCCGGCCAGAAAAGGGGGTGGGGACGAGCGAGTGCCCCCCCTCCTGAGCCATACCAGGCCGCGTGTCCTCAACATGGGGGGTGCCTTGGGGAAGTGGGGCCTTTCGGCCCCCCCACCCCAAAGCACCTTGTCCCCATGTTGATGAGGACAAGGGCCTCTTCCCGACAACCCTGGCTGTTGGTTGTCGGGGTCTGCGGTCAGGGGGGCTTATCGGAATCCGTGAGGTTTTGTCCTTGGACCTCTACTATTCTCGATCTATATGTCCTCCCTGGATCAGCTGATAGCCTCCCATGGCTTTGGGTACCATTTATATGCAGATGACACCCAAATCTATCTCTCTGCCCCTCAGCTCACCTCATCAGTCTCCTCACACATCACTGATTTACTAACAGACGTATCAGCCTGGATGTCACAACACTTCCTCAAACTGAATCTATCTAAAACTGAGCCCTTAATATTTCCTCCACCACGTGCCCCCTCCCCTGATTTATCTGTCAAGATCAATGGCACAACTATGAGTCCCTCCCCACATGCCAGTGTGCTAGGGGTAACCCTAGACTCTGAACTATCCTTTCAAGCCCACATCCAATCCCTGTCCAAATCATACTGCCTCAACCTCCACATTTCTAGAATATGCCCCTTTTGTAACCAATGACACCCCCAAGCTTCTAATTCACTCTCTGGTTATCTCTCACCTCGACTACTGCAACTCCCTTCTCACTGGATTACCTTTATATGGACTATCCCCCTTAAATCCATAATGTCCTCCACCCCTCTCTGCCAATCCCTCCACTGGCTTCCACCCACCCAACAAATAAAATTCAAGGTACTAACAATAATTTACAAAGTCATCCATAACTCTGCCCCCAGCTGCATCACTAATCTATTCTCAAAATACCAACCAAGCCGCTCTCTTCAGTCCTCCCAAGACCTCATCTGCTCTCTAGCTCCTTTGTCACCTCCTCCCATGCTCGCCTCCATGATTTCTCCAGAGCTTCTCCCATCCTTTGGAACTCCCTACCCCAACCTGTCCGACTGTCCCCTAATCTATCCATTGTTAAATGATCCCTGAAAACCCTTCTCTTTAAAGAAGTCTCTCCTGATTCTATCCAATGCACTGTTTTACTTTCTCCATCAGATCATCCCCTGCAGCTATTACCTTTTGTATCAATTGACCCTCCATCTTAGATTGCAAGCTTTAACAAGCAGGGCCATCTGATTCCTCTTGTACCAAAATGTAATTTAACTGTAATGTCTGCCATCATTTTGTTAAGCGCTCCGCAAACTGTTGGTGCTATATAGATCCTGTGTCGCAGAATCTCTAACCTCTTCCAGTCTAATGAGAACCTTTGAGGCCACTGAGCGCTGACATCCTTCAATATGTAGTGCATTGTGAAGCATAGTGGGAGCAAAGGTGGTAAAAGTCATTGGGCGCCAGACACTTCTTGGATGCAAAAGAGGTTTTATTTTTTTTAACAGTACTTTTATATTTTGCAAGGAAAGAGAGTTGGGGCCAGGACACCTTTAAGTAGTTGCAATTTCAATAGGCAGGCTCCGAGGCTTCAATGGGAGGACAGCCGTACAGGGAAAGGCCCCAGCAAGGTGCCACTCCTGCACGTGCAGGTTTGCTGTCCCCTATGGCTACAGTGCTTAACAGTTTCTAATTCAATCATAACCGTTATCTCAGCTTTACCACAACTTCTCCTTGTAGTTCTTCAGGCCCTTGAGCTCCTGGTGTCTCACTAGACCCTCTGATTCACTAACTCTGTGTCCCGCAAGCTGCTCAAGGCTTTTGCCTTGACAAGTCCCGACCCTGTGCCAACCCTGTCTCTCCCTCAAGCGTCACCCACACCTCCCTGCTGAGTCCCTAGCTTGGCACTTTGGATACCTTCAAGATTCACCCCTGCTGACCGGCTTGGTCCCTAGCTTCACATACAAGGCTGCTCTGCAAGCGTCACCTCTGCTGGTTGGGTTCCTGACTTGATCACCGCCTGCTGTTTCCCGATTCTCTACCATGCCCTTTCAGTGAGAATACTGCTCCGGTACTTGCTTCAGTTACCCACTGTGGTCCCTGGTAAAGGTGGTCAGTCCCTTAGTGGTGATAGCTTCCCTTCTACCTCCTACAGGTTCTCCGGCCGGCAGAAACATGACTTTTGGTTGGACTGCAATGCACAGTCTCAATCCTGTGTTGCCCTCACACAGCCTGGCAGCCAGATGCCCCCAGGATAGGCCCAATCTCTGGCCTAGCAGCCCAGGGCAGATGACACACGTCCACCCAGACAGCAGTCCGGGTGGCACAGAACATAGATCACCTGATTCTACCTAAATATATAGGCTCTCCCAGCAGGCCAAGGGATTCAAGAAAACCCCTGCCGATTGGCTGAGATACCCCATATACCCATAACCTGACCTTGAGTTGTCCTTCTCATATCTAGTACCACCAAGTGCCCAGCCACGTATTGGTAGAAGAAAAAATTACAAGGCCAAACTTAGGGAGAAATCAATGGATCTCTAATGCCCCGTAAACACACGATCGGATTTTCCGCCAACAAAACCGTGTTTTTTGTTCGAAGGTTGTTGGCTCAAACTTGTCTTGCATACACACGGTCACACAAATTTTGGCCAACAATTACAAACATGGGAACGTGGTGACGTACAAGACCTATGCCAAGTCAAAAAAATGAAGTTCAATAGCCAGTGCTGCTCTTCTGCTTGATTCCGAGCATGCGTGAACTTTTGTGCAACGGACTTGTGTACACACGATCTGACTTTGCGACAACAAAGTTTTGTTGGCGGAAAATTTGAGAACCTACTAGCAAACATTTGTTGGCAGAAAGTCCGACAGCAAATGTTCAATGGAGCGTACACACGGTCAGACTCTCCGACAACAAGCTCACATCCAACATTTCCTGTTGGAAAGTCCGACCGGGTATGTACGCGGCATTACAATTTAACCATGGTAGCTACACCTGACAAGGAATTTGGTGAGGAGCCCCCTGACTAAACCCCAGGACACTACACCTGTATAATAATATTGCCATGGATAGTCATGAAGGAAGGACTTTTGGTTTACTGGATGAGTTCCTACCTTTGACTTCATGTAGAAGCAGATGTTTATGGAGTGCCTGGGTATTTAGGGTGCAGGACACTAAAAGAAGACCAGGTGGCAGTGCACATCGTGTGCCAGGCACAGTGGGATATCATTGAAATTAGGCTGTGTAGTTTGGTGAAATCTCAAACCAGTTAGTTGAGCTATAGTACACCCATGATAATAATGGAGTATGGCTAAAATCCTTCATGAACAATATCAGTCTTCATCCCAAAACACTGCAATGTAATGACTGTCATCTCCACGTGAAGTGTGCACAACAGCTGAAGGACACACTAGTGTATTCTGCATGGCTTAAAGACCGTCATTCCTCCGCTAAGAGCCTAAAGCAAGATAAGCCTGTCATTTGCTCTTAGGCTATATTGGCTGAAAGCCATGCTCACGATACCTACACACACAGCACACTGGTATGTTAACTGACCACAAGGATGATGGCGGTAATAAAGACTGACACAGCCACAAGTCGGTATCTGAGCGTCATCACCAGTGCCAATCTGGAGGACTGTTGGGGGACTTGCATAACAGTGACAGGCTTAGCTGTTATTCACAATCTAAGAACATCACTGTAACTAACACCTAAAGCTAACTTCTTATACAGTGACCATTAGTAGCAAAAGTGCATGTAATTCTTTACATATACCCATTAAAGTGATTGGCCATACACAGAGATAAAACACATCTTCCTACGTGAGTTGTACCTGTTTATCTGCCGCAATCTCTCCTCTACAGCCATTCAAAGTGCAGAATTTATACAACTTGTCTGAGCTTCCAGAAAGCAAGGGGTGGAGAGCTGAAGTTGCACTCAGCAGATCTAAGTGAGAAAAGTAATGAGAGCTGATTAGAAGGCAGGGACCCATCCCCTTCACACAGCAAACAGGAACAGAGCTGAAGCTGTCAATCACAGACTGTGTGCTGGAGTTCCCTGTCACCTTTTTTCTCTAATGCCCTGTACACACAGTCTGACTTTCCGACTGAAAATGTGCGATTGGATCGTGTTGTCGGAAAATCCGATCGTGAAGTTTGAGAGCTGGATCTAAAATTTTCTGACAAATTCATAGTTTCATAGTTAGTAAGGTTGAATAAAGATACCAGTCCATCCAGTTCAATTGTCCCTATCCCTGTACATTACACACTCACATTGGTCCCTACCCTCAAGGAGCCCACAATCCAAGGTCCCCATTCATATACTAGGGCCAATTTTGGACAGAAGCCAATTAACCTACCTGCATGTCTTTGGTTTGTGGGAGGAAACCGGAGTACCCGGTGGAAACCCACACAGGCACAGGGAGAACATGCAAACTCCAGGCAGGTAGAGTCAGGGTTAGGATTCAAACCAGCGACCCTTCTTACTGCTAGGTGAGAGTGCTAACCACTACACCACTGTGCCACCCCAAATTTTCTGACAACAAAATCTGATTATTTAAATTCCGATCGTGTGTAGACAATTCCGATGGACAAAGTGCCACGCATGCTCAGAATAAATTACAAGATGAAAGCTATTGGCTACTGGCCCGTTTATAGTCCTGTCGTACGTGTTTTACGTCGGTGTGTTCAGAACGATCGGATTTTCCAACAACTTTGTGCGACCGTGTGTATGCAAGACAAGTTTGAGCCAAAATCCGTAAGAAAAAAATTGGATGGATTTTGTCATCGGAAAGTCTGATCGTGTGTACAGTGCATTAGTATCAGCAAAACCTGTTAGAAGTGACTCATGCAGATAGCAGAGGAATGAAGCGGCAGACAGAAATGACACCTAGTGCTCCGGAATGAGACAAGTGCACACTATAGAGGGATATGCTTTGTTCATATGTGATGTCAGAGGTTTACAACCACTTTAAAAGAAGCCTGTCACAAGAGGATCAAGGGATCGATGCTGAAAGGCTCTCAGATTTCTCAGAGGTGTTGGATAAGGGTGAGGTGGTGATAGGTCGTCACTTCACTGCCTGTTTTACTCCCTAAATGCCGCACTACTACGCAGCAATCACATGCATTTTAGTTGCCTGGAGTTGGGCTTTAAAGTTATTCTAAAGGTAAAAATAAAAAATATATATGTTATACTTACCTGTTCTGTGCAATGGTTTTGCACAAAGCAGCCCTGATCCTCCTCTTCTAGGGTCCTCTGCTGGCATTCCTGGATCCTCCCCCATGCCAAGTGCCCTCATAGCTAGCCCCTTAAGAGACACACAGAGACAGCTTAGCCACCAAGTGCCCTCATAGCTAGCCCCTTAAGAGACACACAGAGACCGCTTGGCCACCAAGTGCCCTCATAGCTAGCCCCTTAAGAGACACACAGAGACCGCTTGTCCACCAAGTGCCCTCATAGCTAGCCCCTTAAGAGACACACAGAGACAGCTTGGCCACCAAGTGCCCTCATAGCTAGCCCCTTAAGAGACACAGAGAGACCGCTTGGCCACCAAGTGCCCTCATAGCTAGCCCCTTAAGAGACACTCATAGACCGCTTGGCCACCAAGTGCCCTCATAGCTAGCCCCTTAAGAGACACACAGAGACCGCTTGTCCACCAAGTGCCCTCATAGCTAGCCCCTTAAGAGACACACAGAGACAGCTTGGCCACCAAGTGCCCTCATAGCTAGCCCCTTAAGAGACACAGAGAGACCGCTTGGCCACCAAGTGCCCTCATAGCTAGCCCCTTAAGAGACACTCATAGACCGCTTGGCCACCAAGTGCCCTCATAGCTAGCCCCTTAAGAGACACACAGAGACCGCTTGGCCACCAAGTGCCCTCATAGCTAGCCCCTTAAGAGACACACAGAGACCGCCAGGGCCACCAAGTGCCCTCATAGCTAGCCCCTTAAGAGACACACAGGGACCGTTTGGCCACCAAGTGCCCTCAAAGCTAGCCCCTTAGGAGACACACAGAGACTGCTTGGTCACCCCACGGTCCCTCCCGATTGGCTGTGATTGACAGAAGAAGGAGCCAATGGCTCCCACTGCTGCCTCTCTGTTCAATGAGGATCTTGCTGAGGCTCAGGTAACTATAGGGGCAAACTGTGTCGGGGACAATTGCCCCCTGGGCCACTCTGATGCCCTGTAAAAAGGCTACTCCGCTTCTGCTGCAGACATGCCTAAAGGCTTCCTGGTGAAGAGGAGTAAGAAGTCCCCGCCGGTATCCTACCAAGTGTGGGATGGGGAAGAGGACAAAGTGAAGGTTGCTCCCCTGGCATGCATGTTGTACGTAGTGTCCATGCAGAGGACGACTCCATGCCCCACCAGAGGCTCTCCTCCCCAGGCCAGCCCTGACGAGCCACCTTGGCTCTTCCCTGCATCCCCCGGCTGCCCCCTGCCAGTCAGTTCAGGAATATGTGCAGCAGGCACTGCCCAGCTCGCCCGCCTGATGAGCAGAGAGTACCTGGAGCGGAACTTCAGCCTGGTATTGGGGTCGAGAGGAGGCAGGGAAGAGGGAGAGTGGGGGGGGGGGGGGCTGAATCGCTGTACTAGGGGCCTTTGATTTGTACTTGCCCTAAAAGTTGCCAGTCAGCCCCTGGGGAAGTATAAGGGGCTCAGACCTTTAGTACCACTTTACCGCTTCCTGTCTCAGACCTAGAAACTTCTAAAAACTGTTCTTGAATGTAGGCTACACACTTTTACAAAACTCCTTCAGCTTTGGTTGTAAAATGCATTGGGGTTGATTTACTAAAGGCAAATAGGCCAATCACTTTGCAAGGGAATTTTCCCTTAGATTAGTGAATGAACAGTTCAGTCACGTGCAAACAACAAAATGCATTTAGTTTTATTTTCCTTGCACTTGGTTGGGTATTCTTTTCAAGGTGTATTTTCCCCAAAAGCTGTAAGGAAAAGAAAAATTCCTTGGCAGAAAATACACAACCAAGGACAAGGAAAATAAAAAAATTGGAAAAAGGTGTATTTTTTTTCCTTGCAGAGTGAACAGCCAATGTAGCTTTAGTAAACCAACCCCAATGGTTAGGGAAAATAACATGACATGGCCATTTCATAGCTTTCTGACTACAGTAAAACTTTGGGTTGCGAGAATAATTAGTTCTGGAAACATGCTTGTAACCCAAAGCACTCGTACATCAAAGTGAATTTCCCCATAAGAATTAATGGAAACTCAGATGATTCGTTCCACAACCATTTATTCATAGGTCTTTCAGTTTATAGTCCATATAAAAAGATTATAGCAATGTGATAGTTTGTGTAACAATGAAATGTCCATCCACAAATGGAAGCCTCCACAAGGGGATTAGAAGCAAAATCCAGCAAGAGCCACAGAGTATAAAAGAGAAGAGAGGCACCTCTAATGCCGCATACACACGATCAGACTTTTCGGCAGACTTGGTCCGGCGGACCGGAATCCGTCGGACAATTCGATCGTTGTTACAAATAATTGAAGAGCTCTCGGCAGCCGCACTCCAACAGACAATTCGATCGTGTGTGGGCTCCAGCGGACTTTTTTTTCCCCAAAAGTCAGACGGACCTAGAAATAAAACATGTTTCAAATCTATCCAATGGACTCAAGTCCGACAGACTAAAAATCTGGGAAACTGTTTCTGTGTGCTAGTCCGACAGACCAAATATGACGCAAGGGCAGCTATTAGCTACTGGCTATTGAACTTCCTATTTAGTCCCGTTTACGTCATCACGTTCAAAATGAGCGGACTTAGTCCGGTCGTGTGTGGCCAAGTCCATTTTGTTCAGAAAGTCGGGAAGACCATCGGACCTAGCCCGTCAAAAAGTCTGGTTGTGAGTAGTGTAGCAATATGGTTACATTTCATGAAGGTACAACATTTAGCAACTCACATGATTGATTAAAACAGACACATCTAAAGGCCCATACACACGATCAGACTTTTTGACAACAAACATGCAAATTAGCTGTTATGGAGCAACATCCGACCGTGTGTACGCTCCATCGGACAAACTTTTTTGGTTTTCATCGGACTTTTGTTGGCTGTGCGAACGGACAAACTTTCTGGCAACAAAAGTCCGAAGGAGCAAAGTCTGATCGTGTGTACAGAAAACCATAGGACTTTTGTACAAAGTACAAACACGCATGCTCAGAACCAATGCAAAAGATCAGACAACAATACAGAAGTTGACCAAAGGTGGCGGTAAAGAGCAGAAAAACCACGTGATTTGGTGAAAGTTGGCTGAAAAAGTCCTGCTGTGTGTATGCAATACAAGTTCAGGGCCGACGCCCTTTGTACAAAAATCCAAGGGAAAGTTTGTACAAAGTCCTATCGTGTGTATGAGGCTTAAGTATGCAGGCATCTGAGGTAAAGCTGTCCACATAGACCATCCTCCATACCGCCGGCTCTCACCGCTGTCAGTCTGCAATCGTGACCGAGAAGACTACCCTGCAGTAGATCAGAAAGGGTGGCTTGATGTGGACAGCTTTATCCCAGAAGCCTGCATACTTAAGCCCCATACACACTATCAGATATTCTGCTGATTTTTTCCTTCAGATTTACCAAAACCATATAATATGAGGTCAAACCTTAGGAGTTTCAATTTGTATGCAATCAGGCAGGCCCTTCTACTACATGGTTTTGGTAAATCTGAAGGAAAAACTTAGCAGAAAAACTGATAGTGTGTATGGAGCTTTAGATGTGCCTCTTTTAATCATCAACCATGTTAAATGTTGCTAAATGTTGTACCTTCATTAAACGTAACAACATTGCTACACTTATGCCCGTACACGATCGGACTTTCCAACAACAAAACCGTTGATTTTTGTTTCGAAGGTTGTTGGCTCCAACTTGTCTTGCATACACACGGTCACACAAATGTTGGCCAACAATTACGAACGTAGTGATGTACAAGACGTATGTGATATCTCCATTGCGAACGCTACTTTTACAAGGCCGAGCGCTTCCCGGCTCATACTTGATTCCGAACATGTGTGGACTTTTGTGTGACGGACTTGTGTACACACTATCAGACTTTCCGACAATAAAGTTTTGTTGGCGGAAAATTTGAGAACCTGCTCGCCCACAATTGTTGGCGGAAAAGTCCGACAGCAAATGTTCGATGGAGCGTACACACAGTCAGACTTTTAGCCAACAAGCTCACATCCAACATTTCCCATTGAAGCCAACCATGTGCATGCAGCATTGGGGGCGTCTCTCTTTTATAATCAGTTGTGACGTGACTACTTGTATATATTAAGAAATCGCTTGTTTATCAAGTCAAAATTTATTAAAAAAATGCTGCATGTCTTGCAAAACGCTCTCAAACCAAGGTTTTACTGTATGTCCATTTTTTTTTTTGTACAGTAACCCTTCCAGATAAGAAAAATATCTCCCTCGTCCTATTCAATCACAGGACTCATCTTCAGTATGTTTCCCATGACCACATGCTCCACTGATGAGGAAAACTTGGAGTAAGGCTGAAGAAAACGAAGGTTTATTCATCACTCGGGTCTGTGCCGAGTCTCACACTTGGTGGGCTGTCTGCGCAGAGATAACTCAGCGCTCTTTTCTAGCACGCCGTGTGATCTAACCAGTCACCATGTCGCATTTCTATCCAGGATTTCTATTTATTGCTCTCCTCACTAGCAGAGACAAGGCGAGTTATCTTCCTCCGAAGCAAAACTCAGAGTCATTCATATGCCTGAAAGCTCTGCTCAAAAAGCACGTATTTAACGCATGATTCTCTAGCGTAAAAAAAAAAAAAAACTTTCTATAGGACAAGAAACAGACGACGTCCCACCAGTGGTCCGTTATAATAAGAAAAAATGGGGCAACTGCCTCAGGGCCGTCTTTAATATTGATTGGCCCCTGGGCAAAAAATGTCTTGCCCCCCCCTCTTCCATGCAATTTCATTCTCCACCTGCTCTGAGACATACAATAAATAGCAGCTAGACTTAAAATCAGTTTACTGTAGCAGATCAGGCAGTGATTGTGATTGGTTGCCAGAGGTTACAGCATATCATTACTGCTTATTGATGGTTGCTAGAGGTTACAGCACACATTATAGCTCACTGATTAGTTGCTAGAGGTTACAGCAAATGATTTCTGCTTGTTAATTGGTTGCTAGAGATTACTGTACAGTAATACTGCTCACTGGTTGGTGGGCATGATATACATATGAACGTCACCTTTATTTACATATCAGTGCTGCTATTTACTCATGAATGTCAGTTATCTACATGTAAACACAGGGTCTGCAGGTGAGACATCTGTACACAACAATAGGGCAGAGCTGGGCAGCATTAGTAGCAGCACTTCACACTGAGATATCGGGACACAGCACAGGACTAAAACTTCAAAGGACATGGGAATTTAAACAGGGATAGTTGGCAAGTATGAGGCAGCTGCTTTGGGCCCCACAGCAATGACAGGGCCCAGGGCAGCTGCCCCTTTTGCCCTGCCTTAAAGACGGCCCTGAACTGCCTGGAGTCATTATCTACAGGAGGTGTAGGGGCTTTGTTAACCTTATGTTGCATATCTATGAATAGTTCCTTTGCAGTGAGATTTCCATACCAAACTTTCTGAGATGTGAATAAGAGACACCTATTAGCAAAAGTATGTGGGCATAGGACACACCCCATGCCACCCCCCCCCCCCACTTTAACCTCTTCAGCACTGGAATGTTTAACCCCCTTAATGAGCAGGCCATTTTTGCAATACGGCACTGAGTTGCTTTAACTGACAATTGCGTGGTCGTGCGATGCTATACCCCAAGTAAAATTGATGTATTTTTTTCCCCACAAATAGAGCTTTCTTTTTGTGGTATTTGATCACCCCTGCGGTTTTTATTTTTTATAAACAAAAAAAAGACCGACAATTTTGAAAAAAAAAAAATATATATATTTTTTTTACTTTCTGCTATAATACACATCCAATAAAAAAAAATGTAAAAAATCAAATGTCTTCATCAATTTAGGCCAATATGTATTCTGCTACATATTTTTGGTTACAAAAATCCCAATAAGCGTATATTGATTGGTTTGTGCAAAAGTTATAGCGTCTACAAACTATGGGATAGATTTATGGCATTTAATTTTTTTTATTTTGTTACTAGTTGTCACGACCGTCCTGGCGTCCCGGTCGCACACGGGAGATTTACCCATAGAAGCCTGTTGTCGAGAACCCGTCGTTCCCCTTTGGCGCGTGTTAGCGCGAACGGACGGTCTGCTTGCCAGTCCATCCACTTGTGCCTGCTGCCACCTGCCGATTGTCATCAGCCTTATCTACCTGCTGTCTGTGTTGCTGCTGACTATCCGGACCTGCCTCTACCTGCCAGGCACTTGTGCCCTCTGAACTTTTGAATCCCTGTTACCACCTCCAGGGGTTCTTGAGCCAGGGGATACGAGGGGTCGCTCCCTGCATTCTGGGCTCGCCTACTAAGTACGTGACACTAGTAATGGAGGCGATCAGAGATTTTTAGCGGGACTGCGACATTGTGGCGGACCAATTGGATGCTAAGTGACACTTTTCGGGGACCAGTGACACTAATACAGTGATCAGTGGTAAAAAAACAAAAAAAAAAACAACACTGTATAAATAACACTGGCAGGGAATGGTTAACACCAGGGGCGATCAAAGGGTTAAGTGTGCTCCTAGGGAGTGATTTCTAACTGTGTGGGGGATGGACTGACTGGAGGAAGAGAGACATCTGTGTTGCTGATTAGCAGGAGCACAAGCTCTCTCTCTTCCTCTCTGACAGAACGAAGGTCTGCCTTGTTTACATAGGCTTCTCCAGCAAATAATCAGCGGGTACAGGCGGCCAATCACAGCAGTAGCTGGTCACCAGTGGCGCGTGCGTGCACACGCCCCAGACCAAGAAGAGGAAACAACGTACAGGTATTACTACAGTGGTTACCACTAACTTCCCGGTCCAGTACTACAGTGATCGCTACTAGATTCCTGGTCCAATACTATAGTGATTGTCTCACGCTGAGCAGTGCCTACTACAGTCATTTCCAGCTTCCATGGGGATTGCCCAGGTATAGACCATGCCTAGTTAAATTGGTCCAAGCTGGACCAATGTAAAGCCTGGGCCAATGTATATATGCAAAGAAAATACCTATACCTGGAATTCATCTTTAAGCCTTCTTCTGTCCCAACGTACACAGTATGGTGGCGAAAGAATCAGCTTCGTTGGAGACATCAGGGACCTTTTAGACCTCTAATATCTCATTAAAGAGAACCTAACACCAAAAAAATGCATCACATCATGAATATATATATATTTTTTTAATAATTATAAGTATAAAGAATTAAAGTTACATCCAAACACTTAAAATCCTCCCAAAAAAATCTCCCCCTATCCCCACATACACACACATACTAATGTGAAATGCATGTGTCTGGGGCACCTACACATAAAAGGGTTAATTTCATTATACATGTTACATATCGCTGCTATGTCAGAGTGAGAACAATAATTCTAAGCCCATTATTCATGGTTAACTCCAATCTAATGACCTGTAGAGGCTTTTAGTGCCACCAACGGAAAATGTTAAGGCTTGAAAATGTTGGGTATCTATTTACCCAGCACACCCTCATCTTTTACATTTAACAAAAAAATTGTGTAATATATTGTGTTTTTGCCATAAAATTTACCTTAGTGTTTTTTTTTACTGGAATTTTTTATTTCATAAACCGTTGAGCTAATATTATGTAACATATAAAATGGGAACTACCAATATTTTTTTTCTCCATGGTGTCTCTATTGTCTAGGGCAGTGATGGCAAACCTTGGCACTCCAGTTGTTTTGGAACTACATTTTCCATGATGCTCTACTACACTGAGCATCATGGGAAATGTAGATCTAAAACATCTGGGGGTGCCAAGGTTTGCCATCACTGGTCTAGGGTAACCCTAAGCCTATGATTTGTAGGTTTTTTTTTTTTTTTTAAGTCTTGCCTTCGGAAAATGTTAAGGCTTGAAAATGTTGGGTATCTATTTACCCAGCACACCCTCATCTTTTATATTTTACAACAACAATTGTGTAATATATTGTGTTTTTGCCATAAAATTGACCCTAGTGTATTTTTTACTGGGATTTTTTTCTGTATTTTTTTACATTTCATAAACTGTTGAGCTAATATTATGTAACATATAAAATGGGAACTACTAATATTTTTTTTTCTCCAGGGTGTCTCTATTGTCTAGGGTAACCCTAAACCGATGATTTGTAGGGTTTTTTTTAAATTCTTGCCTTCGGAAAATGTTAAGGCTTGAAAATGTTGGGTATCTAATTACCCAGCACACCCCCATCTTTTATATTTTACAACAAAAATTGTGTAATATATTGTGTTTTTTCCATAAAATTTACCTTTGTGTTTTTTTTTTACTGGAATTTTTCATTTCATAAACTATTGAGCTAATATTATGCAACATATAAAATGGGAACTACCAATATTTTTTTTCTCCATGGTGTCTCTATTGTCTAGGGCAGTGATGGTGAACCTTGGCACCCCAGATGTTTTGGAACAACGTTTCCCATGATGCTCAACTGCACTGCAGAGTGCATGAGCATCATGGGGAATGTAGTTTCAAAACATCTGGGGTGCCAAGGTTCACCATCACTGGTCTAGGGTAACCCTAAGCCTATGATTTGTAGGTTTTTTTTTTTGGCCTTGCCTTCGGAAAATGTTAAGGCTTGAAAATGTTGGGTATCTATTTACCCAGCACACCCTCATCTTTTATATTTTACAACAAAAATTGTGTAATATATTGTGTTTTTGACATAAAATTGACCTTAGTGTATTTTTTACTGTGATTTTACATTTCATAAACTGTTGAGCTAATATTATGTAACATATAAAATGGGAACTACCAATATTTTTTTTCTCCATGGTGTCTCTATTGTCTAGGGCAGTGATGGCAAACCTTGGCACTCCAGTTGTTTTGGAACTACATTTTCCATGATGCTCTACTACACTGAGCATCATGGGAAATGTAGATCTAAAACATCTGGGGGTGCCAAGGTTTGCCATCACTGGTCTAGGGTAACCCTAAGCCTATGATTTGTAGGTTTTTTTTTTAAGCCTTGCCTTCGGAAAATGTTAAGGCTTGAAAATGTTGGGTATCTATTTACCCAGCACACCCTCATCTTTTATATTTTACAACAACAATTGTGTAATATATTGTGTTTTTGCCATAAAATTGACCCTAGTGTATTTTTTACTGGGATTTTTTTCTGTATTTTTTTACATTTCATAAACTGTTGAGCTAATATTATGTAACATATAAAATGGGAACTACCAATATTTTTTTTTTCTCCAGGGTGTCTCTATTGTCTAGGGTAACCCTAAACCGATGATTTGTAGGGTTTTTTTTAAATTCTTGCCTTCGGAAAATGTTAAGGCTTGAAAATGTTGGGTATCTAATTACCCAGCACACCCCCATCTTTTATATTTTACAACAAAAATTGTGTAATATATTGTGTTTTTTCCATAAAATTTACCTTTGTGTTTTTTTTTTACTGGAATTTTTCATTTCATAAACTATTGAGCTAATATTATGCAACATATAAAATGGGAACTACCAATATTTTTTTTCTCCATGGTGTCTCTATTGTCTAGGGCAGTGATGGTGAACCTTGGCACCCCAGATGTTTTGGAACAACGTTTCCCATGATGCTCAACTGCACTGCAGAGTGCATGAGCATCATGGGGAATGTAGTTTCAAAACATCTGGGGTGCCAAGATTCACCATCACTGGTCTAGGGTAACCCTAAGCCTATGATTTGTAGGTTTTTTTTTTTTTGGCCTTGCCTTCGGAAAATGTTAAGGCTTGAAAATGTTGGGTATCTATTTACCCAGCACACCCTCATCTTTTATATTTTACAACAAAAATTGTGTAATATATTGTGTTTTTGACATAAAATTGACCTTAGTGTATTTTTTACTGTGATTTTACATTTCATAAACTGTTGAGCTAATATTATGTAACATATAAAATGGGAACTACCAATATTTTTTTCTCCATAGTGTGTCTATTGTCTAGGGTAACCCTAAACCTATGATTTGTAGGTTTTTTTTTTTTTTTTTTTAAAGCCTTGCCTTCGGAAAATGTTAAGGTTTGAAAATGTTGGGTATCTATTTAACCAGCACACTCTCATCTTTTATATTTTACAACAAAAATTGTGTAATATATTGTGTTTTTGCCATAAAATTGACCTTAGTGTATTTTTTACTGGGATTTTACATTTCATAAACTGTTGAGCTAATATTATGTAACATATAAAATGGGAACTACCAATATTTTTTTTTCTCCATGGTGTCTCTATTGTCTAAGGCAGTGATGGCGAACCTTGGCACTCCAGATGTTTTGGAACTACATTTCCCATGATGCTCAACTGCACTGCAGAGTGTTTGAGCATCATGGGAAATGTAGTTCCAAAACATCAGGGGTGCCAAGGTTCGCCATCACTGATCTACGGTAACCCTAAACCAATAATTTGTAGGTTTTTTTTAAAAGCCTTGCCTTTGGAAAATGTTAAGGCTTGAAAATGTTAGGTATCTATTTTCTCAGGGCATCCTTATCTTTTATATTTTACCAAAGAAAACGTGTAATATATTTTGTTTATGCCCTAAAAATTGACTTTAGTATATTATTTACTGGAATTTTGTGTTTCATAAACTGTCCAGCTAATAATGTGACATATAAAATTGGAACTACAAATATATATTTTTTTTCTCCTAGGTTCTGCTTTCAGAAAATATATAGTGTTTGGGGGTTTTAGCTAATCTTCAGCCCAATTTTTTTTTTTTTTTTAAACATGTATGCAAAAAAATACAAAAACAGCTTTGGCAAAGAAAGGGTTAAACCTCAACAGAGCTCCATGGCCTAAACAGCCATTCAAATGACTTATGCCCCGTACACACGGTCGGACATTCCGACGACAAAATCCATTCGATTTTTGCAGTCTTGCATACACACGGTCGCACAAAGTTGTCGGAAAATCCGATCGTTCAGAACGAGGTGACGTAAAAAACGTACGACTGGACTATAAAGAGGGCAGTAGCCAATAGCTTTCGTCTCGTAATTTATTCTGAGCATGCGTGGCACTTTGTCCATCGGAATTGTCTACACACCATCAGAATTTAAGGGATCGGATTTTGTTGTCGGAAAATTTTAGACTCTGCTCTCAAACTTTGTGTGTCGGAAATTTCCGACGGAAAAAGTCAGATGGAGCCCACGCACGATCGGATTTTCCGACAACATGAATCGAGCGCACATTTTCAGTCGGACAGTCCGACGGTGTGTACAGGTCATTACATGCTGGTGTTTCTTTATTCTTTGATATGTTTAATTATTATGGGTAGACTGTGCTTTTGTGGAGGGTGCCTTTAATTCAGTAAAAGTATGGTCTGTATATGTTTTTTATTTATTTTTTTGTTTAACTTGGATGATTACAATTTTTTTTTTTAAATATATATATTTTTTTAAGATAAAAACCCTTCCGTGTTGTCTTTGCCAAGAAATTCCATTTGCAATCATTTGTGACAAGTTCCCTGCTCTTGCTGCTTAGATTGTGTGCTGCGTCTTCAACAGAAAGTGGCAGTCACAGCAAGTGTGCAAGTGCTGCTGGGGAAAACTAATTTTACTGGAACTAGAAGTCAGTGAACAAGAAAATGTAAACGCACACCTAAGGCATCTCCGATCTTTAATCTACATAAATGTCCTAACTGGCCAAGCTGTTTTTTTTTGTTTTTTTTTTTTTGTTTTTTTTTTTTACAGCCGGCAATATTTTTCAGAGCTAGGCATGCAATTGTTAGGCAAAGATAATATTTCACAATCTGCTTTCCCAGTATGTTAATGGACTGGAGTGTTGGAAAGTGCAGGCTTTTAGTTATCTAACTAATGGACAGATTGTCATATATTCCATTCAGAACAGATTTTTTTCTGTATCTCTTGCCATCCGTCTGACTGTCGACTGCCAGCTTGAATTAGAGAAAAATAGCTGGTGAGAACCTAGATGTCCGGTCTCCGCTGGTGGGCAAGGCTTCGCTAATATTACATTCTTGGCTTATTTCATGAAGTATTTTTAGTAGAAGTCTTTGTAAAGCTAATATTCACTGATAAAAAGTTACTGACAGTGCAAATGATCCAAAAGTAGAGAATTCGGTTGCTTTTTTAACAGCAACCCTTTTACTGACACATAAAAAAAGTACACGGAAACGCGATGTTGAATTTTTAAAAGCGGAACTCAGGTATGATATTTATTACATATTCATATTGGTCTAGCTTGGCACAATGTAAATATTCTTTATCACAGATATTTGTATAAATTACATAATATATTTATATATATATATATATATATATATATATATATATATATATATATATATATATGTATGTATGTCAGGGCCGTCTTTAAGGCAGGGCAAACGGGGCAGCTGCCCTGGGCCCTGTCATTGTTGTGGGGCCCAAAGCAGCTGCCTCATACTTGCCAACTACCGCAGTTTAAATTCCCTTGTCCCTTGAAGTTTTAGTCATGTGCTGTGTCCCGATATCCCAGTGTGAAGTGCTGCTACTAATGCTGCCCAGCTCTGCCCTTTTGTTGTGTACAGATGACTCACCTGCAGACCCTGTGTTTGCATGTAAATAGCCATCATTCATATATAAATTGCAGCAGTAGTAGAATTTTTATGTAAATAACTGAGGCCGGTGGCATTGCTATGTAAATAAAGGCGGCATTCATATGTATATCATGCCCCTCTGCAGTGAGGAGATGATATGCTGTGACCTCTAGCAACCAATCAGTGAGCAGTATTACTGTACAGTAAATCTCTAGCAACCAATCAACAAGCAGAAATCACGTGCTGTAATGTCTAGCAACCAGTCAGTAAGTGGTAATGATATGCTGTAACCTCTGGCAACCCATCACAATCGCTGCTTGATCTGATACAGCAAACTGATTTTAAGTCTAGCTGATTTATTGTATGTCTCAGAGCAGGTGGAGACATTCTTGCCCAGGGTCCAGTCAATATTAAAGATGGCCCTAATGTATGTATATATATATATATATATATATATATATATATATATATATATATATATATATATATATGTGTGTATATATATATATATATATATATGTAGCACTAACCTCAAAGGAGCTGCTGGTTATTTTTGGGCTTACTGTTACCCTCCGTTCTCCTTGTTGCACGTCTAGGGGATGTCCCGTGGTAGATGGCCCAGTAACTTGAGACTGACAATAGAGCCACTTGAATGGATTTTATTTGCAAAACTCAGACAATTGAACAGTCTTTCAACTTGGGATCAGAGGGTTGGAAGGGAAATTCAGGTACTCTTAGCCCCTGTACACACGGTCGGACATTCTGCCAACCAAATCCGTTGGATTTTGTCCGACGGATTTTGTCTGATGGATTGTGTCCGAAACTGTTGCATACACACGGTCGGACCAAGTTGTCGGAAAATCCGATCATTCAGAACGTGATGACGTTATTTCGTTACGACGGGACTACGTTCAGGCTAGTAGCCAATAGCTTTGGTGTAGGAATTTGATCTGAGCATGCGTGGCACTTTGTCCGATCGGAATTATCTACACATGAACGGAGTATGTCCGATCAGATCAGTTTGTCGGAAAATATTTCCAACAAGTTGGAAAATTGGGTCCGACGGATATTCCGACGGAATCAGTCCGATGCATACCACACACAGTCGGATTATCCAACAACACGGTCTGATAGGACACATTCCGACGGATTCTCCGACCGTGTGTACAAGGGCTTAGTATCAAAGTCAAAAACACACTGAAGAACTTAACAGTCCCTCTCTCACAAGCCCTAGCAGCCAACTTGGTGCTTACTCAGGAACAAGTCTCTGCCACAGACGTTGTTGTAGAAATGTACAAGATAATGTCTCTGCCACAGACGTTGTTGTAAAACCCGCAGGAAAAAAAAGCTTTAGAACACTTGTAGGATACCTGGGTCTTTCAGCCTGATTGGCGATATCCACAAGACCGGATTCTCTCGGTCACTTTAGCCCTTCCAGGCTCTTGCTAAGAAAACCAACCTGTACGTGGTGTTCTTCTGAAGAGTCCTCCCCTGGAATGCTTGAAGTACACTGGGTCTCTCCCGAACCGGAGACGGCACCCATCCAACTCAGAATCATCCTTTCCTAGTTGCCTTGCCTTGGGCTAACCAGCCCCAAGACATTAAAGTCGGGTGGATCCGCACCCCAGGCCATAGCCTTCCTGGGGGCTGGTTAGGAGGACCAGGACCATGTAGTCAGCACATCACACTGGACCGGAACCCCGAACCACGTGACATCCGCATCTTATGTACCCTCTCCCAGAGGGCACAGCGAGAGCGTCACTCCCACTGGGTGGGCTCCGAGAGACAGTAACTTACCAACCAATAGAATATTATAATGGGGTCAGTTTTAGACAGGTGCCAACTAACCAACCAGCATGTCTTCTGAGTGTGGGAGGGAACCCACACAGTAAGTAATGCAAATGAGTAAAATGCAAACTACATGCAATAGTGCCCTGGCCAAGGCTCAAAATGAAGACCACAGTGCTGCAAAGCAGAAGTGCTAAGCTATTGTAGCCAGTGTTCATATAACAACTTTTTTTTTTTATTAATTTTTTGTGTTTCCGTTGTATATTAAACACCTTGGACTTATCAAGGATTTAACGGCTTATTTTAAAGTTTGCATCTAAAAATGTTAGTCCAGTGAAAAAAAACACAACCAAATGCAACTTTAACTGATTGCTTTGTGAGAATTACAGATAAGTCATTTATCACGGTCCTGCTAAGTGGAATGCCATCTCCAATCCATTCACTGGTGAGACAGTTGCAGGATATAAAAAAGGGCTTTGATTGAAAAATGTTGACATTTGCCGGCCAGGAGCCTGGTACACACTTGCAGAGGTCATGAGTGAGTAAACAGATATTAATGGTTAGCTGGATAACTGGTACATGATCGGGTCAAGTTAATATTTAATAGAAAGACTAAGTAGCAGACTGACTTATAAGTTCATGAAGAAACCACAGAGGCCAAAAGTCTACACGCCTAATTCACAACAGGTCATTACTCAAGGAAGTCTCAGGTATTGTGCCATGAATTGGCTTTCATAGGTTGTAGACTGCTCAGGTCACTGCGTTCTTATAATAATAATTAGTGAAGAGGTTCAGGTTCGTCGCTACCATGCACTTGAAGCGAGCCTTGCGTGTTCGAGGTTCGCGGTCCTGACTAATTTATGCGGGAATTCATCTTACAGATTTTTTTCTGACCGTAGTTGTACCGCCTGGCCTTTGAACTCAGGTCAGCTGGCTTAGAAAGGTCAATAAGGGGACTTTTAAATAAGCCAGCCCCCTCCCTATAAAAGGGTAAGATCACAGCAGTCATATGGGTTTACTTCCTCTTTGTCTCCCTGCAAAGGTAAAGCATACCGTTAGCAACGGCACTCCCAGTGCACCTGCGTGCCGCTGTCTACGGCGCATGCGCGGTAGACAGCGGTGCCTGTTTTTTTGTAAATATCTCCTAAACCGTGTAGGTTTAGGAGATATTTCTTGGACCTACAGGTAAGCCTTAAAGAGGAAGTAAACCCTGATGGGTTTACTTCCTCTTTCATTCCCTGCAAAGGCAAAGCATAATGGACTACTAAGCATCGCATAGTAGTCCATTATGTGTCACTTACCTGACACAGGAGCCAGCGAAGTCGCCGCTGTCCCCTGTAGTCCGCTGCATCCATCTTGCTGGTGGTGTCTCGCAGCTCCGCCGATGTCATTTGGCGAAGCCGCAATGACGTCACTCCCGCGCATGCGCACGGGAGTCGACACGCGCGGCAGCTCCATTCTTGAAAATGCCGCGCTCAGTGCGCCTGCGCGCCGCTGTCTACGGCGCATGCGCCGTAGACAGCGGTGCCCGTTTTCGGGCAAATATCTCCTAAACCATATAGGTTTAGGAGATATTGCTTGGACCTACAGGTAAGCCTTAATCTAGGCTTACCTGTAGGTCAAAGTGGTTTGTAAGGGTTTACAACCACTTTAATCTAGGCTTACCTGTAGGTCAAAGTGGTTTGTAAGGGTTTACAACCACTTTAAAATGGCTAATAAAGGGGGAGTACAACTGGGGGGATCCATAGTGGAGAAGGATCTGGGGTTTTTTGTAGATCATAAGCTCAATACTAGCATGCAATGCCAAGCTGCGGTTTCCAAAGCGAGCAAAGTGCTTTCTTGTATTAGGAGAGGTATAGACTCCAGAGAGCGAGATATCATTTTGCCCCCCCTGTACAAATCATTAGTAAGACCTCACCTGGAATATGCAGTTCAGTTTTTTGGGCTCCAGTTCTCAAAAAGGATATCGGGGAACTGGAGAAAGTGCAGAGAAGGGCAACCAAACTGATAAGAGGCATGGAGGAACTCAGCTATGAGGAAAGATTAGAGGAACTGAATTTATTCTCTCTTGAGAAGAGGAGATTAAGGGGGATATGATCAACGTGTACAAATATATAAGTGGTCCATATAGTGAACTTGGTGTTGAGTTATTCACTTTAAAGTTACTACAGAGGACAAGGGGGCACTCTTTGCATCTAGAGGAAAAAAGATTTCATATCCAAATACGGAAAGGTTTCTTCACAGTCAGGCCGCGTACACACGCGGGGACTGTTCGCCCAACTTTGTTCGTCAAACAGTTTGAGCGGACAGTCCGCTCAAAATTAACATGGACGGACTTGGCCACACACGACGAACGAACAGTCCGCTGAAACTTGCGCGATGACGTGAACGGCACGTACGACGGGACTAGAAATACGACGTCCTATACACTGCAATGCAACCTTCGCCGTGTAAATCCTTTCTGAGCATGCGCGGAACTTAGTTTGACGAACAAGCCTACACACGAGCGGACTGTCCGCTCAAACCAAGTTTCAGCGGACAGTTTTACGGAATTTCCGAAAAACTTTGTTCGTCAGACTGTCCGCTGAAACTGTCCGCTGAAGCCCACACACGAGCGGACTGTCCGCCGAAACACTGTTCAGCAAACAAAGTTGAGCGAACAGTCCCCGCGTGTGTACGCGGCCTAAGAGCTGTGAAAATGTGGAATAGACTCCCTGCAGAGGTGGTTCTGGCCAGCTCAGTAGATTGCTTTAAGAAAGGCCTGGATTCTTTCCTAAATGTACATAATATAACTGGGCACTAACATTTATAGGTAAAGTTGATCCAGAGAAAATCTGATTGCATCGGGGATCAGGAATGAATTTTTTCCCCTGCTGTAGCAAATTGGATCATGCTCTGCTGGGGTTTTTCACCTTCCTCTGGATCAACTGTGGGTGAAGGATTGTGTATATGGGATTGTATTTTTTTTTTCCTTGTGTCTTTTTTCAACCTGACTATGTAACTATGTACTGGCAAGTTTGATAAAGTAAATGAAAACCCCTATGGAATGTTATGCACGTAGAAAAATGCTGTGCATCTTAGAAAATTGGGGGGTGGGCAGGGTTTTTATCTTTTTTTCATCCTTTGTTACATCTTAAAGTGGAAGTACAGTCTCTTTTTTTAACTTGTACCTTCCAGTAACCCTATAATAAGGCTTACTTAAAGTAAATATTTCTTAAAATTTCACGGTTTAGGAGATATTCCCAGAGGATGCAGCTGGTGACATCACTGGCGCATACGCTCTGAAGGGACGGCATACCCGTGCCGTCCCTTCAGAGTTCTGTGCGGCGGGCATGACTTCTGCGCGTATGCGTGGGAGTGGCGTCATCGCAGCTCGGACAGTCAGGCAATCAGAGTACATGAACCTGGAAGGAAGACCAGATGACACCATGCTGCTAAGCATTTCATAATGTGCTAGTATACAATGCATATTAGCACATTATGCCATTGTCTTGCAGGTTGTTTTTTTTTTTTCATAGGCTGTGTTTTACTACCACTTTAATGCTAAGGATGTCCTGCAGCCTCTTTACAGCTTGTTCCTATCCACATGGCATACAATGATAATGAGTCGCATGTGTTTTTTTTCACATTTTCCTAATTGTTGCTGGCTATAATTGTTTTTTCACAATTATTTTTTTTTATATATTTGCATAATCCAATACATGTAATACATGACATACATAAAACGGAAAACCACAAATTTCTATGATCACTACGGTTTTGTAGGTGCTAAAACATAGCATAGACACACAAAAGAAAAAAAAGGGGAAGGGGGAGGAGGGGAAATTAAAAAAAGGGGGGGTATCATACTCCCGCAAAGTTAGCTGATGCCCCACTACATTGCTCTGCGCTTTTGGTAAATGAGTTCAATTGGGCTTTGGAGCGGGCCATCTCCTGCAGGTACGCATCTGTGTATGTGAAATGTCTCCAGGGCCTCCACTTGTCTCGGAATTGTTCTTCTGTTTTATGAAGAGTAGCTGTAAATTCCTCCATTTGGAGAATATAATTGATTTTGGAGTACCACAGAACCCTGGTTGGTGGTTGAGGTTGTCTCCACAACACAAGGACACACGCCCTTGCTGCAAAACTTTTTATTTCCTGTGGTCTTGTGGTGTGCTGATGAAGTCCGTTCTTAGAGGGGTCCATTGGGGGGGGGGGGGGGTTATCCCCTTGTGTGGATTTTATGTTTCCTTTTTTTCTTCCTATTAATATTTGGGATGTGGCACTTTGAAAGTCTTCATCATTTGATTTCCAAGGGAGCCTAACCATATGGTACACCAATTTGCAAAGTCCTCTCTAGTGGCTTACGACTATAGGGAACTGGCTCCTGTCATTGGTGGTGGTGGAGGAGCCTGCAGAGGATTATCTACTATCTTCTCACCGAAAACCTAGGAATTTGCTACTAATTTTAGGATAATGAGTTATATCAGGGGTCTTTATCCACTTCAGCCCCGGAGGATTTTACCCCCTTCCTTACCAGAGCATTTTTTGCGATTTGGCACTGCGTCGCTTTAACTGACAATTGCGCGGACGTGCGACGTTGCACCCAAACAAAATTGACGTCCTTTTTTTCCCACAAATAGAGCTTTCTTTTGGTGGTATTTGATCACCTCTGCTTTTTTTTTTTTTTTTGCGCTATAAACAAAAAAAAGAGCGACAAGCTCGTCAGCCATGGACGTGAGGGGGGGCATTTCCCTGATTTACTCTGCTTTGGCCGATCCAAAGGAAAAAGCGCAATACATGCTGAGCTGGGAGCGTGACCTCGATATTGAGTGGGATTTGGACACTTGGCACTCCTGTTTCTCGAGTGCCTTCAGGGGGATCCTTAACATTTCTCTGATGGAGGCAGACGTCAAAGTCTTCTCTCGCTGGTACCTGGTCCCGACACGTCTTGCCAAATTTTACCCCCAATCCTCACCCCTATGTTTTAGGGGCTGCGGCCATCTAGGGTCGCTCCTCCATATCCTGTGGGAGTGCCCCAGGATCAGAAACTTCTGGAACAAGACCTTTGGCCTTATTCGTAGAGTCACTGGTCTTGCTATTCCGCAATCCCCAGCAATTGCCCTCCTAAATCAAACGATACCCCTAACCACTAAACATAGCCGAGTCCTGATTCACTTTTTCTTCATTGGTGCTAAAATGACGATAGCCAGGTCTTGGAAGTCCCCCAGGGTCTCCTTCCCATTACTTAAACAAAAAATTACTTGGATTATGTTCAACGAAAAAACTTCTCATTCAATTTTGGACAAAATAGACAAATTTAAGCGGGTGTGGGAACCTTGGGCCAACTTTATTGGGATCCTTTTATAAGACCAGACTCAGGGCTCGGTTCATGCTTAGCTCCCAGTTCCAATTTGTATCATGGTCTCCATGGACTCTCCTTGGTCCAGGCACCCCTCTCTGTACACCTATCTCACTCTCTTTTTTCCCCTCTCTCTTTCCTATTCTTTCCTATCTTTCTCTCGTCTACATCATCTCCCTCGTCAAGCCCAGTTGGACTGGGCTTTGGGGAATTTTAGGACTCAGGACAGGTCATAGCAGTTTTGTTTTTTCTCACCTCGTGGCCTTAGACTCACTAGCTTTGCACTATTGGTCCCATCAGTCCTGGGCCTTTGCCTCATACGTTGTCTGAAGTTATGTTAGCAGTTGGGACTCTCAGAGGCCTACACCTAGTTCATTGTACGTTCTCTTGACCTATTACTTAACCCAGTCGTTTTTCGCTACTGTTAGGCATGAAGTCCTCCAGTTACATCGGCAGGTTAGGGGGGTTTCGAGATCCCGGCACAGCGTGCTCCCAGTTGGGGTGTCGGGGCCTCGGTCTTCCTAGAGGTTGTTTCCGCCTGCTCATATGTCTTTTGCTGCCTTTTGTTGGACTTCTTTCTGTTGCCTGGGGGATTTTATTCTCTTTCTTTTTGATATTTGCTCAGAACACTGAATATTACTCATTGGATGGTCTTGATATTCTCAGACTTGGAGCCTCTTCCTCATCGGGAGGGGTCCCTATCTCGTTTTTGGTCTTTCTTTGTTTTTTTGTTTTTTTTCTTTTGGCTCTCTGAGCTATCTTTCCTGTCTTGCATTACCTTTACTGTAATCCCCTGCGCGGGAGCTAAGTTTATGTTTTATTTGCTATACTTTAATAAAAATTTAAACTTCAAAAAAAAAAAAAAAGAGCGACAATTTTGAAAAAAAACACAATATTTTTTACTTTTTGCTATAATAAATATCAAATTTTTTTCTTTTAAACTAATTTTTTCCTCAGTTTAGGCCGATACGTATTCTTCTACATATTTTTGGTAAAAAAAAATCCCAATTAGCGATTATTGATTGGTTTGCGCAAAAGTTATAGCATCTACAAAATAGGGGATAGATTTATGGCTTTTTTTTGTTTTTTTACTAGTAATGGCGGCAATCTGCCATTTTTTTTTTTCGTGACTGCAACTTTATGGCGGACACATCAGACACTTTTGACACATTTTTGGGACCATTCATATTTACACCACGATCGGTGCTATAAAATTGCACTGATTACTGTGTAAATGTGACTGGCAGGGAAGGGGTTAACACCAGGGGGTGCTGCAGGGGTTAATATGTTCCCTATGGGAGTGAATCTAACTGTGGGGGGGAGGGGACTCACAAGGGGAGGAGACCGATCGGTGTTCCTCTGTACTGAGAACACACCATCGGTCTCCTCTTCACTGACAGGACGTGGATCTGTGGGTTTACATACACAGATCCACGGTCCTGCTGTGTTCCCGGGCAATTGCGGGTGCCCGGCAGACATCGGGGCCGCCGGGCACACGCACTGGGTTCCGAGCAATGCCGCGGGTGCTGGCGCGCGTCTCCTAGGTGGCCGGGAATCAGAGGACGTCATATGATGCCCACCCAGGAGGGGAGATCCCATCTGTGGGCATCATATGACTATAGGCCAGGGCTGAAGTGGTTAAACTACGGCCCTCCAGTTGTTCAGGAAACTACAATTCCCATCATGCCTAGTCATGTCTGTGAATGTCAGAGTTTCCCAATGCCTCATGGGACATGTAGTTCCGCAACAGCTGGAGGACCGTAGTTTGAAGATCCCTGAGTTAAACCATGCAGATAATTCCTTTATGGCCTAGTCTGATTGATAATCCCAATCAGATAAAACTTTTCCATGTAGCCATAACTAGCCCCGATTAATGGCTATATAATGTAATGTTGTATCTCCATGGTATATATATATATACCAGTGGTTCTTGATACACAGTTGGCAACAAATATGAATGATTTGCTTATATACGGCCACTACCCCAAGATACAGAGTTGTCCTTTTGATCATGATGACATGGGAAGATCTTTTGTTTTACTGGCCCAGTTACAGCAGTAATTGGGGGAATATAACTAGCTGCGATTTTACATGTGTAAATCATAATATCCATAGATCATAAGCATCATAGTCCTGAAAGTACAAGCAGATGCACAGTCATGCATTTAATTTGTTTTGCATATATTTCCATTGCTAGTGAAAATGCTCGGGTGGCCTGAACAGATGCAATTTCTGTAAATTCAAAACCATGAACCAATTCTCAAACCAGAAATTATAAGATGCATTTAACAGCTTCAGCCCCGGAAGATTTTACCCCCCTTCCTGACCAGAGCACTTTTTGCGATTCTGCACTGCGTCGCTTTAACTGACAATTTGCGCGGTCGTGCGACGTTGCACCCAAACAAAATTGACATCCTTTTTTTCCCCACAAATAGAGCTTTGTTTTGGTGGTATTAGATCACCTCTGCGTTTTTTTTTTTTTGCTATAAACAAAAAAAGAGCTACAATTTTGAAAAAAAAAAAACGCAATAAATATCCCCCAAAAATATATAAAAGAAAAAAAAATTTCCTCAGTTTAGGGCGATACGTATTCTTCTACATATTTTTGGTAAAAAAAGAAATCGTAATAAGCGTATATTGATTGGTTTGCGCAAAAGTTATAACGTCTACAAAATAGGGGATAGTTTTATGGCATTTTTATCATGAATTTTTTTTTTTGCTAGTCATTTTTTATCAGGACTGCGACATTATGGCGGACACATCGAATAATTTTGACACATTTTTGGGACCATTGGCATTTATACAGCGATCACCAGTGCTATAAAAATGCTTTGATTACTGTAAAAATGTCACTGGTAGGGAAGGGCTTTACACTAGGGGGCGATCGAGGAGTTAATTGTGTTCCCTAGTGTGTGTTTTAACTGAAGGGGGGAGGGGACTGTGTAGGGGAAGAGATAGATTGCTGTTCCTACTCTGTATGAACAGACGACCAGTCTCTTCTCCCCTCAGAGAACCGGAAACTTGTGTGTTTACACACACAGATCCCGGTTCTCAGTGTGCCCCGAGCGATTGCGGGAGCCTGGCGGTGATCACGACATCCGGGAACTCGCATCAGCTCCGTGGGCGAGCTGGCGCGCGCCCCTAGTGGCCAAAAAAGGCAGCGACATAACATAAAGATAGCGCAGCCGAGCCATGTTGCCGAAGTACAACTGTGGCGGCTGGTCGGCAAGCGGTTAAAGAGGAACTGCAGTCTGTTCACATAATTTATAATTAAAACATCCTTGCCATTCTGAAGCTTCCTTCCAACCACTTTGCATATTATTTAATATATACTGTGCTCCTGTACTTGCCAGATATGCTGCAGAAATCTCCCTCCGCTGAGTCTGGTTGCAACCATTTTAACTGTGGGCAGCTGAAGCTGCTGCCTGTTCACTTCCTGGATTTACACAGAGGCACACCCCCAGCTCTGCAGCACTCATTGGCCCTCTTATAACTTACCCCCCCCCCAGCAGACTCTCAGGAGAGAGAGCTGTGCATGATGTCATAGGCCTAGGCCAGTGATGGCAAACCTTGGCACCCCAGATGTTTTGGAACTGCATTTCCCATGATGCTCCACTACACTGCAGAGTGCTAGAGCATCATGGGAAATGTAGTTCCAAAACATCTGGGGTGCCGAGGTTCGCCATCACTGGCCTAGGCTAATGACCAGACAAGAAACAGAAAGTGGGTTGTATAAGGTATTTACTGGCAGTAAAAAAAAAAAATACTATCCAAAGTTAAAACAACAAGAGCAGAAGATTTAGTAGAGGGAAAGATGAAAAAATTATTGAAGTTCGCTTTTTTTTTTTTACAGACCTGTAAGGCAAAAGGCATAATGAGCTAGTATGCACCGCATACTAGCTCATTACGAAATACGAGGCCCCAACATCTCACCCGTTCCACGTCGAGGGAGCTGACATGTTCCCTTGGCGTGTCTTCCGGGTATCACGGCTCCGGCGCCGCGATGTCGTCACTCCCGTGCATGCGCGTGGGAGACTTCTTTCCGGCAGCCGAGAATCCCCTTTGCGCATGCGCCGCTGCAGTCAGCGGCGCATTGTGAGGGAGAATATCTCCTAAACCTGTACGGGTTTAGGAGATATTTTTTTTTTTACCTACAGGTAAGCCTTATTATAGGCCTTATTATAGGCTCACCTGTAGGTAAAAAGTTCAAAAAAAGACTATACAACCGCTTTAAGTTCAACTAAAATCCTCACTTCTTCATAGCAGTTCATTGCCATAATAGCATCCAAAATAAATCTAGGCTCAATTCAAAAAAACAGGAACATGTCAGTAAATATTTAAAATGAAATGGGGGGGGGGGGGGGGGGAGTGAAGTAGTCTGGTTTCTATTTGGATGATAGAATATCAAACCGGCATCCTATTACTGAAGACTCTACAAGCGGGAGGTGCCCATACATCTCCGTCCATCAGCAAACATGAGAGCCAACATGAAAGGCTTGCAGAGTCAAACAGACCTTCTTAATCTAGAACTAATTGTGAGAGGTAGTGGGGAGTGTGAACGCTGTGACCGCTGGGTTATATCTGTGCTGTATATGCAAGACTGAGCAGTGAACCGGGCCTCAGATTGATAAGCCTTATCAGCACTTTGTAGGTCCTCCAGTGCTTGTTGTCGCTCTGTAATGCTTTGCATCATTTCTAAAAATGTCTGCAATCCGTCATTCCCCTCTCCTCTAAGTAACTGTCAGGCTCATGCTGGAGATTCGATGGCAGGACCCAAATGAAGTTCTACGAAAAATGTAACAATTCGTTTTTAAGCAAAAGACACTTAACCGCTTCAGCCCCCCCCCCCCCCCCCCCCCCCGGAAGATTTTACCCCCTTCCTGACCAGAGCACTTTTTTGCGATTCGGCACTGCGCCGATTTAACTGACAGTTGCACGGTCGGGCGACTTTGCACCCAAACAAAATTGACGTCCTTTTTTTCCCCACAAATAGAGCTTTCTTTTGGTGGTATTTGATCACCTCTGCGCTTTTTTTGCGCTATAAACAAAAAAAGGGCAAAATTTTGAAAAAAAAGCAATATTTATTTTTTGCTATAATAAATACTCCCCAAAAAAATATATACTTTTTTTTTTCTAATTTTAGGAGGATACATTCTCTTCTACATATTTTTGGTAAAAGAAAAATCGCAATAAGCGTATATTGATTGGTTTGCACAAAAGTTATAGCGTCTACAAAATAGGGGATAGTTTTATGGCATTTTTATTATTCATTTTTATTTTATTAGTAATGGTGGCGATCTGCGATTTTTATCATGACTGCGACATTATGGCAGACACATCGGACACCTTTGACACTATTTTAGGACCATTGTCATTTAAACAGCGATCAGCGCTATAAAAAGGCATTATTAATAAAAAAATAAAAAAAATTACTAATATTTTTTTTATTAGTAATGGTGGCGATCTGCAATTTTTATCATGACTGCGACATTATGGCGGAAACATCACTTTTGACACTATTTTGAGACCATTGCCATTTATACAGCGATCAGCGCTATAAAAATGCATTATTATTAAAAAAAAAAAATTACTAATATTTTTTTATTAGTAATGGTGGCGATCTGCAATTTTTATCATGACTGCGACATTATGGCGGAAACATCACTTTTGACACTATTTTGAGACCATTGCCATTTATACAGCGATCAGCGCTATAAAAATGCATTATTAATAAAAAAAAAAAAATTACTAATATTTTTTTATTAGTAATGGTGGCAATCTGCAATTTTTATCATGACTGCGACATTATGGCGGAAACATCACTTTTGACACTATTTTGAGACCATTGCCATTTATACAGCGATCAGCGCTATAAAAATGCATTATTAATAAAAAATAAAAAAATTACTAATATTTTTTTATTAGTAATGGTGGCAATCTGCAATTTTTATCATGACTGCGACATTATGGCGGAAACATCACTTTTGACACTATTTTGAGACCATTGCCATTTATACAGCGATCAGCGCTATAAAAATGCATTATTAATAAAAAAAAAAAAAATTACTAATATTTTTTTATTAGTAATGGTGGCAATCTGCAATTTTTATCATGACTGCGACATTATGGCGGAAACATCACTTTTGACACTATTTTGAGACCATTGCCATTTATACAGCGATCGGCGCTATAAAAATGCATTACTAATAAAAAAAAAAATTACTAATATTTTTTTTATTAGTAATGGCGGCGATCTACGATTTTTATCATGACTACGACATTATGGCGGACACACCGGACACTTTTGACACATTTTTGGGATCATTGTAATTTATACAGTGATCAGTGTTTGATACTGTGTAAATGACACTGGCAGGGAAGGGGGTTAAACACTATGGGGCGATCAAGGGGTTAAGTGTGTCCTAAGGAGTGATTCTACCTGTGGGGGAGGGGCTACCATTGACACGACAGCGATCACTGCTCCCAATGACAGCAGTGATCTCTGTCATGCCACTAGGCAGAACGGGGAAATGCCTTGTTTACACTTCCCCATTCTGAGGCTCACGATCGGCGGGAGACCAGCAGACATCGAGTCCACTGGTCCCGCAGGCACGTTCACGCTGTACACTAGACCTGCTAATTAAAGTGGACGTACAGCTACGCCCATTTGCCCACCGCTGCCATTGTATATCGGCGTGCAGAGGTCGGCAAGTGGTCAAGTAAAAGAAACTTAAATGAATGGTTAAAATATAATTTTCCTGTATGTACCAGAAATGTGGACTAAATGGTCCTGTTTTTTTCCCTTAAACTTAAAGTGATTGTAAAGTCTCGTTTTTTTTTTTTTTTGTTAAAAATAATAAACATGTTATACTTACCTCTTCTCAGGTCCCTCTTTGGCTCTCCTGGCCCCTCCTTCCTGTTGAGTGTCCCCCACAGCAAGCAGCTTGCTATGTGGGCCACCCGAGCCGAGCTGTAGCTCTGTGTATACATTCAGACATGGAGCGGTGGCTCAGCCCCGCCACCCCTTTAGCTCCTCATTGGCTGGCTGACTTTGATTGACACCAGCAGGGGACAATGGTGCCGCGCTGCTATATCATTCAACGTGGAGGAGAGTCCCGGGCAGCCGAGAAACTCCTACAACATCGCTGGGTAGAGATGGGGTTAAAGTAAGTATTAGAGGGGTTGAGGGGGGCTGCTGCACACAGAAGGGTACACAGGAGATTGTGGCAATGTGTAATACGGCACTGGTGAGGCTGCAGAGGGACACTGTGAAGGCTGAATTAATTGGCAATGGTGAGGCTGCAGATAGGAAAAGGAGAGGCTTCAGATGGCCAATGGAGAGGCTGCATTAATTGGTAATGGAGAGGCTGCATTAATTGGTAATGGAGAGGCTGCATTAATTGGCAATGCAGAGGCTGCTGATATGCAATGGAGAGGCTGCATTAATTGGTAATGGAGATGCTGTAGATATGCAATGGAGAGGCTGCATTAATTGTCAATGGAGAGGCTGCAGATATGCAATGGAGAGGCTGCATTAATTGTCAATGGAGAGGCTGCATTAATTGTCAATGGAGAGGCTGCAGATATGCAATGGAGAGGCTGCATTAATTGTCAATGGAGAGGCTGCATTAATTGTCAATGGAGAGGCTGCAGATATGCAATGGAGAGGTTGCATTAATAGGCAATGGAGAGGCTGCATTAATTGGTAATGGAGAGGCTGCATTAATTGTTAATGGAGAGGCTGCAGATATGTAATGGAGAGGCTGCAGATATGTAATGGAGAGGCTGTAGATATGCAATGGAGAGGCTGCATTAATTGGTAATGGAGAGGCTGCATTAATTGGTAATGGAGAGGCTGCATTAATTGTTAATGGAGAGGCTGCAGATATGTAATGGAGAGGCTGCAGATATGTAATGGAGAGGCTGTAGATATGCAATGGAGAGGCTGCATTAATTGGTAATGGAGAGGCTGCAGATGGGCACTGATAAGGCTGCATTGATGGACTGTGACCCTAATTTTGCTTTAAACTTCTTTATTTAAAGTTTTATTTTTTTTACTGACATTTCCGGCTTAAAATTAAGGTGCGTGCTATACACTGATAAGTACTTTAAATATAATATACCTCCCCTTTCTTCAGTTGCTTCCTGGTTTTCCGGCCTGGGCCAAAAATGAGGTCAAACATCAAAGGGGGTCCTCACAAGCATTTTTATTTTTTCTTTCATCCAGGGGAGGGGCTTTCTCAGCTAAACACACCCTCCTGCCTCCATGCCTGAGCTCAGGGCAGATTGATTCCAGGAAATAAATGCTACATGAATCATCTGCCCTTACTCAAGATGGCCACTGCTAGAGATGCTAGGGGGGTTGTTTTTCAAAGCAATTTTTCAACAAAAGAAAGCATGGAGACGTGGGGTGAGTCTACTTTGAATATTAAAAATGTATTTAAAGGTATTGTTTTTTTTTTTGTTAAAAATAACAAACATGTTATGCTTACCTCCTCTGTTGCAGTGGATTTATACAGAGCAGCCCGGATCCTCTTCTTCTTGGGTCCCTCTTTGGCTCTCATGGCTCCTCCCTCCTGTCGAGTGCCCCCACAGCAAGTAGCTTGCTATGGGGGCACTGGAGCCAGGTCACAGCTCTCTGTGTCCATTCAGACACAGAGCCCCAACCAAGCCCCATCCCCTTTCTCTCCTCATTTGCTGACTGACCTTTGTTTACAGCAGTGGGAGCCAATGGTGCCTCACTGCTGTCTCAGCCAATGAGGAGGGAGAGTCCCAGGCAGTCAAGACCAGTGGCGGCTGGTGGATTCTTCTTTGGGGGGTGGCAAACAAAAAACACCTCCCCACCCCGGCGGTGTGGCACAGCACCCCCTCCCACACGCGCGGGTGCTCTGGCCCAGCACTTACCTGCTCGTGTTGAGGGGCTGTAGTGACCTCTCCTGGAGTGTGGGCAGCACCGCGGTGGCTCCGATGTCCGCTCCTCCAGCTTCCACCGCCGTGTGTCTTCCATCAAAGCGCTAGGCATCCAATAGTGTGATAATAGCGAAATTCATTCACTATGGTTACACAAATGGGTGGTCTTGGAGAGCAATGCTCTGCGCTCCGAGCTCTCCATTTTTTGAAGCCTATTAGAGCCTCTGTCTCTAATCAGGTGCTTCAAAAAAACACCCACCCCGCATTGGAATCCCTGGTCCGGCACCACTAATATGTAGATCAGGGGGCCGGATGCATGAATAGGAGGGGCGGCGCCCGTGCGCCCTCTATGGATGGACCTCCACTGCTCGAGACAATCCTACAATCTCTGGATCTAGATGGGGCTCAGGTAAGTATCAGTAACTGCTGCACAAAGAAGGGTTTTTATCTTAATGCATAGAATGCATTAAGATAACAAACCTTCTGACTTTACAACCACTTTAAAGTGTTACTAAACCCACAACAGTTAAATCAGTCTGTATACACATTAAAGCATGCTTCTTATACTCACTGTGCTCTTTTTTTTGTTTATAGCGCAAAAAATAAAAACCGCAGAGGTGATCAAATACCACCAAAAGAAAGCTCTATTTGTGGGGGAAAAAGAACTTCAATTTTGTTTGGGAGCCACGTCACACGACCGCGCAATTGTCAGTTAAAACTTCGCAGTGCCGAATGGCAAAAAGTGCTCTGGTCTTAAGCCAGCAAAATGGTCCGGGGCTTAAGTGGTTAATAGCATTTTCAGATTGTGATGCTCAGATACAGTTAAGTTCCACTTTAACATATTCATGGAAATAGATAGCATTAACAAATAAATACATTTTTTATGCATTAATTTGACTGATATTTTAGGAATTTAATTACCTCAAAAAAAATTCTTGGTGTTCTGATGTGAAAATACATTCATTTAATTTGCAAATTATATGAGGCTTCATTTACATGTGTTCAAAGTGTTATAGCAAACCTGACTATTGATTACCATTGAAAGCAAACCTGCCCTGGGAGATATACAGGGGAAGCTGCTACTGACCTTCTTTTTCTATCTCTGGCCTAAACACTTTCTAAGATGCATAACCTGAATAAGCGCGCAGAACTGGAAAGTCGGTTGTCACCTCTAATGGGCCAATCACCCGCAGCGAGGGTATTCCCACGGTACCTGCAGCTATGGGGTGAGGAATGCCCCCCCCCCCCCCCCGCAAATGATTGGCCCATTGCAGGTAACATCTTCCTGGCAGGTTCTGCCATGTGGGTTTGGAACAGCATCTGAACACGCTCAAACTCATCTTTACTAGGAACCACCTAGCTGTATCATATGGTCAAACCTCCAGCTAGTGACCAGCATTAATACTAGTCACCATGGGACCAGGCTGTTTAGATAGTTCCCGACCTATGTGCTCCTCGCAGACCTTCGTATGTGCACATGGGCAAGGAAGGGGGATCTGAAACCCTTTATACTCCATCTTCCTAATCCACTTCCACACTGACCCATCTTTACACTTATGCCCCGTACACGCGATCCGAAAATCGTACGGAAAATACCGCTTTCGAAGCGATCGTACGATAATCGTATCGTTAGTACAGAGCTTTCGAGAGCCGATTAGGACAGTACATCCGATATTATTCTATCGGACATGCACGGAAATTTTTTTCGTACGATGCCAAATCAGACGATTTTCGTTTAATCAGTACAGCTATCGTTCGAAAATGCAATACAAATGCATTACAACACATGACATCACTTCAGAATTTTTTTTCTGTCGTGCGGGAATTTTCGTGACTTTAGTAAACTCATCAGATTCGATCTGAGATTAGCATGCAATAAAAAACAGACGATCATTCGTCCGATAATCTCATCGTGTGTATGGGGCATTAGAGAACACTCCCGTGCAAGGCCTTGCATATTCAATGGTCTAATCTAGGGTTCAAAGGTGAGTCCATATGCCTAAGACCCATTGGGACCCAGGCTACCTGGTGCTTGATGCAATCTGAGGGGTCTAAAACCACCTCCAGGAGGGTAAATGGTCAATCTCATTCCAGCTAGTCATCCTTAAGTGGATCAGTGTAAAGTGCACTGGCCGTTCCCTAAGGCCAGCAAGACGAAAATTGCCCCAGACTTAGCCAAAAGGCCCAGCCCTAACAGGCGCAGTGCAGGAAAAGCTTTAGTGCTGTGACCATATGCCATTTCACACAGTGGGGTCCCACCCAGAGGTGTTATTAAGAGCAACCTTAGGTTGGCAACTCCCAGGGTGCGCAGACACCATGGACTCTCTGCCTTCCCAGCTCATGGCCAGACAATGTAGATCCATTCAAATCTGGAGGAACTGGGCCTATCCATTACTCCCATGCCCCGATAGCCTGCGGCCACCCGGTTTCTGTTCTAGCCGGTACTAGCCTTCAGAGCCCCCATCACTCCAGCAGAGATACGTAGCCACCCACTCCAGCTCCCAGGACAAGGGATTGGGATTTAGCACAATGCTGTCCTTGGAAAGTATTCTATGTCTGGCAGTCTCTCCCCTTGTATGACCCTGGGTGTGCTGAGGTACTCACAGTGTCCCCTGCTTCCTACGGCACTGGTCAAGATTTCTGTTCGGCCCCCAACTAACCAGATTCTCCCATGCCAGCCAGGATGTTTTCTGCACAAGATCCAAAGGTAATGGTGATCCCTCTCTTAGGCTGCCTTTCCTTTCTTTCCTCAGCTCCTGCCTGGAGGCAGAGCCCCAAGACTTGGCGTCCCCTCCCTAGCCACATGACAGCAACCTCAGCACTCCATCTTCCACCCAACTCCCCTGTGCTAAGCTCCAATATATTTAAGGGCTGATCCAGCCACCCTGCCAGTGCCTTCCATCTGAGGATTGGGCAGATTCCCTCAAGTATGCAGATCAGGACCTCCTACCCTCTTCCCGCTAACTTCCAGAAGCTCTGGAAACCTTCTCAAAGCGTCTAGAGGGGGAGGTACCAGAGACCTGCCCTACAGAGCCCTCCAGCCTGACCTGGAGTAACCAGACCCAATTACAGACAGTAATTTAACAAAAGAGTTAACAAAATAAATGTACCTACACTAATTGCACACAAAAGGGTGCTACATTAGAAATTTAAAGGGACTCAAAATAGGACTTTCCTTGATGAATCTATGTGGAGGATTTGCTGGACTAGGAGAGCTACATCTGTAGTATCTGCTTGAGCAAGCAAGTTCCCTTTGTTTGCTTCTTCTAGAAGGCCATAACACAGCTGGCACTCTGCAGAAGCTGAACTCTTTTGTATGATATCCAATGGAGATGCTGTGGTTAAGCTTACCAGGCAGTGGTTATAGAAAACGAAAGTTATGGCAGGGTTTCTCAACCAGGGTTCCTCCAGAGGTTGCTTGGAATTCCTTGAGAAATGAGCAATTTCTATCACTCAGATAAGTTCCCACTGACACCATTGATCTTTTTAGCTATTCGTAAGGGGGTAATTCTTCCCGATGGTCACAAGTGTAAGGAGTATTCTTCCCACTGACCATCACACTAATGTATCATGAGTGTAGATATGGTGAGATTCAGTAGGGGGTTTCTTGAAACTGGAATGTTATTTCAAGGGTTCCTCTGTTTTGAGAAGGTTGAGAAAGGCTTGAGTTATGGTGTTGAGTTTGCCTTTAAAGGGATTGTAAAGGTATTTTTTTTTTTTTAAATAACAAACATGTTATACTTACCTCCACTGTCCAGCTCGTTTTGCAGAGTGGCCCCGAACCTGGTCTTCTGGGGTCCCTCGGCGGCTGTCTCTGCTTCCCCCCGCAGGTACTTCTCACATTCATGCGAGCTCCCTCACATGGTGAGAAGCACCTGCGGGTGTGCTCCCGTGATATAGCCGGCGGCTATAGCCGCTCGCTGTATCACTCGGCCCCCGGCGCGCCGCGTCATTGGATGTGATTGACAGCAGCCTGAGCCAATGGCTGCGCTGCTTTCAATCCATCCACTCCAGCCAATCAGTGGCCAGGCTGAGCGGCGAAGAGGACATCGGGGGCGAGCGCGGGACTTTTGAGGGGTCAGGTAAGTAAAAACGGGGGGGGGGGGGGGCTGGGGGCGCCGGCACTGTCAGATGTTTTTTCACCTTAATGCATAGAATGCATTAAGGTGAAAAAACATTTACCTTTACAACCCCTTTAAGATTTTCATTTGCTGAAGAGAGCGATTTGAGAATGAAGCCCTGACAGCAAGATGCATTCCAAGCAGTCATACAGACCCCCATGGTTTGAGGTACGAAACCCTTCAAGCTTTATTGTATTCAGCTGATAAGAACAACACTGTGGAAAAATATACTTTTTTAAATGACTGTTGCATGAAATTGAGCTTGTCTCGGTTGAAGAAAATGTTAACTTAAACAAACATAAAAGTCAGATCTGTGCTCCAGGGAGGAGCTATCTCCAAGCTTTACATAAGGACTGTGTCATTTGATGGAGATAGGGGAATGGCAATATTCATGTTCTGACATGCATTTGCCAGGAAAGAATTGCCCTGCTGCCTAGAAATTGCTTATTGCACGGGATCATCTTTCCTTTGGAAATACAAATTTTGCTCTGAAACCTTTCATTAGTTTCTGTTTGAGTGAAGGGAACATACAGTCTAATCTTCCGAACTGCAGCAAAGAGATTAACCTCTATAATATACCGAGGTAATGTGTCTTATTACATTGTAATGAGGATCTTTAGAAGATTAGAGGCTTTTTTTTTTTTTTGTAGCGCCGACAGGAGAAAACACAGGTGGCAAAAAAAGAGTTTAACATATTTTGATTTGCCGTAGAGTTGGATAAATGGAAAGATCTGAAGTGTTTCATCGGAAAGTTACTACAGATCGGTTTACCTAGAAAGGGAGTTAAGCCCCGTACACACGAGCGGACTTTTCAACATCCAAAGTCCGTCAGACCGAGTCCGTCAGACTATCCGATCGTGTGTGGGCTGCAACGGACTTTAGCTTCGCAAAAGTCTGACGGACTTTAGAAATGAAGCATGCTTCAAATTTTCCCGACGGAACTCCGCCGGACCCGGTCCCCTTCGAAAAATTCGCTCGTGTCGACTAAAACCGACGCTAGGGCAGCTATTGGCTACTGTCTATGAACTTCCTACGTCGAATCCAGTCGTACGTCATCACGTTCGACTCCGTCGGAGTTTGGTGTGATGGTGTGTGGTCAAGTCCGTTCGGTCGAAAAGTCCGCCAGAACTCCGTCGGAACTCCGTCGGAACTCCTTTGGAGGTCTGTCAGACTTAATCCCTCTCGTGTGTACGGGGCATAAGAAGTTGTTCACTGGCACTGCTTACTGAAACATCTCCAATGAACTTCATTGCTCCAGTGAGGGATCCGATTTTTGGCAAAGTCATAGATCCCACCATAGAGATATCTGTTAAGCCCCGTACACACGAGCGGACTTTTCAACATCCAAAGTCTGACGGAATGATTCCGGCAGACTATTCGATCGTGTGTGGGCTGCAACGGACTTTTGACTCGCCAAAGTCTGACGGACTTTAGAATATGGAACATGCTTCAAATTTTTCCGACAGAACTCTGCCGGACCCAGAAATCCGCTCGTGTGTGTGCTAGTCTGACGGACTAAAACCGACGCTAGGGCAGCTATTGGCTACTGGCTATGAACTTCCTTATTCTAGTCCAGTCATACGTCATCACGTTTCGAATCCGTCGGACTTTGGTGTGATTGTGTGTGGCCAAGTCCGTTCATTCGGAAAGTCCGTCAGAACTCTGTCAGAACTCCGTCAGAACTCCGTCAAAAGTCTGCCGGACTTAAGTCCTGTCGTGTGTACGCGGCATAATTTATTGTTAACGTCTTTTTCAGAATGAGCACTCAGCTAAAACTTTTTTTTTTATACAGTGCCTTGAAAAAGTATTCATAACCCTTGAAATTTTCCACATTTTGTGATGTTACAACCAAAAACCTAAATGTATTTTATTGGGATTTTATGTGATAGACCAACACAAAGTGGCACATAATTGTGAAGTGGAAGGAAAATGGTTTTCAAAATTATTTACAAACAAATATCTGAAAAGTGTGGCATGCATTTGTATTCAGCCCCCTTTACTCTGATACCCCTAACTAATATCTAGTGCAACCAATTTCCTTCAGAAGTCACCTAATTAGTAAATAAAGTCCACCTGTGTGTAATCTAATCTCAGTAAAAATACAGCTGTTCTGTGAAGCCCTCAGAGGTTTCCTGGAGAACCTTAGTGAACAAACCGCATCATGAAGGCCAAGGAACACACCAGACAGGTCAGGGATAAAGTTGTGGAGAAGTTTAAAGCAGGGTTAGGTTAAAAAAAAAAATCTCAAGTTTTGAACATCTCGCAGAGGTTTGCACTAGGGGTGTTGAATATAATTGCAGCATCGATGCATCGCGATTCAGACATTTACGATGCTGCGACGATGCAGTGCTCTGCCTCTCCGGGAGATGCACAATACTTTATTTTTTTTACCCTCCTCTGTATAAACATTCATAAAAAAAAGTATTCATACCCCTTGACATTTTCCACATTTTGTCATGTTACAACCAAAAATTGAAATGTATTTTATTGGGATTTTATGTGATGGACAACACAAAGTGTCACATAATTGTGAAGTGGAAGAAAAATGATAAATGGTTTTCAAAATATCTGAAAAGTGTGGCATTCATTTGTATTCAGCTCCCCTTTACTCTGATACCCCTAAGGCCGCGTACACACGGGCGGACTGTCTTCCCAACTTAGTCCGCCAAAACACATTTCAGCGGACAGTCCGCTCGTGTGTGGGCTTCAGCGGACTTTTTCAGCGGACAGTCTGGCGGACTAAGTCTTTCGGAATGTTGGAAAGACTGTCCGCTGGACTCGCATTTGGGCGGACAATCCGCGGACAATCCGCCCGTGTGTGTGCCAGTCCGCCCAACTTTTTAAATGAGCAGACTTTTCCCGCCCAGAGAAAAGTCCGCTCATTTCGAGCGGGTATCCAGGTAGGCGGGGCCCGCGACGGAGACGTCGCTGGCCCCGCCGCCTGGTATGGACTTAAAGGGGAACCCCAACGCCGAAAAAAATCGGTGTGGGGGTCCCCCCTAAGTCCACAACAGACCCTCGTCCGAGCACGCTACCCGGCCGGCCAGGAAAGGGGGGCGAGCGAGCGCCCCCCCCTCCTGAGCCGTACCAGGCCGCGTGACCTCAACATGGGGGGGTGCCTTGGGGAAGGGGGGGCCGCGCGGCCCCCCCACCCCAAAGCACCTTGTCCCCATGTTGATGAGGACAAGGGCCTCTTCCCGACAACCCTGGCCGTTGGTTGTCGGGGTCTGCGGGCGGGGGGCTTATCGGAATCCGGGAGCCCCCTTTAATAAGGGGGCCCCCGGATACCGGCCCCCCACCCTATGTGAATGAGTATGGGGTACAATGTACCCCTACCCATTCACCTGTAAAATAAAAGTACCAAAAAAAAACACAACACACGAGATAAAATACTTTATTGCACAGCTCCGGGGGTCTTCCGTCTTCAGGGGTCTTCTCGCCGGACTCCTCCGCTATCTTCTTGTAGCTCTTTTGCTAGCGGAGGAGTCCGGCTTTCTTCCTCCCCGTCGCCGGCCTCTTCTCCCGACTTCGGGGGTCTTGTCCCCCTCTTCGGTTCTTCTGCCGGGCCACCGCGCCTTCTTACAGCTCTTTTACAGGCGGTGGCCCGGTCTTCTGTCGCCGCTGTCGCCGCCGCCTTCCGTTCTTCTTCTTCTTCTTCTTCTTCTTCTTCTTCTCCAGGAGATGTTGCCTCGATGATCTCTCCGGCCGGAATGCCAGAGCGGCGCTGCGCGGCCACTTATATAGTGACAATGGGGTGGTGTCACATGGTATATGTCACATGGGTTGGTCACATGGGTTGATGTCACATGGGTTGATGTCACATGGGGACTATGACATCGTAAGGGGGCGGGGTCACCATGTGACACCAACCCATGTGACATATACCATGTGACACCGCCCCATTGTCACTATATAAGTGGCCGTGCAGCGCGGCTCTAGCATTCCGGCCGGAGAGATCGTCGAGGCAACATCTCCTGGAGAAGAAGAAGAAGAAGAAGAAGAACGGAAGGCGGCGGCGGCGACAGCGGCGACAGAAGACCGGGCCACCGCCTGTAAAAGAGCTATAAGAAGGCGCGGTGGCCCGGCAGAAGAACCGAAGAGGGGGACAAGACCCCCGAAGTCGGGAGAAGAGGCTGGCGGCGAGGAGGAAGAAAGCCGGACTCCTCCGCTAGCAAAAGAGCTACAAGAAGATAGCGGAGGAGTCCGGCGAGAAGACCCCGAAGATGGAAGACCCCCGGAGCTGTGCAATAAAATATTTTAACCCTGTGTTGTGTTTTTTTTGTACTTTTTTTCACAGGTGAATGGGTAGAGGTACATTGTACCCCATACTCATTCACATAGGGTGGGGGGCCGGTATGCAGGGGCCCCCTTATTAAAGAGGGCTCCCGGATTCCGATAAGCCCCCCCCGCCCGCAGACCCCGACAACCAACTGCCAGGGTTGTCGGGAAGAGGCCCTTGTCCTCATCAACATGGGGACAAGGTGCCGTGGGGTGGGGGGGGCCGCGCGGCCTCCCCTTCCCCAAGGCACCCCCCATGTTGAGGGCACGCGGCCTGGTACGGCTCAGGAGGGGGGGGCGCTCACTCGCCCCCCTTTCCTGGCCGGCCGGGTAGCGGGCTCGGACGAGGGTCTGTTGTGGACTTGGGGGGGACCCCCACGCCGATTTTTTTCGGCGTTGGGGTTCCCCTTTAAGTCCATTCCAGGCGGCGGGGCCAGCGACGTCTCCTTCGCGGGCCCCGCCTACCTGGAGACGCGCTCGAAATGAGCGGACTTTCCTCCACGTGTGTGGGCGAGTCCGTTCATTTCAAAAGTAGAGCGGATTGTATGGCGGACTTAGTCCGCCGTATTAGTCCGCTCAAAAAGTGCCGTGTGTGGGCAAGTCCGTTCATTCCAAAGTTTGGACGGACTGTCTGTCGGATTGTCTGACAAACTTAGTTGGGCAGACAATCCGCCCGTGTGTACGCGGCCTCACTAAAATCTAGTGGAACCAATTGCCTTCAGAAGTCACCTAATTAGTAAATGGACTCCACCTGTGTGTAATTTAATCTCAGCTGTTCCGTGAAGCCCTCAGAGGTTTTTTAGAGAACTTTAGTGAACAAACAGCATAATGAAGGCCAAGGAACACACCAAACCCACACCAGGGATAAGGTCGTGGAGAAGTATAAAGCAGGGTTAGGTTATATTAAAAAATCCCAAGCTGTGAACATCTCGCGCAGCTCTGTTCAATCCATCATCTGAAAATGGAAATAGTATGGCACAACTACAAACCTGCCAAGACATGTCCGTCCACCTAAACTTACAGGTCAGGCAAGGGGAGTATTAATCAGAGAAGCAGCCAAGAGGCCCATGGTAATTTTGGAGGAGCTGCAGAGATCCACAGCTCAGGTGGGAGAATCTGTCCACAGGACAACTATTAGCCCTTGTACACACGGTCGGACATTCCAACAACAAAATCCGTCTGATTTATTCCGACGGATTTTGTTTGAAACTGGTGTTGCATACACACGGTTGGACAAAGTTGTCGGAAAATCCGATCATTCAGAACGTGATGACGTTATTTAGTTACGACAGGACTACGTTCAGGCTAATAGCCAATAGCTTTGGAGTAGGAATTTGATCTGAGCATGCGTGGCACTTTGTCCAATCGGAAATTCTCTACACACAATCGGACAAAGTCCGATCAGATCATGTTGTCGGAAATTTTTTTATAGCCCAGCTCTAAAACTTTGTCGGTCGGATACTCAGATGGAAACAGTGTGATGGAGCCCACACACGGTCGGATTATCCAACAACGCGGTCCGATCGGACATTTTCCGTCGGAATATCCGACCGTGTGTACAAGGGCTTAGTTGTACATTCAACATATCTGGCCTTTAGGCAAGAAGAAAGCCATTGTTGAAAGAAAGCCATGAGAAATCCTGTTTTCAGTTTGCGAGAAGCCAAGTGGGGGACACAGCAAACATGTGGAAGAAGGTGCTCTGGTCAGATGAAACCAAAATCACACTTTCTGGCCTAAAAACAAAACGCTACATGTGGCGGAAAACTAACACTGCACATCACCCTGAACACACCATCCCCACTGTGAAACATGATGGTGGCAGCATCATGTTGTGGGGATGCTGTTATTCAGCAGGGATGGGGAAACTGGTCAGAGTTGATGGGAAGATGGATGGAGCAAAATACAGGACAATCTTAGAAGAAAACCTGTTATGCCGCGTACACACGATCGGATTATCCAGCGGATTTGGTCCCAAACGTCCAGCGGAATTAGAAAGAAGTCTTTACTCGCCGGACTCAGCAGTCCAGTAGACAATCCGCCTGTCTGTGTGCTAGTTGGACTTTTGAAATGAACAGACTTGCCCACACACGGAGAAAAGTCCATTCATTTTGAGCGTGACTCCAGGTAGACGGAACTAGTGAAGTAAGTGAATGTCGCCGCCTCCATCGGCGAGATTGACACCTCGCTAGCCCCGTCACCTGGTATGGATTTTAAGAGGAACCCCTACACTGAAAAAATGGTGCGGGTGTCCCCCCAAAGTCCATACCAGACCCTTATCCAAGCACGCAGCCTGGCCGGTCAGGAAAGGGGCCCCCCCTCCTGAGCAGTACCAGGCCCTCAACATGTGGGGGTTATTTGGGGAAAGGGGGGGCTCCTCCACCGCTGCAAAGTCCGGCGAGTTGTCCACTGGAGTAAGTCCGCTGGATATTCTGATCGTGTGTACACAGCATTAGAATCTGCAAAAGACTTGAGACTGAGGTGGGGGTTCACCTTCCAGTAGGGCAACGACCTGAAACATACAGCCAGAGCTACAATGGGATGGTTTAGCTCAAAGCATATTCATGTGTTAGAATGGCCCAGTCAAAGTCCAGACCTAAATCTGTGGCAAGACTTGAAAATTGCTGTTCACAGACGCTCTCCATCCAATCTGACAGAGCTTGAGATATTTTGCATCGAAGTATGGGCAAAAATGTCCCTCTCTAGATGTGCAGAGCTGGTAGAGACATCCCCAAAAAAGACTTCACAATTTTATTAGGAAAACTGTATACAGTAAGGCATGTTACCAAAGACACTAAAAGCGGAGTTCCAGCCTGGAGAAAATTTTTTTTTAAATACTGTAGCTGTTGACTTTTAATGTAAGGACACTTACATTAATGTAAGGACAATAGACCCCTCCCCAGCAACAATAGACCCCAACCCTGCAACAATAGACCCCACCCCAGCAACAATAGACCCCAACCCTGCAACAATAGACCCCACCCCAGCAACAATAGACCCCAACCCTGCAACAATAGACCCCACCCCAGCAATAATAGACCCCACCACAGCAACAATAGACCCCAACCCTGCAACAATAAACACCGCCCCAGCAACAATAGACCCCCAACCCTGAAACAATAGACCCAAGCAACAATAGACCCCCACCCTGGCAATAATAGACCCCACCCCAGCAAAAATAGGCCCCATCCCAGAAACAATAGTTTCCCCACACAACAATAGACCCCTCCACACAGCAACAATGGACCAGTCACAACAAAATACCACCCCCAGCAACAAAATATCCACCCCCAGCAACATTAGATCCCCCCAGCAGCAACAACAGATCTCCCAGCATCAATTGACCCTGAAGCAGTCTACAACAATTGATCTCAACCTCAACAGTAGGTCCCTACCAGAAGCATAAGACTCTCCCCCCCCCCCCCAGCAACAACAGAACCCCCCCCCACCAACAACAATAGACTCTCACTCAAAAACAGATCCCCATCAGTGGTAATGGATCCCCCAGCACACCCCTTGCTATTACATACATTCAGTGATGGAGGTGTGTACACGCTGCTCTGACAGTAAATAAGCTCCCTCTTTTGTATTTTCATCTGTTTTCTAAAACAATCTGCATAAAACTCATACATATACATATAAAACGTTTATGTACATTAATGTATTGTTTATTATTTCCCTTTTTCAGACAAATGTCATTGCCTTGAATAGATTCAATTAAGGTAATTGACCAAGTAGCATTTATTGCATCTACCAGTAATACCAGGGCTCACCCTTGCCATACTGAAATGCATAAAATTAACTGATATTTATTATGAATATTAACCTCTGAAATTACATCGGTGTCATGTGAACATAATAACATTCATTCATATCACTTGCTATCTAAGCAAGTTTTTGAGCCCTGCATATCTAATTATGTCCTCTGTGTACACAGCTCTCATCTCTTCTGCAAACATGTATCTAGAGGTGAGTGAATCCCACAAGTCAGGTTCATTCTTTTATTATTTAATCACACAAATATTATCTCTGTAAAGTATTTTAACAAAATGTGGCGGGCAGCACGTGATTATCCTTGTATTGCTTATCAATTGGTTGCTGCAAAAAAGTTGCAGTTGTTGAACTGCTGTCTATGTGTGTGTGCAGAACCTGCACTCTATGCCCTTGTACACCCGGTCAGATATTCCGACAGAAAATGTCCGATCGGACCGTGTTGTCGGATAATCCGACCATGTGTTGGCTCCATCGGACTGTTTCCGTCGGAATATCCGATCGACAAAGTTTTAGAGCTGGGCTATAACATTTTCCGACAACATGATCCGATCGTTTGTAGAGAATTCCAATCGGACAAAGTGCCATGCATGCTCAGATCGAATTCCTACACCAAAGCTATTGGCTACTAACCTGAACATAGTCCTGTCGTAACTAAATAACGTCATCACGTTCTGAACGATCGGATTTTCCAACAACTTTGTCCGACCGTGTGTATGCAACACAAGTTTCGGACAAAATCCGACGGATTTTGTTGTCGGAATGTCCGACCGTGTGTCCAAGGGCTATAGCAGTCTTTCTCGATCTTTTTAGTATATGGAGGAACCCTTGAAATAGCTTTTTGTCACCTTGTACCTGATAGGGTTGCAAAATATGTACCAACCTGTCCCGCGCAGTGTTATCATGGTTGTTCAGAGTCAGGCACACAACTGCACATTTGGTGGCCATGCCCAATAGCACAAGCCTTTTAGAAAGAGATTTTTAAAATGGCCTCCAAGATGTTTGCTTTGCAGCCTGATCCTGCTACCGCATTACTTAATCTGAAACCAAGATCTTTAACTTTGATTCGATTGAAATTATTTGTACAACTTCTAACGGATGCTAAGCAAACTTTGGCAAAGGCATGGTGGTCCCCGACATTGGTGGTGGCTGAGATGAGGAATAGGATGACTAACACCATGATTCATGCCAAAATGGTGGCTATTGATAACGCTCTGCTTTACTAAGAAACTCAACGAAAACTGTTGACAATAATGGACTTTTTAGGCATAAATATAGATATAACAAAAAGAGGGAAGATAAATTTAAAACAATTTTTATTTCTAAAAAGACAGCAAACAAAATCTCAATGCCTCAGAGCGTAATCCTTCACTGTCTAGCGTATTGTAAGTACATCACATTCTACATATATTCCCATAGGCATCCAACATAGGGGCATCAAGGAACAAATAACCATCAGTACAGAAAATCGTTTATATAGACAGTATATCACATAGGAATCAGCTCAGAGATACTCAAATGCTCTACATGTTTCGCGTTCACCATAACGCTTCATCAGGAGCTCTGCTTCCCAAATTTGAAAAACCATGGCACCCATGGATAACACTAGTGCCATGGTAGCTGAGCTGAGATGATTTAAGCTGATCTATAAAGAACGCACAGACTTTCATGAAGGTTCTCAATCCAACCCTGTGGACCTTCTATGTTTCACTCCTTCTCTCCATTCTCTTCTACCTTATCCACTTTACGATTTTGAAGCTCTTTTACTAGTAGAGTATATGCTCCTTCAAACATCCCTGACACAGCCTATGCTGTGGACACAAGTACAATTTAAGAATTTACTTACTCTTTAACAGTTCCTACATAGCTCTTCAATACCTAATCCAGGTTATACCCAATTATCATCTATTATTAACTAATAACTTTAGCATCTTATCTTTACCACAATAGGTCTATTCATGTATTTGTTATGTATTCCTTTATATACTCAATAAAATCTTTTGACAAGGAAATAACTTTTTGTCTTTAGGGAACCCCTGGTAATAAGCAGGGCCAGACAAGGGGTGGGCAGGAGGGACGGCTGCCCTGGGCACTGTGGTATCATGTGAGGTGGGGGCACCACAAAGTGATTGGGGGGAGAAGATGTGTATAGGAAGAGGGAATTGGGGGGAGGCAGCAGGGGGTAAGTATTGGTCTAGGAGGGGAAATTGGGGGGGGTGCTAAGATTGGTGATCTAGGAAGATTTTGGGATGGGATATGGGGGGAAATAGGCTAGGAGGGGAGATGTGGGGGAGATTTGTGTTCGGAGGGAGGGATTTTGAAGTGGGGGAGGGAGGTGTGTAGTAGGAGGGGAAAAATTATGAGTGGGGGATTTGTGCTAGGAGTGGTAATTTTTATTTTTATTTTTTTGGGGGGGGCTGGGGTAATTTTGGGGATGGGGGGAAATATGTGGGAGGGGGGGGGGGGTTAGCAGGGTGTGGACTTGGAGGAGGAGGAACTTATGCTTAGGGAGTATGCATGGAGAGTAGTGCTCAGTGTTTTTGTGGGGGGGGGAATGTCACATAATGCTCATTGATCTGGGGAAGGGGGACGCATTTTGGTATGTTTGCCTTGGGCTCTAGATGACCTTGTCCTGGCATTGCTAATATATATATTTACAGCTCAGTACAGGATTGTTATGGTCATTGGGAAGAACCCCCTTCTTTCGAAATATTTTTATTGAATAAAGACAAACTCACAAAACAGCTAACAGACGCCGGGGCCAGTGGCGGAAAGTAATTTGAAAATTATAACAAATATATCACAGATAAGTAGACCTCTTATATAGTTTAGACCAGTGTTTCTCAACTCCATTCCTCAAGGCGCACCAACAGGTCATGTTTTCAGGCTTTCCATTATTTTCCACAGGTGATTTAATCTATTTCACTGCCTTAGTAATTACCAAAGCGGTTTCATCTGAGGGAAATCCTGAAAACATGACCTGTTGGTGCGCCTTGAGGAATGGAGTTGAGAAACACTGATTTAGACAGTAACTAAAAATAAAAAGGAAAGGTAACCAGGGGAGGACATAGCAAACCATGGTACTCCCTATAATCAAAGCCTAGAAAGTACGGGAAGAACCCCCTTCAAACTAAACAGATCATTGGTGTCAGTGGTAACGCATCTGAGAAGCAATAATTATCCAAGGAATCCCTAACAACCACTGGTGGAACCCTGGCTGAGAAACCATGCTCTACAGTCTTCTCTTCTCTCCTTCCATAGCTATCACTTTAACCAATAATCTCGTGTAGTGTCCTTCGTCTCTGGAACTTCTTCAAAATTCTAGGAACTTGCCAACTATCCAACTTTTTACATACACTTCAAAATCCTTCAAGCAGTTTTAAATCTAAACCCCCCCAAAAAATATATACTGTGACCTACCAAGAGGCATCACCCTACTGACAAAGTGCTGTATAGTCAAAGCTATGGTTATCCCAGTAGTAACCTATGGCTGTGAAAGTTGGACCATAAGGAAGGCTGAAGAGCGAAGGATTGATGCTTTTGAACTATGGTGTTGGAGTAGACTCTTACAAGTCCCTTGGACGGCAAGAAGATCAAATCAGTCAATCTTGAAGGAAAACAACCCTGAATATATGTTGTAATATTTCTCTCATTCAGCCCCATGGGCTGAACAAGAAAAATCTATGCATTCCTCCATCTAGCAAGGATGAAGGAGTCAGCATTGCCAGCTACTTTTCTTCTATGTGATGCTTAGTCGATCCGCAATGAAGAAGAAAAGTGAACTGTGAAAACACAGCACACGAAAAAGTGCACAAGGGAAAATAATAAGACCAATCTCCGAAGAGAAAGGGCTTCAATCCTTGAACCCCCCCCCCCCCCCCCCAGGGCACAAGGCTCCTGCCAGGGTCAAGGCAATCTATGGTCTACCTAGGCTGAATCCAGGTGGACCCCGCTCCTCAGGGACCTGCCGAAGTTGGTCCTCCAAATACTTGGTGGGGGCTCTCCGGGAGAGAAGATAACCCCGGTTGATTCGAGAAGAAAGACCCGGGAGCCTCAGATCATCTCCCTGACATCAGGTTAGGCCCCAACAACCCTGCACCCTCAGTGTTTTTGCAAATGCACCGGTACCCCCGTAGGGGCTGCTAAGTGATGTGGCCCACCTGTCACCCTGCCCAGCCCATCATTCACTTCCATACACACCCAAGGCATTGAACAAGTCCATCAGCTTTGTTTTTGTTTTTTTATTGAGGGATTAGAACTTGGATGGGAATAAGAATTTGTGGGATGCCCAGAACGGGTCGCAGCTAGCACATGATTGGGCCTAAATCTGGTTACAGCCAGGCCTTAGCAAAGAGTATCTTATTACAGGCAAGGACCGCAGGCCCCTGTAGTGTAGCAAAAGAAAGTTCTGGTGCTAGCTGCCCTTTTTGGTGGACTACTGATCCTAGTCAGCCCAGCTCTCTCAGCTATAGTGGCCCGACTTCACTGTTAGCAACATCACAGTCTCTCCCGCTGGCTCTACATCCATCTCAGACTGCACACTCCCAGTCCACTCTGGCATGCCTCTCCCAGCTCTCCCGAATGTGCCTGTCAGTAACCGACACCTGATGGATCCCAACTGGAGACTTGCCCTGCAGTATTCCCCACTGTCCTCTCCTGCTCCTGGTCAGGACACCCCTGGGGTTTTGTGGGGTTCCTGTTAAGCTCCAAGCCCCTTACCCAAGATCACCTCCCCAGAGTAGGGGGCTTCCTCAAGGGCCCCGACAGCCTAATACTCCATCTCTAGTTCTTCCACCCAAACAATCCCCTACTAACTGGGCTGGCTCTAGGTATTTAAGGAGGCCTGCCCCCTGCCAATCCAGGCTGGGGATTGGTCAGGGTTCTTTAGAACACCCCAGACAGCTCCACCTCTCTTCCCCTCCTTCCTTCTAGAATCCTCTAGAAGCAGAAGGGAGGTAACCAAAATTTGATGCAAATCAAAACATTTTTAGCTAGGCCTGCCTAAATTTGCCTGCACTACAGAAAAATTTCACTCTAGCATCTACACTAGATAGAGGGTGCTACAAAAAAAAATGCACATGCAATGCAAGTGCCCATGATAATAAGGCCTGTCCATTACACAAGGCGAACCTACCGGCTATTGGATTGTATGCAGCTGACATTTTTCTGCCTGGCTTCTTCGATTTTCAGGTTTGAGGATGTCAACAGGGCCACCCATTGAGCGTAAATTGTTAGCACTATATAAATACCTATGATAATAGTAATAGTAATAAAACTGGTATTTTATTTAAATAAATGTATCATTTCGACTACCTGTAACATCCCTGAATGATTCACAGAATGGAGTTCTTTTATAAAGACGAATGTTGAATTGGGAATTGAAAATAAATCACAGCAATAGCCTACATATTATATTACTATGCCTTCCCCGCCGCCTCTGCTCCTTACATTTTGGTATCTATTACACAATTGCATATTGATGGCTGTAAGCCACGCCCATTCCGGCAGAAAAACCAAGAGCAAGGCTCAATAGTTCATGTCAGCTTTCCATTAATGCACATATAAAAACTTTCAATAAAGGGTCCTCATTCTCCGTAAATGAGTTTATGCCTGCCATCCCTGCAATGTCAGCACAAACTAAATGGACTACATAAATAAGGCTATTGCTAGTATATAGTTACTGTGTAATCTTTTTTTTATTTTCTTCTACCCAGATCCAGTTATACTTGCACAGAGCAAAGTAGCATTCCGTGACATACACGCAGTGTAATTGCATTCTCTTAATGGGTATTGTGTGACTAATGCGATCAAATGCCAGTGCCAAACACCTGCATTTAATTGGTTGTAAAAAATGGTTTATTACCCATTGGATACACAAAGCAGAAATATAATTAGCCATTTCTAAAAGGCAAGTCAATGTTTTTCATCACCTGGACCCTTTACGACATCAACGTCAATCATATGCCATTCGGCATTGACTGGTTTGTAGGAAGCATGAATGGGGAGGGGGAGCCGGTATCTGGGATTTCAGGTAATACATGCAATAGGATGGCTTGTGTAATATGAGCAAAGCTTTTACAATACCAGAAAATGCTACAATCAGGTGTTTTCATTTTAATAGGCATTTCATAAAGGTTCTATGGCCTACAATCAGGTTGTTTGCTGAAGTCTTTAAGCTGAAGTTTTTTTTTTTTTTTTTTTTCCCTATTGAGAATTTTTGACACACACACACACACACACATATATATATATATATATATATATATATATATATATATATATATATATATATATATATATATATATATACAGTATATGTGTTTAGCTTATATGCATCTAAAAAAATGTAATGGCAAGTCAAATATTAATTTTCTACTTAACCAAGGAATCATAATTCCGTGGACTACTGTGGAAAATGTTAGGCATGTATAAGTAATAAATGCATAATTTTATTATTATGCTCAGTAACAGCCTAATTATACACTTTAATAAATGATGTCCATTTATAAATCCAATGACATCATCACATCTGTTGTTACAGATGTTTATTTTACTGTTATAAAAAAAAACTCCACTTACTAATTCACAAAAGGCATAAGGAGTGATCTTGGGTGTTGAGGATAAAACCTGCAGACTTTAAGCAACTTTGTAAGTTTTGGTAGTTCTTTGTGTCCCATAGTATCCTGTAAGTTCCCTAGAGCAGACGTCAAGGCATCCAAAAGACATTTCTAGTTCAGTAGAGGGACCTTATCCACTTGCTGACCAGGCCTTTTCTGGAAGTTTTTGTTTACAAGTTTAAATTAGTATTTTATGCTAGAAAATTACTTACAACCCCCCAAACATTATATATCTTTTTAGCAGAGACCTTAGAGAATGAAATGGCGACCGTTGCAATTTTTAATGTCATTTGAGCAGCAGTTTTTCCAGAGCAATTTTTTTGGGAAAAATACATTTTAATGAATTTTAATGCCGAAAAAAAAAACACAATATATAAAACTAGATTTTTTGGGTAAAATATAAAAGATGATGTTACGCCCCCCTAAATAGATACCTAACATGTCACGCTTTAAAATTGTGCATGCTCGTGGAATGGTGACAAACTACGATACTTAAAAATATCCATAGGAGACGTTTTAAATGTTTTTACAGGTTACCTGTTTAGAGTTACAGAGGAGGTCTAGTGCTAGAATTATTGCTCTCACTCTAACGTTTGCGGCGATATCTCACATGTGTGGTGCTAACACCGTTTAAATATGTGGGCAAAAATGACATATGTGTTCCCTTCTGCACATGGAGGGATGGGGGAGTTTTATTTTTTTTTCTTATTTATTTATTTTTTTTATTGTTTTTTTTTCCACTGTCCCTTTATTTCTTTTTTAGTCACTTTTATGTAAACATCCCTTGTAATAGAAATAAGGCCTTTAAAAGTAGGATCTTTTGCTTAACAAAAAAAAATTGTTTATTTCTGCCCTAGACCCGAATTGGCATCATGACACTACTCCAGTCCTCCAAGATCTGTTCACTGGTCACCTCTATGGCCAGCTGCGCTAACCATCAGACAGGGGCGGGCTGACCATTTGGCCACTCGGGCACTGCACGAGGGCCCCAGGCCACTAGGGGGCCCCATCAGGGTTGCCAGCCTCAGTAAAACCAGGGACAGTATGTAAAAATCTGTGTTTTTTTGTACATCTATCTCTGAAATGTCCCTTACCAACATCCTTTTGGTCTAAAAATCCTGAGATTATAGCTGCCCCACCTCTTCAGTACCTTCTTAGCCAATAGAAACATGTCTGTGTATACTGTGTGTATACTGTGTGATTGTATACTGTGTGTGTGTATACTGTGTGGCCCCATAATCTCTGATTGCCTGGGGGCCCCATAATCTCCTATTGCCCGGGGGCCCCATGAGTTGTCAGTCTGCCCCTGCCGTCGGATCATTTTTTTGGGTGCTTCAGTAAAAACGGTAAGGCTGAGAAACAGCAGCAGGATTGGGGGACAACCCCTCCCATTGCTTTTGAAAGCAATCCAGTGGCTAACTAGCCACTTGTACCGCTTTCATAAAAAAGCCAATCGGCGGCTGAAAAAACAAAACATCGGGGTTATGCCTGATATCTTCCCACTATCAAAATCACTTGTAACCCGCAACGTATATTTAAAGGTTTTGCAGTCGGTAAGTGGTTAAAAGACATGCAGTAAAAATGTTCATGGCATTAAATGAATTATCAAAGTGCTACAATCTTGTCTTTAAAAATAAGGTCATATGATCCCATTATGTTTCATACTATTTCGAAAAGATGCAGACTAGGTGCATGGTTGGCTAAAAGAGGTTCGGATTGGTAAAATGTGATCTAGATACCAGGATGGGGGTTTGCCTTGCGAATTATTCAATGCTATCATCTTCTATAGGCAGAGGTAGAAGTGATAATACACTGGTATCAATGAAGTGGTTCTGAATCCAGTGCATACTCTGAGCCTTGGTGGATCCAGAAATTGAAGAATTGCTACCATTTTATTGGGACTGAGATATAGGTTCTCATTTGTCAAAAATGCTGGCTACAGAACAATACTGTAAAAAAAAAAAATTATTAAGGTTTTAATCCCACATTTGGTGGGATTTTCCCAAAATTAAACAATTTTAGACAGATATTTATAGAATAATACATACTTTAATAGGTAAAAGTATACAAAAAAATCCAAAAGAAGTATTATTGAATTTAAAATCTCCCAATTGCACCAAAAATCTATTTTGACTCTTAACATACCTGTTCATGCCAACCAAAAAAATCCGGGGGAAAGCTTGGTGGTCCTCCATACTGACTTCCACCTAAGTCAACAATAAGATGAAGTTGTATAGGTCTCCTTGCATCGAATTCTATCTTCCAAATCTTGATAGGTCTTAGTTATGCATATAAAACAAAGAAGTGCTTATATTAGAGTCTATAAGCTCATTCCTCGTGTAGATTTGCCTCCCCGGTTACTCCTCCATTTATATTCTTTCTCTGTCCTTCTTTTCTTTTCTTCTCTTTCCTTTTTAATCTCTTTAATTGATCCCACAGCAACATTTATACATTTATCTATACTAAAATAGCACTACAATATGTATAAATCCCAGATTTATATTGGCTTTTAAGCCTTAATTACCATTTACACAGTAAATCGACTTACGATTGATAATATGATAAGCATATTATGTATATTCATAGTTAATATTGTATAAATGTCTCTGTAGGCATCTTCTTTTCCTTTATTATTGTTTAATATTTTAATAAAAATGTATTGAACCTTCAATAAAAATTATTTAAAGAAAAGGATTGCTACATTGACTTTCAGTTTAAGACATCCATGGTTGTTTTGTGGCTTGCATTTGATCAAAGCAAACATGTGTATGGGAATGTGAAGAAACCAGCAATATTTCTACTCCATGTCACATTATGATACAATTTTTCTAAAAGTTCCAGCCATGACCTGGCTAATTGAACAAGTTCTAGCCATTAGCTAGATAGTAGCACCAGTTCTAGTCATCTGACTGGTGAACCTGTAAAATGCTTTGGGTCTCCACTCAGGCTTCTGTAGCTGTATCCGATGGGTTTCGCTGTGGGTTCAGGCTGGGTAAAAAGGTTCTGTCTTGACTCCATGCAGTCTCTAGAAAGCTACAGATATGACCTGGCTGGTAGGTCAAGTTCCAGCCATGACCTGAATAGTAGCACAAGTTGTAGCCATGATCTGGCTCGTAGCACAGGTTCCAGCCATGATCTGCCTAATAGCTCAAGCTCTAGCCATGATCTGGCTAGTAGATCAAGTTCTATCCATGACCTGAATAATAGCACAAGTCCTAGCCATGTTCTGGTCGGTAGCACAAGCAGGGCCATCTTTAAGGCAGGGCAAAAGGGGCAGCTGCCCTGGGCCCTGCATTGGTGTGGTTCCCAAAGCAGCTGCCTCATACTTGCCAACTATCCCTTGTCCCTTTAAGTTTTAGTCCTGTGCTGTGTCCTGATATCTCAGTGTGAAGTGCTGCTACTAATGCTGCCCAGCTTTGCCCTATTGTTGTGTACGGTTGACTCATCTGCAGACCCTGTGTTTACGTGCAAATAACCGGCATTCGTATGTAAATAGCAACGGTATTTATATGTAAATAGCAGTGTCCTGCCGCATTGATATGTAAATAAAGGTGGCATTCTTATGCATATCATGCCCCCCTGAGGTCATATCCACCATCACCTATACTGAATGCTGCCCACTGGGGAAGGGCATGCTTGAAAGTCCTGCCTGCAACTGTGGTCATTAAGCCTAACATTAGCCTGTTCTGCAAAGGTAAGCAAATTGGTGGTGGGGGGAGGAAAGTGTGGGGTGTGCAGAGGTAGGCAGAGAAGGAATTACAGTTTGGGGTGCACAGGTGAGCAAGGAGGGGATGTATAGAGGTAAGGAAAGTGGGTGCAAAGATGAGCAGAGGAGGCAGGTAGAGTTAAAGGGGGAGGGTTGAAGTGGAGAGGATGGGGGAGGTTTGAGGGTGCAGAGGCACTGCTGTGTATCAGCTAAAGGGCAGCACATTTCTGTGGTGTCAGGAAAGCGATTTTGAATGTGTTCCCAACACACACATGTGAAGGCAGGCTACATGTCTCAGTTACATTGGTGGTCAGTGTAAATCTTCTCATTACATTGGGGCTTGGTGTAGAATCCTTTCATTCACACTAGTGGCCAGTGTGAACACTACCCTTACATTAGTAGTCAGTTTAAATCCCTCCTTACATTGGTGGTTACTGTGAATGCTTCCATTACATTAGTGGTCAGTGTAAACCCTTATTACATTGGTGGCCAGTGTTGAAACTCCTCTTTATATTGGTAGTCAGTAGAAAAAAAATCAGCATTGCCATTGATCACACCCTCCCCTCCCCCTAGCACTGCCACTGATTCCTGAGTTCTAGGATCAATTGGAGTTTTCTGTATATTGATGGATCCGTTGACCACCCCAGACAATGGTGTTCAGGCAGTGAGGAGATGGTTTTCTGTAACCTCTAGCAACCAATCAGTGAGCAGTATTACTGTACTGTAATCTCTAGCAAACAATCAACAAGCAGAAATAATGTGCTGTAACCTCTAGCAACTAATCAGTGAGCTATAATGTGTGCTGTGACCTCTAGCAACCAGTTAGTAAGCAGTAATTATATATATATATATATATATATATATATATATATATATATATATATACGGTAACCTCTAGCAACCAATTGCAATTGCTGCCTGATCTGATACAGTAAATTGATTTTGTCCAGTCCAGTTGCTGTTTATTGTATGTCTCCGAGCAGGTGGAGAGCAATATTGAAGGGCGGGGTGGGGGGCCAAGAAAATCTTTGCCCAGGGTCCAATCAATATTAAAGGAGGCCCTGAGCACAGGTTCCAGCCATGACCTGCCTAGTAGCACAAGTTCTAGCCATGAACTAGCTAGTAGATCAAGTTCCAGCCATGATCTGAATAGTATCGCAAGTCCTAGACATGATATGGCTAGTAGCACAGGTTCCAGTCATGATCTGACTAGTAGCACAAGTTCTAGCCATAAAGCGGCTAGTAGATCAAGTTCCAGCCATGATGACCTGAATAGTAGCACATGTTCTAGCCATGCAGGCCAGAAAAAAAAGGTCAACTGCATGTCAAATGCAAATGTCAGTGAAGTCTGAATGATTTCAGAATGAACAATCTCAAATTGATCATCACCAGTCTGAAGACCTTCGGCACAAGCCCTTACCTGTAGTGGCTTTCTTCCACTGTTCAGTTCCTCCTCCCCTGATGGTCACCATTATGGACATTCCTTCTGGCTGTACAATAACTTACACTGTAAACAATATATTCCAACCCTGATCCAGTATGCACATATATATTTTTTCACGATTATGAGACTCCTAATGATGTAGCTAAATGTAGTTATTTTATACTTTTACAAGCTTTATGTCCTAATTGTAAAATTTGCATGAACGATGAAAAAACTGTTAAGAAAAAAGATTTGTTTCCGGTAAATTTATAAATGTATGCTGACTTATTTCCAAGGGAATAGATAATAGCATAACAAAGCAGTCTGGGCTTCTCTAGCATGTTCCCAACGAGTTTCAGATATATGAAACGGTGGTGCTTTTAAACCTCTTTGGGTCCCATGTGTAATTAACACAGTCTGGAAGGACTACTGCTTCCAACAGCTATAAAATTGAACAACCTAAATGGTGTTTGTGAAAATATGTGTGAAAATTCACAAGTCTGCATATTTTAGGAATATCAGATGTTTACCAACCTTCCCTTAGATAGAGCTATAAAATATATTTGTTATCTGGATGGTGGATTTTAGGCTGATCAAGTTTGTGAGATATTCACAGTGTAGCCTATTTCCAGATCTACATCATTTAAAGGGCAGCTAAATTTTTTCTTTATGGTTTCAAAAGCATTCGATTTAGGTGCTCCCCCTTAAAGGAATAAAAAAAGATTGTTATCTACAAATGGGAACCTCTGACCTTTTATGTGTGAGATTTTTTTTATTTTTCAAGGAGGTTTTAACTGCAGTAGAAGTCACCCATTCCTTGTATGTCAATAACCCGTCTCTCAAATACAGTGAAAAAATAATAATTTTATGTGACCGTGTTGGTCTTACTCAATACAGTGGGTGGATTTACTAAAGGCATATAGACTGTGCACATAGTAAGTGCAGTTGCACTCATTTTCCCCAAAGCTTAGGGAATGTGGTAAAGCTCTGCTGATTTCCAGAATCCAATCATGTGCAAGCACAAATGCAGTTTTTTTTTTTTATTATTATTATTTCCTTGTACTTGATTGGGTATGCTTTACAAAGTAAGCTTCATCACATTAAAGTGATTGCAAAAGATCACTTTTTACTGTTGACCTCTTCATGCCGATCGCCTCCTGGCCCTTTAAGAGTCCTAAAAGCCGGGCGTGGGCATTTGGGTCATGTGACCGCTGTGATAGGTCATCATGGCGGTCACATGATCGGAAAGCTCCCGAACGCAAGTATACATCGGGAGCGTTCCAGTACCCGCCGGATACCATGCTGGGAGCTTAAAGGGAGCGTGCTCTCAGGGCGGTAAGTTCTTTTTTTTAACAGGGCCACTCACTGTTAAGGCCCACCCACCAAGTAGCTGCATATATATGCGTGCAGCTGGCATCAATAGGTTAAAAAAAAAGAACAAACATGTTATAATTACAGTATATGCTCTGCAGAGAGCAATCCTTCTCTTCTCGGGTCCCCTGTTGGTGCTCCTGGCTCCTCCCTCTGCTGAGTGCCCCTATAGCAAGCAGCTTGCTAAAGGGGCACTTATGCATACTTACTCCCGAGCCCTATAGACTCTATAGACACACAGAGCATTTTTTGGCCCTGTCCCCCACTCTCTCCGCACTGGCTGTGATTGGCAGCCGCAGGAGCCAATGGCTACCACTGCTGTCTCTGAGCCAACGAGAAGTGAGAGAGCTGGAAGAGCTGTTGCTCTCGTGTACATCTCCGGATCGGGATCAGGCTCAAGAAAGTATAAGGTGGGCTGGGGGGAGCTACATACAGAAGGTATTTTACCTTAATTTATAGAATGCATTCCTTTAGAGCCACTTTAACTAAGCTCTGGGGAAAATGAGTGTAACTGCACTTCCAAAGTGCCCAATTTATTTGCCTTTAGTAAAACCACACCAAAGTTTTCATCTTAAAACCAAAATGAAGTTGGAAACAAAAACTTTGCACACCAAATTCAGTGAGCCAGGGCTTTTTGCAAGCTCTGCCCTCACTAAAGATGGATGCAGGAGTCACCCAGGCAACAGTGTCCATTCGAACAGCATTTCACCTAGCGACTCATATGGATGCCTAAGAGGAATGAGTATTCCTCCTGTCCTCCACTCTCTCCCTGCAAGGAGGATGCAACAGCGCCACTTGTGTCGGGAAATCAACTTGAACCTGCCTACAACTTGAAAGAGCCAGTAGTATAACACCAACCCTGTGTATAAGGGTAGCATTCTAACCTCAACTGCAAGGGAAACCTTCCTCCCACTGGCCACCAACAAATAGTTTTTAGCAGGAGTTTGTCTAGAATTATTTTAAGGGCGCCTCTAAGGTAAAAGAGTAAGTAAGGCTGCTCTAGAATATGGAAAAAAAAAAACAATAATGAAGCCCAGTAGGGATACAGTGACCTCTTCCTTATCTCTATGTGGGAAGGAGCCAAAAGGCACAAACCTCTAGAGCAGCCTTTCTCAACCTTTTCAACACAGAGGAACCCTTTACATAGTTCTCAGTTCTCAGGGAACCCCTGTTAAAAATTAGAAATCTAAAGCTCATGATGCATTAGTGTGATGGTCAATGGGAAGAATGGTCCTTACACTTGTGGTCATTGGGAAGAATTACCTCCTTACAGATAGCTAAAAAGATCAATGGTGTCAGTGGGAACCTACAGTGGTGTGAAAAAGTGTTTGCCCCCTTCCTCATTTCCTGTTCCTTTGCATGTTTGTCACACTTAAGTGTTTCGGAACATCAAACCAATTTAAACAATAGTCAAGGACAACACAAGTAAACACAAAATGCAATTTGTAAATGAAGGTGTTTATTATTAAAGGTGAAAAAAAATCCAAACCATCATGGCCCTGTGTGAAAAAGTGATTGCCCCCCTTGTTAAAACATACTATAACTGTGGTTGTCCACACCTGAGTTCAATTTCTCTAGCCACACCCAGGCCTGATTATTGCCACACCTGTTCACAATCAAGGCATCATTTAAATAGGGGCTGCTTGACACAGTAAGGTCCACCAGAAGATCCTTAAAAGCTACACATCATGCCGAGACCCAAAGAAATTCAGGAACAATTGAGAAAGAAAGTAATTGAGATCTATCAGTCTGGAAAGGGTTATAAAGCCATTTCCAAAGCTTTGGGAATCCAGCGAACCACAGTGAGAGCCATTATCCACAAATGGCGAAGACATGGAACAGTGGTGAACCTTCCCAGGAACATCAAACCAATTTAAACAATAGTCAAGGACAACACAAGTAAACACAAAATGCAATTTGTAAATGAAGGTGTTTATTATTAAAGGTGAAAAAAAGCATCATGGCCCTGTGTGAAAAAGTGATTGCCCCCTAAACCTAATAACTGGTTGGGCCACCCTTAGCAGCAACAACTGCAACCAAGCGTTTGCGATAACGTGCAATGAGGCTTTTACAGCGTCCTGGAGGAATTTTGGCCCACTCATCTTTGCAGAATTGTCCTAATTCAGTTACATTAGAGGGTTTTCGAGCATGAACAGCCTTTTTAAGGTCATACCACAACATCTCAATAGGATTCAGGTCAGGACTTTGGCTAGGCCACTCCAAAGTCTTCATTTTGTTTTTCTTCAGCCATTCGGTGGTGGACTTGCTGGTGTGTTTAGGATCATTGTCCTGCTGCAGAACCCAAGTTCGTTTCAGCTTGAGTACACGAACAGATGGTCGGACATTCTCCTTCAGGATCTCTTGGTAGACAGCAGAATTCATAGTTCCTTTTATCACGGCAAGTCTTCCAGGTACTGAAGCAGCAAAACAGCCCCAGACCATCACACTACCACCACCATATTTTACTGTTGGTATAATGTTCTTTTTCTGAAATGCAGTGTTCCTTCTACGCCAGATATACTTGGACACACACCTTCCAAAGAGTTCCACTTTTGTCTCATCGGTCCACAGAATGTTGTCCCAAAAGTCTTGGGGATCATCAAGATGTGTTGTGGAGAAATTGAGACGAGCTTTGATGTTCTTTTTGCTCAGCAGTGGTTTTCTCCTTGGAACTCTGCCATGCAGGCCATTTTTGCCCAGTCTTTTCCTGATGGTGGAGGCATGAACGCTGACCTTAACTGAGGCAAGTGAGGCCTGCAGTTCCTTGGACGTTGTTGTGGGGTCTTTTGTGACCTCTTGGATGAGTCGTTGCTGCGCTCTTGGGGTAATTTTGGGCGGCCGGCCACTCCTGGGAAGGTTCACCACTGTTCCATGTCTTCGCCATTTGTGGATAATGGCTCTCACTGTGGTTCGCTGGATTCCCAAAGCTTTGGAAATGGCTTTATAACCCTTTCCAGACTGATAGATCTCAATTACTTTCTTTCTCAATTGTTCCTGAATTTCTTTGGGTCTCGGCATGATGTGTAGCTTTTAAGGATCTTCTGGTGGACCTTACTGTGTCAAGCAGCTCCTATTTAAGTGATGCCTTGATTGTGAACAGGTGTGGCAATAATCAGGCCTGGGTGTGGCTAGAGAAATTGAACTCAGGTGTGGACAACCACAGTTATAGTATGTTTTAACAAGGGGGGCAATCACTTTTTCACACAGGGCCATGATGGTTTGGATTTTTTTTCACCTTTAATAATAAACACCTTCATTTACAAATTGCATTTTGTGTTTACTTGTGTTATCCTTGACTATTGTTTAAATTGGTTTGATGTTCCGAAACACTTAAGTGTGACAAACATGCAAAGGAACAGGAAATGAGGAAGGGGGCAAACACTTTTTCACACCACTGTATCTGAGAGGCAGAAATTGCCCAGTGCTGAAGGAACCCCTAGCAACCTCTGGAGGAACCCTGGTTGAGAATCACTGCTCTATAGGGTAATCCCACATTGAGTCTTTCAGAGATGTGAGAAGCATACAAATGATTCAACCCACCATCACCAACCTAAAAAAAAAAAAAAAAAAGTTTTGAATAGAGTTCTACTTTAATATAAATTATTATATTAATATTGATGTCAGGTTCTCTATAAGAAACAATAATCAAACGTCTTCTTTCACGTGAAATCTTGAACTCTCTATTTTACAAGCAAGGAGAAATATCCATGAAGCTGAACATTGCTGCACTCGCCGTGGCTCATATTCAGATACTTCATCCATAATTACTCGGTCAGATCACAAGCCAAAAGAACATTCACTGCTTTCAAAGTCATTTGGCATAAAAAAAAAAAAAAAAAATACAAGAAAAATCAAAGTTATCATTAATCTCGCAAGTAGTCTTTGTCTCAGCTGCCAATAGAATAATCCATCCCAGGGTGAACATCACGCCAGTTCACATCTGCTGAAAAACTCACTGTTATCTGTCTTTCATTAAAGTGAATCATCGGAGAACAACCCCATGAGTGGCAAGACCGTGCCATAAATAATCATTGACATATTGTCAAAATGTCCAGCCCACAACACTCATAGTAGCCACAAACAATGTTTACTGACAGATGTTAGAAACCTCTGGGTCCTCGAAATTAGATGGGACACCCGTCAGTGAGAACACATTGGAACTGTATGTTTCTTGAGTCTGCTTCATTTTAATTGTATGGATATGCATGTTGTCGTGTTTTCACACGGCTATAATGGTTTTTTAGTTACGGGTATATAGAACCATGTTGTTTTTGAAAAGATTTTTTATTTTTTTGTACTATACAGGCTTTAACATTCCAGCACATCCATTCCAAGCCTCTGACATGACTCTCGTTAATAGGACAAAGGCCAGTTTTATACGGGATGAGTAGCACTGGTAGATCTTCCCGCAGGAGCATTTTGTTTTAGTGCTGATAGATCTGAAACTCAATATGATAAGTTTGAACCTTTAGAAGATAAAACAGAACTAAACTCTCTCAGTCAACATTAAACTTTTTTTAATCCTTATGCTGCTAGCATTATTAAATAGATAGGAAGGCGTATTATATTTACTTGTTTAAAGTGGTTGTAAAGGCTAAAGGTTCTATGCATGAAGGTAAAAACCCTCTGTGTGCTCCTCCCCCTACAGCCCCCCCATACTCACCCGAGCCCCCTCTCGATCCAGCGTTGTGCACCTACATACTGTACGTGTAATCAGGGGCCTACCTACAGAATTTGGCACCGGGGGTGGATCCCATCTGGCACCCCCGCTACATCTGGCACCTCCCACTTTAAAATGTAAAAAACACCCCACTGTGCCCCCTGCATACCTCTGCATCCCCCCAATATCTCTTTGTCACTACTGTGTACCCCCTCTCCACAACTGCACCTCTGGTCCCCTTTACATTACACAGCACCCTGCATCTCTGGACCCCTTTACATTACACAGCACCCTGCTCTCTGGACCCCTTTACATTACACAGCACCCTGCATATCTGGACCCCTTTACATTACACAGCACCCTGTACCTCTGGACCCCTTTACATTACACAGCACCCTGCACCTCTGGACCCCTTTACATTACACAGCACCCTGCACCTCTGGATCCCTTTACATTACACAGCACCCTGCTCTCTGGACCCCTTTACATTACACAGCACCCTGCTCTCTGGACCCCTTTACATTACACAGCACCCTGCATATCTGGACCCCTTTACATTACACAGCACCCTGTACCTCTGGACCCCTTTACATTACACAGCACCCTGCACCTCTGGACCCCTTTACATTACACAGCACCCTGCACCTCTGGATCCCTTTACATTACACAGCACCCTGCACCTCTGGACCCCTTTACATTACACAGCACCCTGCACCTCTGGGCCCCTTTACATTACACAGCACCCTGCACCTCTGGACTCCTTTGCATTACACAGCATCCTGTACCTCTTGACCCTTTTACATTACAAATCACCCTGCACCTCTGGACCCCTTTACATTACACAGCACCCTGCACCTCTGGAACCCTTTACATTACACAGCACCCTGCACCTCTGGAACCCTTTACATTACACAGCACCCTGAACCTCTGGACCTCTTTACATTACACAGCACCCTGCACCTCTGGACTCCTTTGCATTGCTTTGCAGCACCCTGCACCTCTGGAACCCTTTACATTACTCAACACCTCTGGAACCCTTTACATCACACAGCACCCTGCACCTCTGGAACCCATTTACATTACACATCACCGAGCACCTCTGGCCCCTTTACATTACACAGCATCCTGTACCTCTTGACCCTTTTACATTACAAAGCACCCTGCACCTCTGGACCCCTTTACATTACACAGCACCCTGCACCTCTGGACCCCTTTACATTACACAGCATCCTGTACCTCTTGACCCTTTTACATTACAAAGCACCCTGCATCTCTGGACCCCTTTACATTACACAGCACCTTGCACCTCTGGACTCCTTTGCATTACACAGCCCCCCTCCCCCCATCAGCTCCTGAGCCCTGCACATTACACAGCCCCCCACAGCTCTGGCCCCCATTGCAGGTTACACAGCCTCCCGCAACTCTGGACCCACTGCATGTTACACAGACTTCCCTCCAGCTCAGGACCCCCTGCATGTAACACAGACCCTCCCCCCCCAGCTATGGACCCCTGGCATGTAACACAATTACACAGACCCCCCCCCTCAGCTCTGGACTCCCTGCATGTTACACAAAACCCCCCAGCTCTGCCCCTTCCTACCTTAATCATGCAGAGGGCAGAGACACAGCAACTCTGAACAGAGGGGGGGAACTGCTGGAGTTAATTTTTCATATAAACAAGCTAATGATTGGTTGCTAGGACCACCTGGCAATCAATCACCTGCTGGTTTACTTAAAAAGTTAACTCCAGCAGTTTCTCTATTCAGCGCTGCTCACTGTCTATCTCTCCCCTGTGGTACAGGAGGAGAGAGAATGTTTTCTTTCTCCTGCACCACTCGACTGCCTCTGGGTGTCACCCAGGTAGTGGTACGTTCCACACCCTGGGCACCCCAGCACCCTGTCACAGCTCGCCTCTCCAGGCTCTCCCGGCCACCGTGTGCTGTGAGCCCTTCTTCTGTCAGTGATTCACTCGTGAGGGGGGGCCTGACACCCCACCCAATGTGTGGCACCCAGGGCGGACCCGCCCCCCAGTTGGTAGAGTTTAATCCGATACTGTAGGGGCATGTTTTTCTAAAGGGATTTCTCAACAAAATAAAGCATAGAGACATTAATGGATGGGGAGTTTGCTTTGAATACTAAAATTCAATTAAATAGCATTTTCAGTTTGTGGTTCTCAGATACAGTTTAGTTCCACCCTAAGGTTTAGGTTAGGGTCAGGTTTAGGGTTGGGATTTTAGCAATATTGTAATATTAAAGCTTAACTCCAGGAATGATCTGCATTGCATACTTTTAATTGGTCCATCTGGCACTGGGGCCACTAGGTAAACTACAAATCACAGTAGTAGTTGGCACTTCTACAGTGATCACTGTATATCGCTTGGTCCTGCTCACATTTAATGAGAGCACCTGCCCACAGCATGCTGACCCACTGGGGTTACTCCCCTGGAGAATTTTTTCAATGAACTTGGAAGAGGTGGAAAGGTGGGACAGAGTCTTCACATCTTCCAATCAGAGAATGGCTTGTATTCATTAAAAATAATACGAGTTTTATGTATGGTGGCAGTGCCAAGTGAATGGATAGTTGTCAGAGGGGAAGCTACTTGCACTGGACTCGGAAGATCATGGCTATCACTGCAGTAAAAAAAATATATATATATATATATATATATATATATATATATATATATATATACTCATGCTAGAAGTGAAAAAATTGGTGATAATGACAAATTACAGCTGCTGTACACAAGGTGCCATTCACTTGGCAAAATAAACAATTGATAAATTACAGCCCTCACAATGATACAACACAATGAAATAAATGAATAAACATAAACAAACTGATGAGTGAAAAATGAATAAAACTTCCATATAATGGTGAATAATGTGCACCAATCAATAAAGTGCAATTGTGCTCTGAAATTCGAGGAGCTCCTCCTGTGTCCCCACTCACCCAATGAAATGGACCCCTAGCTTTGCAGTCTAGGGGTCGTTAAGGCTTAAATTGTGGCCAGGGATGGCAAATTCACACCAGGATCCAGTGAAGATCTCTATCGGTCATATGTAGATGGTTTTTCAAAAAATGAAATGAAAGAAGGGGACTAATAGTGAAGTACAGCTTGGCGAGACTTTATCGTGCAAACTTAATTGGGTACTTACAGAATAAAAGATAGAATCATGCATGGATTAGCAAAGGAAAAGCAAAAGGAACCGCCACATCTAGCATGCAGGTTTGTTTGCTCCCCAAATATTGAGCACCAGCTGCCACTTTTAGTTCTCTTCGCTCCTCCCAAGACCTCCTGCTCTCAAACTCTTTTGTCTCCTCATCCCACACTCACCTTCAGGACTTCTCCAGAGCCTCTCTCATCCTCTGGAATGCTCTACCCCAATCTGCGATTTTCTCCTACTTTATCCATTTTCAGACGATCCCTGAAAACTCATCTCTTCAGAGAAGCCTATCTGGCCCCCACCTAACACTTGTCCATTTATCTTCTCAATCAGCACATCACCCACAGTTATTACCTCGTGTATCTCTTGACCTTCCCTCTTAGAATGCAAGCTCTAAGGAGCAGGGCCCTCTGATTCCTACTGTATTAAAGTGTATTGTATTTGTACTGTCTATCCTCAAGTTGTAAAGCTCTACGTAAACTGTTGGCGCTATATAAATCCTGTATAATAATAGTGGCATGGAATATGCATACTTACACTGTGCCAAGCTGAACCAAGGTGAACATGCAATACAGGTCATGGAGTTTAGCTTTAAAGTATACCTAAAGGCACAACTTTTGTTTTCAGTTTGGATGGAGTGGAAAGGGATTAGAACATGTGTTGGGATTTTATTGCTGTCTGTGACCTTCCTAGCCCTTGTACACACGGTCGGAGATTCCGACGGAATGTGTCTGATCGGACCGTTTTGTCGGATATTCCGACTGTGTGTGGTCTACATCGGACTGTTTCCATCGGAGTATCCGACGGACCAAGTTTTCCAACTTGTTGGTAAAATTTTCCGACAAAATGCTCCGATCGGACATACTCCGATCATGTGTAGAGAATTCCAATCGGACAAAGTGCCACGCATGCTTAGATCAAATTACTACAACAAAGCTATTGGCTACTAGCGTGAACGTAGTCCCATCATAACGAAATAAGTCATCACGTCGGATTTTCCGACAACTTTGTCCGACCGTGTGTATGCAACAGTTTCGGACAAAATCCGACGGATTTGGTTGTCGGAATCTCTGATCGTGTGTATAAGGGCTTAGGGAGATTCACCCTCTCTATTTCTCCTGTCCATTATAACCATGAGTGAAAGTGAACAATCCCAATTTGTGGGGCTGCCACCAGGACAGGGATAGAGGGGAAATCTTTCAATAAGGACACTAGTTCTGATGACAATGCTGAAACTTTGGAGGGATCTACTCCCACCCCTTGTTTGGCTATGGGACAGGAAGTGAAGGGAAATCTCCAAAATGGGACCCAGATGACAAGAAAACACTGACAGGGGTATAACCATTGTGACATTATGAAAGGCAAGGTGATTTATAGACGTTATGTTTCACCTTGTATGCATTCATTTGGAGATCTAAGATGGAACCCAATCTGGGTTTTACCAGCCACCTTGGCAGGGTTGGTTCCGGATCAGATTTTGTGGTCCACTTGTGTCCACCAACAAGTGGTATAAATAAAGCAGGACTGGAGCAAAGAGTTGCTTTTGGCCTGGGACTCATGGAACAGGGTTTCTGATGGGAACTGCTCAAAGAGGTGTGCCACATCCCAATGAAATATAGAAAGGGAGGAACCCCCTAGGGTTGGGACTTTAGAGGCACTACCACATCAAAGTTATAGAAAAATATATATATTGCATTTTTTGAAAAATATCATGGCCTGGGACTCAGGAAGCCCAAAACCCGAGAGAGCTGGTTATGTGAAGTTTGCTTTTGTCAGAGTTTTGCATTATCTTTGTTTTGTGGTTGACTGGGAGAAGCCCTTCACCTGTTGAGTAAGAGCCCGTTCACACTGAGGCAGCACGCCTTGCAGCGCGACTGCCTCAGGCGACCGGGATCCGACTTTAGCGGCGGCTTGTGAAATTACTTCTGTATAGAAGTCAATGCAAGTCGCCCCAAAAGTCGTACAGGAACCTTTTTCTAAGTCGGAGCGACTTGAGTCGCTCCGATTAGAACGGTTCCATTGCATAGAGCGGGACACGACTTGTCAGGCGGCTAAGTCGCCTGACGGGTCGCCCCTGTGTGAACCGACCCTTAGGAACCTGCAAATGTTCAGTTAGTGCCTGGATGGCAAAGATTTATTTTCTGTTTTTGTTTGTTTTGATTTCAACTGGCTACAAGTCATATTTTGAGAACCCACCGTTTGGCCTACCCTTTTCCCAAGGGAAGGTTATTCCCCTTGAGCTAACCCCTGACACCATCCAGAATGGAAAAAAAAAACCCCTCAAGTCTACTTTACCCCCACATGACCTTACAATCAGCCAGTCGTTGTGAGAAATACTCATATTATAAGTATGATTGCTTGCTATTATTGCACTAGGCATGGACATCCCTATTGCTTTCAGCCAACCATGGCTGTACAATAAAACTAGCCCTGCACAAGGTAAGCTCCTAACCTGAATGTCTGCACCAACTTAAATATTCATCCAATTTTGTTTTTGCAGCTCATAAAAGATGATTGCATGGGTGGACCCATCATTTCGAACACTAAAATTAAGAGAAGGAATATGCTGGTACTTAACCTATGACGCTTGATCTGTGCAGCAACTCAGAGCGTTTCTACAAATTAAGACAATATGCTTATTGATGAAGCTAATGGACTACTTTCCTCTTTGTAATCTGGCTCCCATCAAGCTGAAATGAAGCCATTTATCCTGCCTGTGGCTGATTAAACACAAAGTAAACCTATATCTGTGAGGAAGTTGTAATGATTCTCCCAAGAGCTGCTCTGTCATGCACCTGCACAGCTCCTCCAAGTAACCCATTGTGTGCTGGTTCTTCTGAATTTCACTATATTTTTATGGCTTTCACAGTGACTGAGAATTTTTTTAATTAATGGCAACTAATATTTATTAATGCCCCAGTGCCAAGTAATGGCTATACCGTTTTTTTAGGGCTACATGCCAAGGAACAACAAACCCAACCTGCACAAGCAATTCATTTAGGCTGTTATATTATTGGTTCCCACTGGCACATATGAGTTTCCGTTTTCACTGTATGCTATTTTATGGTTAACTAGTATGTATATATTAAATTACTTATTGACGATTTATATATTTTGCCAGTTCCAGTACTTTTTTCAGTAACATTTTTCCAGTTCTGCAAGGAGAAATCTACCTTCTAGAACTCATACGTTACTATGCAGAGATTTCATTACCCTTTGAATCTTTCTAGAGATTCAAATACAACTATGAGCATTGTATTGCCTAGCAATCATTCTACAACAGGCTTGTAGGCAGGTGTAGTGGGACCTCCCTCCACATGTAGCGCTATGATAGCTGCAGCCATGCAGAGAGGGTGGTGGACAGGAGGAACTCTGGTTCCTCAAATGCTGCGTACACACGAGCGGACTTTTCAACATCCAAAGTCCGAAGGACCGAGTCCGTCAGACTATCCGATCGTGTGTGGGCTGCAACGGACTTTTGATTCACCAAAGTCTGACGGACTTTAGAATATGGAACATGCTTCAAATTTTCCCGAAGGAACTCCGCCGGACCCGGTCCCCTTCGAAAACTCCGCTCGTGTGTATGCTACTCCGACGGACTAAAACCGACGCTAGGGCAGCTATTGGCTACTGGCTATGAACTTCCTTATTCGAGACGGGTCGTACGTCATCACGTTCGAATCCGTCGGAGTTTAGTGTGATTGTGTGTGTCCAAGTCCGTTCGGCCGAAAAGTCTGTCAGAACTCCGTCGGAATTCCAGCAGAACTCCGACGGAACTCCTTTGGAAGTCTGTCGGACTTAAGTCCGCTCGTGTGTACGGGGCATAAGGCTTATTTTCTCAACTCTTTTTTCCTTGAGGAACCCTTGAAATAATTTTCAGGTCTCAGGGAACCCCTAAAAAAACAAATTTATTGGGGGACAGTGGGAAGATGGCCACCTTACATTATAGTCAGAATGCCACACATACATAGTCAGCTAAAAAATTAATTGGTCTCATTCCACTGACATTACCAAGTGGCATTGGCTCTAGAACTATGCAGGCATCATTAAATGGAAGTCCAATCAGTCACAGCTCAAGGAACCCTTAGCAACCTCTGGAGGAACCCTGGTTGAGAATGTCTGCTCTTAGGCCTCCCTGTAGGTATCATCAAGGAAGCAGCTGTTTGATTGGACGCTGCTGCCCTGGAGGGGCATTTTTCTTTTTGGCGGGCCATTTTTCTTTTTGGCAGTGTTAATTGATAGCACTGTCATCCTGCAGTTGACACGCATTTGCAATGTGGCTAGGTCATGGACAGAAACCCACTGATTGGGAACAGAATATCTACACCAGGGAAAGAGTGGAGACTACATGCCTTTGTCACCAGCCAGAAGCTCTTCCCATCTTCAGGTGCCTTGTTGCCAGACCACCTTCCAGCCACCTCCTTAGTCAGATGTTGTTGGGCATCTTAAGCTGTTTAGAGTATCTTCTGTAATACTGAGACTGTGTTTGCAAGACCTTCTGTAAAGTACTGTTGTGTTGGGCTTTCACAAATTCTGCTACCACATTGTCGACACTGTCATGTTGAATACATTTTTCTGCACTCCTTGCTCTTCATGTGCATTTTCTCCACTCTGTGTATCAAACATCTGGCCCTGCCTACAGGCTTGTCTCTAGAAGGTGCTTAATGCATCAAACAGTTATTTAATAAGAAAGGCTCAGAGCATATGAAAGCCACTGCATCCCTCAAACCATTGCAAATCCATTCAAACACAAGCTTTATCATTACATTAGGGCTAAATACCTTTGTCAGTGAAGGTCACACCAGTATGGAACATTGCACTTCTGTATGAGCATCCGTGCACAAGCACAGGTTGTCTTTTGTGGGATGACATAGAGAATTGTGTGCTCAGATATGATCTACTATTCTTGGCGCCAAGAGGACTATATAGTCTGGATAGCTGCACAAGGCCAGTGCTGAATTGTTGTTGGCAGAACCTGTGTCTAGTATTTCCTGATTGATTTCTTGATCTAAGTCCGGCTTGTCCCAACCTGAGTTTGATATCTGCTTACTGACCCCAGCTAGCTCCACTGCAATGATTTCTGCCTTCTTCTCTTGCTCTAGATTTGCTTGTCTGATACTGACTATGGCTTGGAACCTGACTTCCCACCTGACCCTAATTCTGTACTTCATTTGCCCACCAGCTACTAACCTGGCCTGCCCCACCTCCAGCTTACTTTCCTGCAGTTCCACCTCTATGCTCACTAGTCTTTTGATCCCATATTCAGCCATTGCATCTGCAATCAGTGACCAGTTCCCAGAGCCTGGGGTGTTCACCTGTTGGTTATCCTGGGACCTTCTGCTGCTGCATATCGTTACCCCTGGAAAGCTGTGATGATAAAAAGGGACCTCATGATGCCGGATCACCTGCTTCATACATCCATGTTATGCCTCTTCTTATCCTTGATTCTGTAAGTGTTTTTAATCTTGTTTGGGGATATTAAAAGTTTTAATTCTGCACTTAGAGGTGCCTTTTTTTCTTTCATCTGTTTTCTATTAGAGATTGCTTCCCTCTTTGAGTGCAGCCCTAAGTGTTTGAAGACCACTTCATCCGTCCAAAAAATACACTATCTGCCTGGTCCTGACATTCTGAGCGCCCTTGACATACGTTTTATCAGTGACCAGTTCCCTGTCTGCCATCTTCCAGGGGGAGTTCACACATCATGGGCCTATGGCTCCCACTCACCTGTGTCAGTAGACCAGTGAGACACTTGTGCTACCTGTCCACCCTATCAGGATCCCTGGGCTGGAGGTGTAAGAAAGGCCACCCTCATCTCATCCTGTGGTTCTGTAAATTGTATTCTACTATACTACCACCTGCTTATTTGATTGCCAGTGAAAATCATTACTTTGGTGACTCCCAGGCTATGTTCCCCCTTTAAGCCTGCCCAAATACTTTCCTCTCCTGACCATAAGTTTACAAACCAGAAATCCATGTAAGATATCGTTTTTACTGTAAACAGCAACCACAGATATTTTTTGAGGGCATCCAGGTGCTTTGGCAAAGCATGTCTTGAGAAAGAGAACTGGTGTGTGCTCAAAATGTGCGTAGGTGCTTGGTGTTTGCAGTAAACTAGCTATATCTTACATGGACTCATGTAATTTCTTCATGCTGAGTCTATGGGTTTTGCCCCAGAGGTCATCATATGTGAAGAAATGCGTAGGTGTCAGAAACCATGAACCAGGCTGAGACAGTTGTACAGTAAAATCACACTTGTTTATTAATAAAATAAAAAGGTAAATAGAGTAAGCGTAGTCAAAGCATAGCCAGAGTCCAGTAATCGGATCGGGTAGTCAGCCAAGCCAGAGTTCAATAACCAGATCGGGTAATCAGCCAAGCCAGAGTTCAGTAACCAGATTGGGTAATCAGCCAGGCCAGAAGTCAGGGATCCAAGTAGAGGAACAGCAAGCAGCATAAGGAGTCAGAAGGGATGTCAGCAAAGCCAGTCTTTAAACAGGAACACAGGAGATGGTTTCTTGTGATGTGACCAAGGTGAAGGCAGAGATCAAGTGAGCTGGACAGCTTTAAGTAGGCAGGACTGACGAGCATAATCAACAACAGTTGTGTAACTGTGGAGAGAGATGGGAGTTGGCAATTAGCCGACAGATAATCGGCCAGCTCAGAGAAGGAAGGGCTGGGCCCAGCCCTGAGAGTAGGTCAGAGCTACATGCTGATTTCATTGCGCAAGTGACCTGGAAGTTTGTCTACGTGCCGGGCCAGAATTGATTTTTTAATGCACAACTATCCTGTGATGCCTCATGTGTGGCTGGTGGCTGAAAGGGAAAGGGATACCAGGTGATTCATGCAGAGGAACGATGGAGAAGCTGCTGACATGGATCCTTGTACCATATGCTGTTTTTTTTTTACTTTTCTACATTAGAGGGTCATGTATTTGGTAAGCCTACATTTTTGACCATCTGGTAGAGGTTCCTGTTCTGTTGTGCCACTTTTCTCAAGATCCTTTGGTGGAACATTCCTATTTATTTACACATTGTGTGGACTTTTGCGCCATTATTTTTGGTATATTCTTTTCTTTATTTGTATTGTTCATATTTAGTAATAGGTCTTATATATTGATTAGCGAAACACAGTTGGTTTACACAAGTCTATACTGTAATTTTGCTGCATTCCTCAAAGGTTTCGAAGGTGAGAGGTTTGTGTATCATGGATACATCTTATAATTTAGAGAGCAAGCACTCCAACAGCATGGATTCATGATCAAATTTAGCAACACATTGGTCTTTCAGGTACGATATCACTACAAACACCCAAAATAATTCTGTGTATATATATATATATATATATATATATATATATATATATATATATATATATATATATATATATATATATACAGTACATATAGTACTTGGGCAATTAACCTTCTTTGCCCTTACCTGAAATCCTGAAATGCCTTTGAAATGTTAAGCCTGAGTGCTATGCCTTTGCATTAAAAATGCACAAGTTGTTTATAATATAGATACAGACATAAACATATTATTGCAAATATTTTTTATATTATCATAGTAAAATAAAAGTTAATGGAAATATTTAAAAAAAATTGTCAAAATAAGAATATATATTTTTTATTCATAAATCTTGAGAACCTTGAGATGTTATCTGTCATTTTCTGGCACATGCTTGAAAGATCTACATTGGGGACTCTATCATGGCTGTGGGCATATTCGTAGTGGAACTTTTGCTGAGACCCACTTGTACTCCAGAAAAGTGCTTCTTGTTCTTCCAGCCACAGAACGGACCACAAGGCCTCAGTATTTAGCCATGCCATTAATAATTTACAGAAAATGTGGGATAGTCCATCATTGTTAAATAGTGCATGAATAGAAATGAATGAAAGGTCAAAGGAAAGGGGAGATAAAGAGAAACACAATGAGCGAGAGATGAGGAAATATTGCTGTTAAGTGGAGATCTGGCAGATCAAATATTTAGCCAGTTAAGTTCATTAGTAATTGGTAGTTGGCGGTTTCATTATTAACGTAGCACAATTTTTTAGGTTTAGTTAGTTATGTTTTCAGAGAAGGTTGTGTTGTCTTACTGTATTAATGAACTAAAAGTTTTTTACTTAAGGTGAATTACATTATTGCTTGATATGAATGACTCTGCCATAGTTATGTGACAATTTGACTATGCATGATGTTAGAAAACAATTGCCAATAGTTTTAGCAGGATCATTAATGTCCCTACAGGAAAAATTGAAATATAGCCTTAAAAGCCTTAAAATATACCAATTCCTAATGCGGTTAATAGTCTTGATAAAGCACCCTCCAAGAGTAGTGTAGACTAAGTAAATTTGGTTAGCTCCTCTGTAATCATTAAAGCAGGAGTTGATTGTTTAGGCCTGCTTGGTGTCTCACAGGCTGCTGCTCTGACTTCCTCCTGTATTCTAGAAGATTCTGGAGTTATAGTGCAAAGAAGAACAGAGTGGGCAGCCTGAATATTTAGGGGACTCCAGCCAATCCCTGGGGAGGTGTGCTTGGTAGGTGATGGGAGAGCCCATAAAAAGTCTTGCAGGGTGCAGTCCCTCTGGAGGAGACCCCTTGGTTTGGGCTCTGCACCTGAGGCAGAAGTGTTAGCCCTTGTACACACGGTCGGAGATTCCGACGGAATGTGTCCTATCGGACCGTTTTGTCGGATATTCCGTCTGTGTGTGGTCTCCATCGGACTGTTTCCGTCTAAATATCCGACGGACCAACTTTTCCAATTTGCCGGTAAAATTTTCCGACAAAATGCTCCGATTGGACATACTCCGATCATGTGTAGCCTACTCCGATGGACAAAGTGCCACACATGTTCAGATCAAATTTCTAGACCAAAGCTATTGGCTACTAGCCTGAACGTAGTCCCGTCGTAACGAAATAATGGCATCACGTTATGTACAATCGGATTTTCCGACAACTTTGTCCGACCGTGTGTATGCAACAGTTTCGAACAAAATCCGTCGGACAGAATCCATCGGACAAAATCCAACGGATTTGGTTGTCAGAATGTCCGACCGTGTGTACAAGGGCTTAAAGAAGCTTTTGAGAATGTACCAAGGTCGAAACTAGGCTTAACTGGGGGGCCTATTTGTAAGCTTAATCCTGGAATCAATTTGGGCCAGGAGAGAGCTCACTGGAGAGAGCTAGGAGGAAGTTGGGAGAGTCTCCAATTGTCCTATGGTGGCGTGAGCCTGCATATCCCTCACCATAAAGAGCCTGGTAGATATCGGAGGGAGGCAACTGATGATCCTGTGGCTTTGTGAGTAGATGGTCAAAGTCCTGGAAATCGTGTGTAGCTTATGGTCTCTGGGAAAATTCATAGTCACTGTCAACATTAGAGATTCTGTGGGACATTTTTATACCGTGCAGCAAGATAGTTAAGGAGTCCTCCAAGTGTTCAGTTCTAGTGTATCCCATGCTCCCTCACCCTGTCTGAGTTCTATGTTCCAATTAAACTGTACAAAGACACCGTAGACTGTTCAAAGTCTTACAGATAATTTATTTATAGAAAGTGGCCACTGCTTGAGTAGAAAAGCCTGTCTTTTGCGAGTGTGCTCTAAAGAAGCACCCTTCCTTTCTGTGTCTGAAAGCAATGGTCTCTCTGCAGAGGTCCAACATGCCCCCCTTGCTATCAAGCCAGCAAAGATTGTGCTACCTGAAAACTGGTCATCGGAAAGGTAAGACCACGGATTGCCGCCTTCCCATGCCATCCACCCTGGGGGAGTTGTTGGCAGCCCCCCACAACCAAAATATTGAACACCATCCGCCACTGGTACAGACATGCAGCTTTAGGGAGACTTTCCTTCACATTTAGAGATAACAGGAGCCGGGATGAGCTCCCTCGCGGGCCGACACTCTTAGTGGTGGACATTAAGGACTTGCACCCCTTTTGAGAGCCTCAAGGGCACACGCATTGGGTCTTTTGGGTCACCCAATTTAAGAGTTAGTAAGCTGCAATAAATTAAATTTAGGTAGTCTCAATCCTCTAAATGCCACTTTTGCTGGATAGCTTGGTCTGGTAAAGGAAGTTGAATGATAACAGACTTACTGGTCAGATTGTCAGATAAAAATAATGGGAAAAAGGCTAAAAAAAATAAAAACGAATGCAGCCATCACTTCTAAAAATTTGTAAACTACAATAATATCAATTTCTGCCTCTGGATTTTTACTATTGTAACTGTAGCTATTTTTTTTTTCAATCATCCAATGTGTTGAACTCACAGAATAGTCATAGAAACACAATGCTCATGGTAGGTGCTCTTTAGTATTGTGCTGGTGCAATATTTTGATGAGTAAAGATACAGACTATTATGGCAAGATGGTTATATTAAAAAAAAAATTCTTAAAAGTATCCAAAAAATAAAAGCTTTTGCTGTGGATGTTGTAGATGGAAATAAAAAGTGTCCTTATAATGGAAGTCCTTCGCCTATTTTAAGGGACCAGTAAAGCAGATTACTGTCCTTTACATTGTCCCGCAGATTGCTTATTGTCCTGCATATGCTCTGGATCTTTTTACACTACTATTATCTGAATCTAATTCAAATTACCACATGAAATCAAATCAAATTCCAGAATGGTAAAATAGCTGACAGGGTTCTCCAGTCTAGCAGATTGGAGTGGAATGCATGACATCGGGCACAAAGAGGTCACAGGGTACTGTGCAAGAGGATGGGGAGGGGGGCATCTTATTCTCATTATTAATCCCGAGTTGTACAATTTGTAATGGTCAGAATGGTACAACTGTAGGTTTTGCTTTCTGTTAATCCTGACAGTGGAGAGGATTTACAGCTTTTTCCGTGTTATGCCATTGGAAGTTAAATAGGCAAAAAATAACTCGAAAAGGATCTTTTGATCCGTATCGCCTGGATCATACAATTGTGATTGCGAAAGGTCAGAAAGCAATGCAGAGTGGAATCATAGCTCCCATCCCAGCTGTCCCCCTTTTGGGGCCAATTCCCTCTGTGCCTCTTTCTTCCTTAGCTAAACTTAATTTTGGTCCAATGCATATGTAGGAGAACCCCTGCAAGAGCTGCTGGAGAAGGGTTCCCCTATTCCTGCACAGCCAGGCAAAGATTTTCCACTTGCATCCAGACATATGAAACAGTCTTTGAACTTGTTTTTTGTTGTTTTATTAGGGGTGATATTTTGGATGGGGTAAAGGTGTTATGGGATGCCCAACTTGACTGAAAAGATAGATGGGGACAACTTCCTCCCTATGTACAAAAATCCTGGACTGTTCTCCCGCCTGGCCCCCAACAGTCTTTGATGATCAAAAGCGAAAAGCCCCTTAAGGACTAGGAACTCTCGGTTCCTTTTAGAAAATAGCACAGTGTGTTGTAAGCTGCATTCAGGAGTATCTCCAACTTCTCCGAAAACGTCTAGAAACTGTTCCCAGCTCTACTGGCTGCAGGAACTACCAGCCCACCTGGCTCCTCCAAATATCTCCCAGGGCAAGGGACAGGAAGAGTTAAGCACGGCGCTGTCCACCTGAAAGACTTTCTACTGGACATGTGGCAATTAGGGATGGGCCAAAGACCCCCCCTCCCCCCCGGTTCGGTTTGCACCAGAACATACTGAACAGGCAAAAAATATGGCAGAACACACGAACACTGTTAAAGTCTATGGGACACAAACACAAAGATCCACCCAGTCCATTACCAGGCCCTTTGGGTCTGGTATGAATATTAAGAGGAACCCTGAACCAAAATGTAAAAAAAAAAAAAATTGCGTGGTGGCCCCCCCAAATTCCATATCAGACCCTTCAGGTCTGATATGGATTTTAAGGGGAGCGCCATGCCATTTTTTTAAAAATGGCATGAGGGTCCCCCCAAAAATCCATACCAGCCCTTTATCTGAGCATGCAACCTTGCAGGCTGCAGGAAAAGAGGGGGGACGAGAGCACCCCCCCTGAACTGTACCAGGCCACAAGCCCTCAACATGGGGAGGGTGCTTTGGGGTAACCCCCCAACGCACCTTGTGCCTATATTGATGGGGACAAGGGCCTCATCCCCACAACCCTTGCCCGGTTAAATATGAAGGAGCCATGCCAGCAAGGGAGTTGAGTGGAAGATGGAGTGCTGAGAAGTCTGTTAGTGGCCTACATGAGACACCTGGGTCTGGGAGGTGGCTCTGCCTCCAGGCTGGGCTCGGGTTGGCTTGGGAAGATCCTGACAAGATTACAGTTTGAAAGGAATCTTGCCTAAGGAGCAGCATGGAGCAAATACAAGAGAAATTCACAAGGGGAAATATTGCCACTAGTGATGGGCAAACGGTTTGGCCTGAGCATAAGTTCGGGCTGAACTTTGGTTGTTCGGATGTTCTGCAGAACACTGAACAATATGCGGTGTTCAGGGAAAATCCGAAAGCCACCGGAACACCATTATATGGGACAGTAACAAGAAAAATCGAAAGTGTTAATTTTCACTGAGAGTGGGGCCACACGGTGACATTCCCGGGTGACCCTGCCCCCCTCTGACCCACAGGGAATTCCCCATGGCTCTTCCAGGCGTCAAAGGGGGTGGGGCCTGGTTAGGTAAATGGGTGGCCCCCGCACCCCTCTAACACCCCGGGGGAGCCATGGGAGAGCCACGGTTCTGTGCAGAGGGGAGTCTGAGAATTGGCTTCTAGGTCTTAAGCAGGCCAAAGATAGATGGAATTTTGGCTGGTTCAGCAGGGAGCAGATGAATTTTGTTCCATGTGTGAAGGTGCTTGTATGACAGAAGTTTTTTCGATTTGTTAGATCGACTTTTGTCAAATGGGCTTGTTGAAAATTGTTTTTTTGATCAGCCAGCATTTCTGAGACCTGGTGTCAGAATCGAATGTCTCGGTGGGGAGAATTCCTTTATCCTCCTTGCTTGTATGAATGGAGGAATCCATTAGTTTTTTAGTTTTTTCTTTCAACCAGCTATGGGCAGCTTTAGACCCCCGATTAATAAAATAAATGGAAAGTTGCCTTTTGCACATTCTGAGGTTTAGATGAATATTCTGGAAAGGGAATTAATACTAACATTTAACTGGTATTGCTGTAATTGTAGTCCTTAAACATTGGTGCGCCATATGTAAACCACCTGCTATTTATAAAGGGTCATAACTGTAAATAAATGGTTCCTATCTGTCGAATAAGTGGAACACCAAAGTAACAGTTAAAATTAAAGGTGGAATGAAACTCTGATTATGTCATGCAGAATCTCAAGCAGTTGACGGAGTGTACAGGAAACATAATGTGCCATCTGTATGTGATTTGTCTGTGAAACGATGAAAGCACTGGAATGTAATTCAGGCATAATTTCCAGATTTCAGCAAGACAAATTTATTTTTTCTTTTACTCTTATAAAAAACAATTGATATACTGCACCATCAAACAGTTTTAGCAAAGTGCGGCTGCTTCTCTTGGAGTGTTGTACCTCTGTGGTATCAGTAGTAGTCATGGGCTTCCCTGAGGCTCAGGGTCTAACTAATGTCCATTTTCTCCAGGAATCAGAATGGTTAGTAGTTTCATTGATGGCACTTCCAGGATGCTGCTTTCATCTTCATAATACTGGAATCAGATGATGTACTACAAAGCAAACACATGGATTACTGCACACTGAAGAAAGGAACTCCAAAACTTTTATTAAACCGATATCCACAAAAAAAACAACAACATAGTGCTCTGACTTGCTTCCTATCTGTCCATCTCCTCCGGTCACCGGGAGCTATCATTACCAAGATCAAAGGCTAATTACTAGGTACGTGAAGAAAAGGATTAATGAGCACGCATAGGGCCTACTATGTGCTCGGTGGGACCGCATTCTCTTACTGGGAGTGAAGTAGTGGAGGTACACTGGACTGGTGGAGTAGGCGAACTCTCTGTATGTCCCTTCTAATGCAAAACATACATTAGTTCCAGCCCCTGGCATTGGTGAGCATGCTTTCAGGAGAGGTGTTTCCCCAAGTGTACGGGCGCAGTAGACAACTGTCTCCGACTATTTTTAAACCGGTCAGGCTTCCAGCCTTAATCCCATGCTGCCAGCTTTTGGGATACCTCTTCCCCTGACTACTCCATTTATTTAAGGTACTTCGACTTCTCTGGACATGGACTTATAAACCTCCATTTGCTATAAGTACAGCTTGGACCTCTCAAGATCCACATGGATGGCTAAGTACATTTTCTCTACTTGAGTGTTATATGGCTTGGAAACTCTTCTTTGATCTAAACCAGGGGTCTCCAAAATACGGCCCTCCAGTTGTCCAGGAACTACAATTCCCATCATGCACAGTCATGTCTGTGAATGTCAGAGTTTTACAATACCTCATGGGACGTGTAGTTACACAACAGCTGGAGGGCTGTAGTTTGGAGATCCCTGATCTAAACTGACAGCTTCCACAGTGGGCATGAATGAATTATATACCACACAGTTGGAGGAGTTCTCCTGTGTCTACCTAGTTGCCAACAAAAAGGGGGGGGGGGGGGGGCAGGAGATGTCATGCTATAAGCTATATGAGTGTTATATGTGATGATCGGGGGACCTCTCCCTTGGATTTTTTCGGTTAGCTGCTGGCTCCATGCTGCTTATATGGGGGTTGGTCTTATAACACATTTTACTGAAGTACACCCTCATGGACTTTAAATACCATTAGCCACATGTAATGGCCCATTACATCGTTCATATGTGGGTTGGTCTCATGCTACAAAGTTAAATGCCACTGACCATATAGAGTGGCCAATCAATATAGCTGATATGTGAATTGGTAACCTTTACAGTCCATGAGACGATCCTTTAATGGACTTTGAATAATATTCAACTATATACCAGTCCTGGAATATATTCTGCTAAGGGATCCTTTTGGGAATCCTGAAGAACATCAACTTATATATAATATGGAGGAGAAGTTTTTAAGTTTTTGATCCGGTTGATGTAGACTGTGCCCCCCAACTGGGATACACAGACCCATAAACACTTGACATCACTTTTTTTTCTTGTTTCCTCTTTTTTTTTTTTTTTTTAGGGAGGGTTGGGGATGCTTATACAATTTTCTTGCAGCTGCCATGGTTGTGTTTTCAATAACTGGCCAATTATGATTTGATTTTATTAGCTGGATAATGGATTTTGTACTTTCTATAATATTAGTGTTTAATAAAGTAATTTTGTTTTTGTTTTTTACTTTTTTCTTTACTGTTACATGTGTCAGACTACTTTTCCAGGTCCCCCTACTGTATATAATATATATTTATCTAGGGATACATTGCAAATTTTTTTTCTTATTGAGGTTGAGCTCAGTCTGGTTTTTATTTCTTTTTTTTTCATGTATGTATGCAACAACAGTTCCCTCTAAGTTCATCCTTTAATAAAAAAAAAAAAAATTCTTTTTTTTTCTTTGTTCAGTCCTGAGAACACGTTTTATTCCTTTTTCTTTATGTATGGGCTTTCCATCCTCCTTCTGGGCACATCTCTTTAGGGATTGGCTGGTTTCCCATACATTTTAAAGATGCTCTCCCATTCTTCCTCCCACTGTAATCCTGTAATATACATTTTTATTTTTATGTAAAATTAAAATAAAAAACAAATATAATGTAAATAGACTTGCATGTCTAGCAATCAAATCTCTGGAAGTTTGATCACTCATTTTCACATGATCACATCCCCATGTGTGTGACCAGCTTTAATGACCCCTACTTCCACCCATGCCATGTAATCTGAGGCCCGATGCTCCATTTCCCTGATGATGGTGTTCCCTCCATACATGTTCTATACAGTAACTGAGCGCCTTGCTCTTGTTCCGTTCACAATAGACATGTGCATTGGTTTTCGTCCGAATGCATTTTCATCCGAATTTCGGGTATTTTCTTTATCGTTTTAACAAACGATAACGAACGTGCAGAATCCGAAAAACCAAAAGATCCGACATAAACAAATGCTTTATTTTGGTTTTCGTTGCAACAGTTCGATATAGATAGGAGATTCGACATGACGCTGACAATAGCGATCTGTGTCCATGGAACCTGTGGTCGAATGTGCCTAACCTTAGCTCTATTAGTCCAAGATTATTCTACATAAAGAGAAAAGATTCAACATTATAGAGACAATAGCAAAAAAGGTCGAATGTGCCTAACCTAACTCTATTAGTCCAAGATTATTTGACATAGAGAGAAAAGATTCGACATGAAGATTCGACGAAGCAGGCGCCGCAAGCGGACATTTATGGTCAAATGCTCCGCCCATAGGCTATAGAAGAATTCTAATGTTGGCTGACTAGTAATAATAATTAATAAATATAATTATTACTAGTGTCATACAACATTATAATTCCACTATAGCTTGTAGGTGGAACATTCGACTGGAAATGTACAATTGCGGCATCGTACAGTTTAGCTGCTCCGTCGAATCTTCTTCGAACATTCGACAGACACCATAAGCCTTCAATGACAGATTCAACCTTAATTATTTAGTTTTTTTCGGGCGAATGCATTTTTTAACGAAACAAAATAAATAAAAACAAATTTCGGGAGTAACTAAATAAATAAATTTTTCGGACGAAAACGAAATTCCGAAATTAAATATTTCAGTGTGCACGTGTCTAGTTCGCAACGTTTGTTTCCAGCACACACTTATCTTACAACAAATGTTAATTCTCGCTCACATATCTTCTTTCTGAAACTACAATCCATTAAAGAAAGTTTATGAGCCGCCAGCCTCGGCATACAGTAAACCAGGAGGAGGAACGATAGATACAGAGTCCATGTAAAATAATATGGATCCCAGTTGTAGAATGCTGTGGCCAAGATCAAAGCGAGCAATTGTTTAAACTGCACGACTTCAAAATATTCTCATTGTTTTGAATTATTCCTGATATCTGGCAAAAGTGGAGAAAGGCCAGGACTTTCCCTCAATGATCTGCTGAGCACACTGTCAGCACGGGCGAGAAGAAATGAGCTATGAGGCTTTTTTTAATAGAATATGTTTTGGCTGTATAGTTTACATACTAAGAAAGCAATTTACTTCATGGCGCCAAGTAAGGATGTTTAATTCTTCAGAACGTATCTCATGTTTGTTGACAATGGCCCATAAATAAAACATGATTGCTGCTGTAATTTATATGACTGCATGTGTAAACCTAGCGATCCCATTCAATTAGATGACAAAATAAAAAGTGAGAGAGGATGTCTTTCCATCAAGCCAGGCATTAGCCATGTGTGGGAAGGTAAGTGAAGGAAATCCTGACAACCTGGAGATTTTCACACCTAGGAATTCAATTTTCCCCCCATTAGCATATTAGCATCAAACTGATCGCCCTATGACAGCGCTGTTTACGACTGACTCACAGCTTCAACATGTTTATTCATAGTATGAATTTAGAATATTTATTAGTTATTGGAAGAACTGTCATTAGAGTTAAACTCCAAGCAGACGGAGAAGACACAAATTAATGCAGCTCTATATTCATTAATTCGCCATTTGTACATTGAAGTAGTATAAGTATTTGACTTTGTATAGGCCCCTTGTAGTCATTGTACTGTAGAACTGATGGGAGAAGAGGCAGCACATGTAGACAGGTGCAGGTTATTCTTCCTTCCTGTAGGTGGCACTGTGCCGATGCTACAGTGGAAGGTAAGTCTTTAAAGTGATTGTAAAGTCTCTTTTTTTCCCTATAAAAATAAAAAACATACTTACCTGCCCTGTTGCAGTGGATTTGCACAGAGCAGCCTGGATCCTTCTCTTCTCAGGTCCCTCTTCTGTGCTCCTGGCCCCTCCTTCCTGTACAATACCCCCACAGCAAGCAGACACAGGGCCCCAAACCGGCCTCGCCCTTTCTCTCCCCTGATTGGCGAGCTAACTTTGATTGACAACAGCGGGAGCCAATGGCCCTGCTTCTGTGTCTCAGCCAATCAAGAAGGAGAATCTCAGCCAGCTATGACACTCGTGGACAACCCTGGACAAAAGGGGACCTCAGGTAAGTGTTAGAGGGGCTGAGAGGGGCTTCTGCACACAGAAGGCTTTTTATCTTAATGCATAAATTTCTTACGCATTTCAAGGGCCGTAACTTCTTCATCAAGGCTCTTGAAACACGTAAACTATGCTTCTGTGGATGGATGAAAATATAGTGTTGGGATTGGAGTGGATAGTGATACATGCACTTTATCCTGTACTTTTGTGAGTACTTTGAAATTAGTTCTATTCTTATTAAAAGATTAAAGATCTTCTGAAAATGCACTAGGCCGGTGCATTTTTGCTTTTGTTTCAGTTTGGTTCCCCCCATCTAAAGTGAGTAGCAAGGCTGAAGTGTTGTGTAGACTCCCTATGGTGATTCTTTCATATTTGGTTCTACAAGAGAGAAAAGGAGTCACCATTGAGATTTTTATCATTGAGGGTCCTTCAACCTGTAGCGCTGATAGGAGTATTTTGTTTGTTTTCCCATTCTAAGCTTATTATAAGTACCCTGTGAAAGGAAAGATGTCTATACTTACCTCTCCGGTCACATGATCTCTCCAGTGGCCAGCTTCAGAATTGACGTCACCCATAGACTTACTATACGGCATCCGTTGTTGGCTGTTCCTTCTCTACACTGAAGCTGGTGCTGGGGCCCGATCATGTGATTGGACTGAAGTGCCCTCATACTTAAGAACAGAAATTTTTCCCTTACAGGGTAGTTAGACTAGGCTAAGAATGGGGGTGGGAGCTGGTTTAAGTATAGTTAGGATTTGAATGGACTTCCAATTTAAATCCTCCATTAGTCTCCCCTGGGACGGTAGATGTCTAAATTTGATGGTAAGTGGCCATCCTAATGGAGGATTCTTTGAAAATATGTGCAAGCTTAAGATGAGTGGTAGGTTAGGGAGAGGAGCTTGCTGGTTAGGGACAGTGCTTAGGGAAAGCTTCCTGGCAACTGGGGACAGAGTAAGGGATTATGTCCAGTACCGAAAAACCTTCCATGGATTCCTTTTCAGTGGGCCAGTGCAGCATGCTGATAGGAAATACCATCATCCCTCCAGCAGAAGTCGTTATTCGGTAACATTACCACATCTCATACTAAGTGGGCTGTATTGCAAATATTGTGTTTACCAGTGTGCCATACCATTGCAAGAGTTACAATTTTGAACTGTTATTATAAAACTGCTACAAGCTAAGAATCCTTGTGTGGTACCTCCCAAGAGGATACCCAAGGCTCCTCCTTCACAGAAGAATTCGATAAGCATTAATCAGTCTGCTGCTTCTCGTTTCACTGACTGGAGGGGGAGATAAAATTGTACAGAACTTCAGCAGAGAAATATCAGATCTCCTCTAGACAGGGCCATCTTTAATATCGATTGGACCATGGACAAAAAATTTCTTGGGCCCCCTCTCCAAACAATTTTGCTCTCCACCTGCTCTGAGACATACAATAAATAGCAGCTAGACTCAAAATCTGTTTACTGAATCAGATCAGGCAGCGATTGCAATTGGTTGCCAGAGGTTACAGTGTATCATCATTACCACTCACTGATTAGTTGCTAGAGGTTACAGTACATGATTTCTGCTTGTTGATTGGTTGCTAGAGATTACTGTACATTAATACTGCCCACTGATTGGTTGCTAGAGGTTACTGCACATCATTACTGCTTACTGATTGGTTGCTAGTGGTCACAGCACATCATCTCCTCTCTGCCTGCACACCATGGACTGGGGAGGTGAGGGGACCCATTAATAGACAGAAAACTCCTAAGGATCCTAGGACTCTGGGGATCAGTGGCAGATCTGTTTGTGCTGGGCCAATAGTTGCAGGCGTGGGATTCCCCACCCCAGAGTTGCATATACACTTAGGGATGGGAATGCTCATGACATTCCGACCTATTATGGCCACATGGCTATATTAAGTTAATTTGGTCAATTACATGAGGCAATGTGGCCATATTAGGTTAATGATGCACCAAGCAACTCTCCCTTTTGTGTATGTTCAGCTGCAGGGTGAAGAATCCTGACAGTTTCCTTCCAGGTGCAGTCTAACATGGAATCGGACTGAACCCAAGACGAACCCAAGCTCACCCCTAGCCTCCTCTCCTATCAGACAAGGTCGGGCAGCCCAATCAGCTGCAACCAGGGCATTTCCCACCCCATAGTCGCACATACACAAAGGGGCTGGGATTATCATGATGTCATTGGCCTAAGATGGCCGTATGAAGTCAATTAAGTCAATTACATTTATATAGTTGTATTAGGTACTTGGATTGACCAAATATGGCCATATAGGTCAATGACATTCAACTAATAATAATAACTAATAATAAGTCAATGATGTTATAAGCATCCCCACCATGAATGTGCATGTCTTGGCCACAGCACATTGGACCAGTGGGGATGCTTTGATGTGACAAATTCTCATAGGTTTTGCCGCACTGAGCTGCCGAACCCAACTCTTCCCTATTAAGGGCTTATTAGATCTCTGGCTGGATGAAAAGGTATTTATATATACAGTGCGTGCCACGATTTTAAAGAGACAAAACATGAGGAAATGTGCATGTTTTGCCTGGATGTACTAAATAGGTTTTTTTTTTGTTTTTATAATTACCATGTCATATATATATACATTTTAGCCCATTGTGGATACACCGGCATAGCAAGTAGAACAAGTCGAAACTTACAATTTTACAAGTTGTGTCTATATCTTATGAGCAATTTAATACCAAGGCATTTCTTTTCTAAGAATACATACATTGCTTGCTGTTTGTTATTGGTACGCCTACATTTTTTATATACATGCTGTGTTAATTGATTTACTTACTGCAGAAGCATGTGTCTCTGAGTTTTTTCATTTATTTAACTGAAAACCAGTGAATGTGTACATACCGTATACAGCTCCACTGTCTTACAAGTGTAGAGATCATTTTTTTTTAATTCAAGGGCATGCAAGGTATTACAAGTATTTATGGTATATAGTGCCAGCAATTTATGCATAACTTTACATATTGTACATTCATGTCTGTCTTTGCACTCAAGGGGCTTACAGTCTAAAGTCCCTATCACATATGCATACATACACATACAGTTGTGCTCATAAGTTTACATACCCTGGCAGAATTTATGATTTCTTGGCCATTTTTCAGAGAATATGAATGATAACATAAAAACTTTTCTTTTACTCATGGTTAGTGTTTTGTTGAAGCCATTTATTATCAATCATCTGTGTTTACTCTTTTTAAATCATAATGAAACCAGGAACTAATTAAATGACCCAGATCAAAAGTTTACATACCCCATACTGTGTATTTCCCCCTTTAACATCAATGACAGCTTGAAGTATTTTGTGGTATTTGTGGATGAGGCTCTTTATTTTCTCAGATGGAAAAGCTGCTCATTCCTCTTGCCATAAAGCCTCCAATTCCTGTAAATTCTTGGGCTGTCTTGCATGAACTGTACGTTTGAGATCTCCCCAGAGTGGCTCAATCATATTGAGGTCAGGAGATTGAGATGTCCACTCCAGAACCTTCACTTTATTCTGCTGTAGCCAATGACAGGTCGACTTGGCCTTTGTTTTGGATCATTGTCATGTTGGAATGTCCAGGTATGTCCCATGCTCAGCTTCCTGGCTGATGAATGCAAATGTTCCTCCAGTATTTTTTGATAACATACTGAATTCATCTTGCCATCAATTTTGACCAAATTTCCTGTGCCTTTGTAGCTCACACATCCCCAAAACATCAGCGATCCACCTCCGTGTTTCACAGTAGGAATGGTGGACCTTTCATCATAGGCCTTATTGACTCCTCTCCAAATTTAGCATTTATGGTTGTGGCCAAAAAGCTCAATTTTGGTCTTATCACTCAAAATGACTGTGCCAGAATGTTTGAGGCTTGTCTCTTTGCTATTTGGCGGATTGTAAGTGGGATACTTTGTGGCATTTGCGTAGTAATGGCTTTCTTCTGGCGACTCGAACATGCAGCCCATCTTTCTTCAAGTGCCTCCTTATTGTGCATCTTGAAACAGCCACACCACATGTTTTCAGAGAGTCCTGTATTTCACCTGAAGTTATTTGTGGGTTTTTCTTTGCATCCCAAACAATTTTCCTGGCAGCTGTGGCGGAAAGTTTAGTTGGTCTACCTGACCATGGTTTGGTTTCAAAAGAACCCCTCATTTTTCACTCCATGAGGAGAGTTACGAACACTGCTGATTGGCATTCTCAATTACTTGGATATCTTTTTATATCCCTTTCCTGTTTTATACAGTTCAACTACCGTTTTCCGCAGATCTTTTGACAATTCTTTTGCTTTCCTCATGACTCAGAATCTAGAAATGTCAGTGCAGCACTGGATGAAAGAGCAAGGGTCTGTCAGAAGCCCAGAAATTCATTGACCTTTTAGACTCAGTTCACACCGGCGACTTAGCCACCTTACAAGTCGCGCTCCTTTCTGTACAATGAAACCGTTCTAATAGGAGCGACATAAGTCGCTCCGACTTAGAAAAAGGTTCCTGTACTACTTTTGGGGTGACTTCAGGCGACTTGAATTGACTTCTATACAGAAGTCATTTTGCAAGCCGCCGCTGAAGTCGGATGCAGGTCGCCTGAGGCATTCACGCTGCAAGTCGTACTGCCTCAGTGTGAACCGACCCTTGTGTACACACACTAATTACAAGCAAACAGATCACAGGTGAGGATGGTTACCTTTAATAGTCATTCAAATCCCTTTGTGTGAACTTATGTGCATGTTATCAGGCCAAAATCATCAGGGTATGTAAACTTTTGATCAGGGTCATTTGGCTAGTTTCTGTTGCCATTATGATTTAAGAAGAGTAAACACAGTTGATTAATAATAAATGGCTTCAGCCAAACACTAAGCATGAGTGAAAGAAAAGTTTTCATGTTATTCATATTTTCTGAAAAATGGCCAAGAAATCATAAATTCTGCCAGGGTATGTAAACTTATGAGCACAACTGTATATAAAAATCACAAATAGTATCTGCGCTAAGGCTCGAAATAGCAATAAGCAGCTGACACAATATTGTAGGCAACAATATGAGCTAAAATGATTGTAAGCTCTAATGAGCAAGGGCCCTCTGATTCATCCTGAATTGAATTGTTTGTAACTGTACTGTTTACCCTAAAGTTGTAAAGCGTCATGCAAACTGTTGGCACTATATTAATCCTGTATAATAATAATAATAATAATTATAATAATAAAAAAATATATATAAAAAATAGTGCACTGATAATTAAAAAGCAGACACAGTCTGACAAGGTACAAACACCACAATAAGAAATAAACTGAGAAAAGTGCAAAACAATCAGAGTTGGTCAGAAAAGTCCATAAAGTCCTTAAGTAGAGACCAGTAGTTGATGGTGCTCACAGAGATGTGACAAAGAGACCTTCACCCTCAATCCACATGGATAGCCTTTTACCACGCAGATTTTGGTCAAAAAGCGTAATCAAGAATCAACTCCAGGAATGGACCATCTCACATCTTTTCCCATTAGTATTCAATTTAATGCTTAATCCTAATCCGATGCACATCAATACTCCCTATAGAGAAAGAAAGAAACATCTCATAATTTAGTAAATCCAGAAGAAAAAAAAGATTTATTTATATTGCACTCACATTTCTATGTATAAAAACCCACTTTTCAATAAAAGGTTTCCTGTTAAACTCTTTTTTATTACATTTTGAAAAAGAAAACAAGCCAAAACAAAACAAACAAAAAATCAACGTTAGTATTCCTGTAATTACTTTATACAACACAATTTACATACAATTGCCTATTAAAAACATGGATACCTTTTCCAATCTTCCTCCTCCCTACATTTGAAAGACACACACCCTCTCCATCCAATAGTCCCCTCAAAAGAGAGAAAAAAAAAGGAAGAGGAAAAAAAAAAGGAGGGGGGGTAGAGAGTGCAAACAATAAATAACTTTAAAATGAGGGTACCAGAAGGGCTTATAAATGGCTGGCTTCAGACCAACCTGATGGTTGCTGCGTCTCAGTGCATGAGGATGTCACATGCCATAACTCCACCTTACGTGCTTCGTCATTGATGACATCATCAGGGACATGATACATACACATACTAAGGCCAATTTAGACAGAAACCATAACCAACTACAAACAAACAAAAATTTCAGAGCACACTTACTAGCCGACCTGCAAACAAACCAAATTAACGCTGTCTAAGCCCTTGTACACACGGTCGGAGAATCCGTCGGAATGTGTCCTATCGGACCGTGTCATCGGATAATCCGACTGTGTGTGGTATGCATCGGACTGATTCCATCGGAGTATCCGTCGGACCCAATTTTCCAACATGTTGGAAATATTTTCCGACCAACTGGGCCGATCGGACATACTCCGATCATGTGTAGAGAATTTTGATCGGACCAAGTGCCACGCATGCTCAGATCAAATTCCTACATCAAAGCTATTGGCTAGTAGCCTGAATGTAGTCCCATCGTAATGAAATTACGTCATCACGTTCTGAAAGATCGGATTTTTTTGCCAACTTTGTCCGACCGTGTGTATGCAACAGTTTCGGACAAGATCCGACGGACAAAATCCGACGGGCAAAATCCGACGGATTTGGTTGTGGAAATCTCCGACCGTGTGTACAGGGGCTAACAAGTCACATTAAAAACAGAGGGTTTCATTGCAACAAAATACAGGAATTAAAGGCTTAAAGCGGGAGTCCACCGGGACTCCGCGTTTTTTTTTTTTTTTTTAAAGCCAGCAGCTACAAATACTGCAGCTGCTGACTTTTAAAATAGTGACACTTACCTGTCCAGCGCGCCCGCGATGTCGGCACCCGAAGCCGATCGCTAGGTCGTCTGTCGGGTCCTGCCGCCGCCATCTTGGGTATGGGAATCAGGAAATGGAGCCTTTCGGCTTCATTTCCCGGTTCCCTACTGCGCATGCGCGAGCCGCGCGGCGCAATCCGGACGGTCCCCGCTGCCTCTGGGAACTGTGTGTTTCCCAGCAGGCAGCGAGGCACTTGCGCAAAGGGGTGGGCAGTTGCGGAAAGGGGCGTAATCTACGCCCCTTTCCGCAGACAGCTATCCCGGAAGTGGGTGCAGTTACCTGGATTATCCAGGTAACTGCACCCCCCTCCCCCCTGAAAGGTGCCAATTGTGGCGCCGGAGGGGGGGGGGATTCCGATGAGCGGAGGTCCATTTTAGGGTGGACCTCCGCTTTAAATAACAAAAAAAATACAAGAACCACATTTAAAGTGGAACTTTATCCAAAAGTGGATGTTCTACTTGTTTGCATTCCTCCCCTTCACTGCCACATTTGGCACTTTTTTGGGGGGGGAGCGGGTACTTGGTTTTGACAGGTACCCCCTTACACTTCTGGTCAGATGCGCTGGAAGTTTGCGCTCCCTCCTTCCCTCTTAGCTTTCTGGAACACATCACAGGTCGCTGAAGACTATGGGGCCATTCACAAAGCGCAGTAGAAAAGTGTCTGTCACTTCTTGTTTCCCTTACTTACGATGCCGTCACCTGCACCGGAAGCCCATTGAAGAATCGGCTCAGATGAGGACATCGCTGGATCCCTGGACAGGTAAGTGTCCTTATATTAAAAGTCAGCAGCTACAGTATTTGTAGCTGCTGACTTTTAATTTTTGGGGGGGGAGCCTGGAGCTCCGCTTTAAAGATTGCCAAGCTGCAAAGTATTACATTTTAGCTTTTGGGTTACACTTTTAAGGACGGCAATGAAAAGATCATGACGACCCTCCATAGATGCACGTTGTATATAATAACGAATTACAAAAGGTTGTAAAAACTAATGTTTTGTTTAACGTTATTGAACAGGACCATATGCCTCTGGTGACCTTGACGGAGATATTTTAATTTAAAACACTGAACATGCAAAGGTTTCAGATGAAAAATCAAAACCTGCCTCGAATAAGAGAACCCTAACCTACGTGTTTATAACGCAGTAACCACTTTCAGACCGGACCATTTTGCTGGTAAATGACCAGAGGTCTTTTTACACTTTGGCACTGCGCTGCTTTAACTGGTAATTGCGCGGTCATGCAATGTTGTACCCAAACAAAATTTGCGTCCTTTTCTTCCCACAAATAGAGCTTTCTTTTGATGGTATTTGATTGCCTCTGCGATTTTTATTTTTTGCGATATAAACGTAAAAAGACCGCAAATTTTGAAAAAAAATGATATTTTCTACTTTTTGTTATTAGAAAAATCCAATAAACTCAATTTTAGTCATACATTTAGGACAAAATGTATTCAGCCACATGTCTTTGGTAAAAAAAAAGTCAATAATTGTATATTTATTGGTTTGCGCAAAAGTTGTCACATCTACAAACTAAGGTACGTTTTCTGGAATTTACGCAGCTTTTAGTTTACGACTGCCTATCTCATTTCTTGAGGTGCTAAAATGACAGGGCAGTACAAAACCCCCCCAAATGACCCCATTTTGGAAAGTAGACCCCCTAAGGAAATTGATAAGAGGCATGTTGAGCCCATTGAATATTTTATTTTTTTGCCTCAAGCGATTGAATAATGACAAAAAAAAAATTTTTTTTTTTTTTTTACACAAAGTTGTCACTAAATGATATATTGCTCACACATGCTATGGGCGTATGTGAAATGACACCCCAAAATAAATTCTGCTGCTTCTCCTGAGTACGGGGATACCACATATGTGGGACTTTTTGGGAGCCTAGCCGCGTACAGGGCCCCGAAAACCAAGCACCGCCTTCAGGCTTTCTAAGGGCGTAAATTTTTGATTTCACGCCTCACTACCTATTACAGTTTTGAAGGCCATAAAATGCCAAGATGGCACAAAACCCCCACAAATGACCCCATTTTAGAAAGTAGACACCCCAAGCTATTTGCTGAGAGGCATGTTGAGTCCATGGAATATTTTATATTTTGCCACAAGTTGCGGGAAAATTACAAACTTTTTTTTTTTTTTTTTTTTTTTCACAAAGTTGTCACTAAATGATATATTGCTCATGCATGCCATGGGCATATGTGAAATGACACCCCAAAATAAATTCTGCTGCTTCTCCTGAGTACGGGGATACCACATATGTGGGACTTTTTGGGAGCCTAGCCGCGTACGGGGCCCCGAAAACCAAGCACCGCCTTCAGGCTTTCTAAGGGCGTAATTTTTTGAGTTCACTTCTCACTACCTATTACAGTTTTGAAGGCCATAAAATGCCAAGATGGCACAAAACCCCCACAAATGACCCCATTTTAGAAAGTAGACACCCCAAGCTATTTGCTGAGAGGCATGTTGAGTCCATGGAATATTTTATATTTTGCCACAAGTTGCGGGAAAATTACAAACTTTTTTTTTTTTTCACAAAGTTGTCACTAAATGATATATTGCTCACGCATGCCATGGGCATATGTGAAATGACACCCCAAAATAAATTCTGCTGCTTCTCCTGAGTACGGGGATACCACATATGTGGGACTTTTTGGGAGCCTAGCCGCGTACGGGCCCCAAAAACCAAGCACCGCCTTCAGGCTTTCTAAGGGCGTTACAGTTTTGAAGGCCATAAAATGCCAAGATGGCACAAACCCCCCCCCCCAAATGACCCCATTTTAGAAAGTAGACACCCCTAAATTTAGGGGTACACTAGTGAGACTAGGTAATAAATGGCGGGTGCCCTGAAACTATAAAAAAATAACTAACCAACCAGCGTCACCTGTAACAGTTATATGGTGATCACTGGTGAAAGGGTTAACTAGGGGGCAATCAGGGGGCTTTATGCGGTAGTATATGGGGGTCCCTGGCGCTATAAAAAGCTGCGGCGAACCTAAATACCTACCTGCCTAACTAGCGTCACCTGTGACACTAATACAGCGATCAGAAAAACGATCGCTTATTAGGCTGGGTTCACACTGGAGCGATGCGGGAACGCCACGAATGCGCGGCGGGTTCCCGCATCGCATGCCTCCCGGCGGCAGTTCACACTGCCCTATGCGAACTGCTGGGAGTGTCAGTGAAATGTTAATGACACCCCCAGATCAGTTCGCATATCGCAGTGCGATCTGCAAACTTGGATCGCATGGTGTGAACACCCATGCGATCCGATTCTGCTGCGGACCAAAAAAAGGGTCCCGTGCGAGTTTGCGGCGGGTGCGGCGGGTGCGACACGAATTCAGCCATACTATCTGTATAGCTGAACTCGAATCGCACAGAGATCGGATGTGATTTGCACTGCAGTGCGGTGCGAATCACATCCGTTCTCATAAACCGCTGCAATGTGAACCCAGCCTTAGTGACACTGGCGACGGGGGGTGATCACGGGGTTAAACCTTTATTGGGGGGGTTAGGGGGGTACCTTAGAACTAAAGGGGGCTAACCCTAACTGCCCTAACAGTTATTAGTCACAAATGACACCTGCCGGGTGATCAGGGGGTTAAACCTTTATTAGGTAATAAATGGCGGGTGCCCTGAAACTATAAAAAAATAACTAACCAACCAGCGTCACCTGTAACAGTTATATGGTGATCACTGGTGAAAGGGTTAACTAGGGGGCAATCAGGGGGCTTTATGCGGTAGTATATGGGGGTCCCTAGCGCTATAAAAAGCTGCGGCGAACCTAAATACCTACCTGCCTAACTAGCGTCACCTGTGACACTAATACGGCGATCAGAAAAATGATCGCTTATTAGGCTGGGTTCACACTGGAGCGATGCGGAAACGCCGCGAATCCGCGGCGGGTTCCCGCATCGCATGCCTCCCGGCGGCAGTTCACACTGCCCTATGCGAACTGCTGGGAGTGTCAGTGAAATGTTACTGACACCCCCAGATCAGTTCGCATATCGCAGTGCGATCTGCAAACTCGGATCGCATGGTGTGAACACCCATGCGATCCGATTCTGCTGCGGGCCAAAAAAAGGGTCCCGTGCGAATTTGCGGCGGGTGCGGCGGGTGTGGCGGGTGCGGCGGGTGCGGCGAATGGCTGAACTCGAATCGCACAGAGATCGGATGTGATTTGCACTGCAGTGCGGTGCGAATCACATTCGTTCTCATAAACCGCTGCAATGTGAACCCAGCCTTAGTGACACTGGCGACGGGGGGTGATCACGGGGTTAAACCTTTATTGGGGGGGTTAGGGGGGTACATTAGAACTAAAGGGGGCTAACCCTAACTGCCCTAACAGTTATTACAGTCACAAATGACACCAATGCAAAAAAAAAAAAAAAAAAAAAAAAATGACATTGGTGTCACTGTGACTGGGGGGCAGGGGTAATTGGGGGGGTGATCGGGGGGTAAAGGGGGGGTGTGAGTGTGCCTGGCATGTTCTACTGTGTGTGGGATGTGTTGGTGCAACTCACTGATCCGCTCTCCTCCGTGTCGGAACGAAAAATACCGACACGGAGGAGAGAATACATCACTTCCTCTCCTGTGTTTACATTACAGGAGAGGAAGTGATGTCACCGGGGATTTCCATTCGTCGGGAGCGATCGCGAGGGGGTGGCCATGAATGAATGGCCGTCCCCTCGTCCGGGATCGCTCCCGAACGAAAACCGACCGCCGCAGGCACCGGGCGGGGGCCCGATCGGGCCCCCGACCCGCGGGAGGCAAAACACGTACATCTACGTGCTTATGCCTGCCCGTGCCATTCTGATGACGTAGATCGGCGTTAGGCGGTCGGCAAGTGGGTAATGTGTTTCATTATCCCCTATTCTGGGGGGGGGGGGGTTCGGCTTGTATTACTAGGTGTAAGCACACAGCAATATATAATAAAGAAAGAAGAGAGCTGAAAGCCTATCTCCAGTTTTTCTGGATGAAACCTTTTTTTTTTTTTTTTTCTTTAACCAAATCCACAGTCAGTGAACTGTTAAAATAATCTAGGAGGTATAAATCTTGTAAAGACGTGCAAGCCTTCCATTTGTTCATTTTTTTTATATGGATGGTTGTTGACCTTGATCTTCTACAGGCAAGTTATAGTCTGCTTTCTATGCACTATTTAAAAAGAAGAATTGAATGGTTTAAGTGGATACTGACATCTAAGTCAACAAATCCGCACACTTGAAACTAACACGCGGGTAAATATGACAGGAGATATAACGCCTTTGTTAAGCACTGGCAAACATACGGCAGGCTGAGGCTTCAGAACGGCGGGTACAGTGCCAGTCCGTGAAAGGAAAAACATTAAACTCTCTAATAAAAAGCCAAAATATTTTACACCGCTCCGCAGATGGAAACATTAAAAAGCATGGCAGTGTGGTTTAAAGAGGTAGAACCCAAAAAACTAAAATGTAATACATACACAGCGAACTCCCTCTTTTTAGGACCTTTTTTAATCATGTCTTTGTCTTAATAAATTTATTTATTTTTATACAATTGTGTATGTAAGTTGTTAATGTACCATAGTTGCCTTAGACCCTCTACCTTTGTTTTACTGTAGTATATTGAAGTGTGTCAGTGTAGTTTTACTGCAGTATATTGTAGTGTGTCAGTGTAGAGTTTCATAGTTTCATAGTTAGTAAGGTTGAATAAAGACACCAGTCCATCCAGTTCAACCTGAGTGAGTGTCTACAATTGTCCCTATCCCTGTACATTGCACACTGACATTGGTCCCTACCCTCAAGGAGCCCACAATCCAAGGTCCCCATTTATATACTAGGGCCAATTTTGGACAGAAGCCAATTAACCTACCTGCATGTCTTTGGATTGTGGGAGGAAACCCACACAGGCACAGGGAGAACATGCAAACTCCAGGCAGGTAGTGTCATGGTTGGGATACGAACCAGCAACCCTTCTTACTGCTTGGTGAGAGTGATAACCCCTACACAACTGTGCCGCCCTTAGAGAGTCCTCAGTTAAAAGTGCACCAAACACCACTTTCCATTGATTAAAGTGCATCCAAGCACACATTTCACTGTCTCTATTATATTTCGGTAATAAGACCCCCATCCTATCATGTCTGGGAGGTCACCAAAGAGAGGAAAACATCCCATGGCACTGTGGGGGGGCCAGCAGCATATGTGTCCACAGGCAAAGCTGGACGTGGTCCATCCATGCAGAGGAGGTGGTGGACTGGCTAGCTAATCCATCCAGCAATTTGGTGGTGCAGCGTTTCTTAAATAGGTACCAGGGGTTGGAATATCTGCTAAAGCAGGCCAGAAGAGTCTGTAGCCATTTCAGGGGGTCATACACACCCAGTGCTCGGTTGGCTGAAATTCAACGGGAATTCCACCTGCCCATAAACCGCCCAATTTGTGATATCCCTACCAGGTGGAACTCCACTTTGGCAATTCTGCAGTGGCTGCACATGCAGCAGAGGGCCGTCAACGAGTACATGTGAGTATGGCACAAAGACTGGCTCAGAGCAGCTCGGCTTTTTTGTCCACACACCAATGGCTGCTGATTAAGGATGCATGCACTGTACTGTCACCATTTTAGGAGGCAACAAGGATGGGGAGCCGTGATAATGCATACATCGGTGACACAATCCCTGTTCTGTTCCTGCTGGAACACAATCTGCATGGCATTACGGACAGGGCACTCAAGGCAGAGCAGTAGGAGGAAAAGGAGGACTTCCTTTCCTCTCAAGGCCCGCTTTATGAAAACACCATTCTTATGACGCCACAGAACACACAAGAGAAGATAAAGGAGGAGCAGAATTCTGGCTGTTTTGGAGGCATTGAAGCAGAAGAAGACATACGTCACATCTTAAGAAATGGTTTTTCCATCCACAGAACCCTTGGGAGTAGTACGGGGCTGAAAGGAGGCATTTCTAGATACTGGAATCCTCAGTGACCACAAGGCCTGTGCCTCACATGCCTCAACAAACTTGCGGACCTAAGAATTTGTGGCATTACTATTGGTTGGCAACCCTCCTTGACCACCGTTACAACGGGAAAGTCTCAGAACTCATCCTGTCTCCATAGAGGGAGCAGAGGATGAAATATCTTAACACTTTAAAGTTTATGTAATGTCTTTCCAGACTCTGGTAGGTACAGTCCCATGGAAAAGCTAGTTTTGAGGCTTCTGTTGGTTAAGAGAGGAGTGGTGGAGAAGGGACGGCGTCAGTGATGAATTTAAAAAAATGTTTAGTTCTCAGCACCCCGGGTAGTCAGCTTCCATACCCCATTGGCAGTGCCTGCATCATATGGTGGGAGATTACCTAGGAACAAAAACAGACATGGAAAGCTTTCCAGTTCACGATCCACTGGGTTACTGGGTCATGAGAATAGACCACTGACCAGAACTTGCCCAGTATGCAATTGAGCTGCTGGGCTGCCCTGCACCCAGCTTTCTTTCTGAATGGGCATTCAGTGCTTCCACAGGTTTTGTGACAGATAAAAGATTGTGTCTGTCCACAGACTCTGTTGACCAACTGACATTTATCAAAATGAATCATCCCTGGATTAGCAGTAGCTATCAAGCCCCTGATGCCGATGTCGCAGATTAAGTGTTTTCTGGATCTGGAATCTGTGCAACACTGTCTACACTGCCTAGCGTTTATTTTTGTGGGCATAATTAACATCCAAGGACCAATTTATCTGCACCTGTTTGACAGGTGCATATAATTTACATTTTTGACAGCAAGGCCAATTCTTGCTTTCATCAAGAGTACCTATATAGCGTTAACACCAAAAGCCCAACACCCAAAGCCCAATTTTTCCACACCTGTCTGACCAGGGAATATAATTTAAATTTTTGACAGTGTAGCACCCTCTAGTGTGCTAGAGTAGGTAGCGTTAGATTTTTGTTAGTGTAGGTAAAATGTTTTGGCTTGGCTGGCAGCCAAGCCTGTGTTTTAATCTGGGTCAGGGCAGTGATCCAGAGAGGGCTGGTATGACTCAGTGGGCAGTATCTCTGCTACCTCCGTCTACTTCTGGAACTTGCTGGAAACTTCCAGAAGAATGGGAAGGAGGTTAGGAGGAGCTTCCTGGAGTATTCATAGGGGTCCTGACCAATCCCCAACAGATGGGTTGGCAGGGGGCAGGCCCCCTCAAATACACAGGGTGAGCCCATTTGGGCAGGAGAGTTTGGGTGGAAGTTGGAGATAGAGTGCTAGGAGGCAGTCAGTGGACCCTTGAGGGTAACCCCCTAGTCTGGGGGGGTGTCCTTAGACCTGGGAGCTCGTGTAGGAGGGATCCTCTGACATCCCAAGGAGGAATCCTGTCCAGTGGCATGAGAGCACGTGTGAGGACAGCAGGAGCCAGTGAGCAATTCTGGGAGATTTCCAAGGAAGACAATCAGGTGGGCTGGTGAGTGTTACAGTCAGTGAGGACTGAGAGGCAGCCTGAGAGGACTGGGTGAGAGCAGTCTGAGATGTATGCAGAGTCAATCAAGGTGAGTAGAAAATTCTGGACAGCCGCACTCCAAATGAAACTTCTTGTGCCTTAATTAGAACATCAGGATCACACTGCACATGTCACAGCAAAGTAATATAGAACCAAAAACAGCTGACGCGTTTCACACTAAATGTATGAGTAAGCACTACGTTTAGTGTGAAAGGTGTAAGATGTTTTTGGTTCTGTATTACTTTGCTGTGACATGTACAGTGTGATCATGATGTTCTAATAAAGGCACAAGAAGTTTCATTTGGAGTACGGCTATCCAGAATTTTCTACTCACCTTGATTTGCTATATACATTAGCCAGCACCTGGGGCTCTTCATTTCCTAGAGGAAAAACCTTTTTGTTTCAGCAGACCTACCATGAGTGGTGGTAACCCCTTCTCTTTATATGTATGCAGAGTCAGTCTGGGAGGACTGTGGAAGCCTAGCCGGGGGGCTAGAGAAAGAGGCAGCTGCAGCCAGGTGGGCTGGCAGTGCCTGAAGAGGTGGTACTGAGATCAGTAGCCACAGAACGATAGCTGGGTACTAGAACTATGCTACACAACCAAGGGGCCTGCGGTCCCTGCCTGTGAAGGGCATTTGCTACAATCTGACTGAGCCCTATTGGCAGATCACCCAACAGTGTGCCAGCACTGGTCCTGGGAGTTGTTGTGCTTCAAACAAGTGTTGTGCTGCAGGACGCAGAGGAGTGTGTAAATAGTCTGTATAGAAGAAGTTGTCCCTGGAAAGTTCTACCAAAGTCAAGGGGGCATCCCATAATAACCGTCACCCCATCCAAGTTTAATACCCCTAATAAAAATACAAAAGAACAACGCTGCAAGGACTGTTTCCTGACTGAAGAGTGCCGTAGAAAATTCTGTGTGCCTGGCCATGCAGGGTAAGGATTCCCCTTTCCCCAGTGGCTCCTGAGGGGGTAGTGCTACAACAGCAAGGCCAACGCTTTCATCAATAATACCTCTATAGGGTTACGATGTGAAGGCATCACCAACACCCAAAGCCTAATTTTTCTGCACCTGTTACTTCTAAATTCAGAATTTATCCAAAAAATCTCTAATCTTGTTCCAAGTACACTAAATTGTAATCTCATCATACAGACTGGCTTCCCAAGTCATTATTTATTAAATAAAGGAAGCTTGTCGGAAAAATAAATTTTTTTCGATTTTATAAATGTTATTTTTGCTGCAGCAGGTTCTATACATGGTACAGATGCAAAACTTTACTGGCAGACTAAGGGGACCCCCAGGCACTATATTTAAAGTAATTGTTCATTTTTATTATTCCACTTTAAGCATCAGTAAATCACTGCTCATTTAAAAATTATCTTTTTTTAAATTGATACATGTCCCCTAGAGCAGTACCTGGACCCCCATTCCCTTTGTATGCCCAATAATTTTCATATAAGGCCTTCAAAATACACACTTTTGATTTTTACATTTGGGGTCTCATAGACTTCAATGGGGTTCACTGCTCAGCTCCGAACTTTTGTGATGTTCGAAAGTTCTAGTGCAAACTGAACCAGGGGGCGTTCAGTCCATCTCTAGTCAGGATATGGTTTGCCTACTCAACTCCTAGCACACACTAAAGGTGCTACATATGTGGCTTTCCTGGCCTTTTTCTTCCATGTGACTCCACTGTGCTGCTCATGGAAGTCACACACATGAGGTCGCAGCGGGATACTGTTGAGCCTGCCATATCCTGAGTAGGAGACCAGCTTTACATACAAAATGCATTTGACTCTTTTCTGTATAGAGAGTTAATTTGCTCTGGTATGAGTCTTATCATACCATTGGTGGTGAAGCACATGTGGTATTGATACCTTTAACTACGATTAACATTCACTTTTCATTTTGATCCAGTGCTATTTGCACCATTTGGGACTATTTATGTTATTTATACATTTGTATGGATGTTTTATGATTCAAATGATTTATATGATTATTTACTGCCTTTCCTGCTGGCAGAACACAATGACATACTGGTTATACTCAAGTTGGTCAATAGATCGGCTTGTGTACATAGAGGGTACCCATACATGGATCGAAATTTTGATCCATGTATGACTGGCTTTAGTTCTTTATGGAGACAGGGCTTAGAAAAGTCATTGTCTTTTTACAGGCAGGTGACCACACTGTCCGGACAGACTGGGTCTATGGGTCTATAGGTCAATGCATAAACAGGCATTTAAAACAGAACAGATCCTTCATGTGTGGCTTTGATTTGGAGATGGTTTTCTTCTGCCCTGTGTTTGATGAAGCGTTGTTTCAAGTTTCTTTTGCTTTCCTGTTAACTAAGAAGATCCTTTGCAAACAAAGCCCATATACACAAGTCCTTTAGCATATATAAGACCTCCTACCAGGGTTTTAGGCTGCTCTGTACAGGTGGCTAATGAGTGGGTGTCAATCAGTACTGCTGTAGCTCATGTCAGTAGCTGCTGTCCGTTTGCTAAAGTCAAGTAGAAAGTGAGTGGAGTATGTCAGGGCCCCTCCGCAATCGACCTTCAGAAGATGTTTCCGTTATTGCAATTGGTACGAGCATCAGGAACTCACTTGTTGTGCACACATCCAGCCTGTGGTCAGTGGACAGCTTCCTGGAATGCAATATAAATAAAGGTATTAAGGATTAAAAACATGTACAATGAAGGAAACCATTGCACATTATATTCACATACAGTTATCACTGTTTTTGATTATCATTATTATTGGCTTATAATAAGTTGGCTTGTGATTTCTCACTGTCACCAGCAGATATCACTGGTATCACAGATCATAGTATGAGATTTCATAAACAAAAGTAAGTTATGAATATTTATATTTTCTTCAGCCAATCCAGTAGGTTTAGGCCACTGGTGCATGCGGGGGAGGATATAAATATCTGGGACAGGCCATTTATTATTATTATTATCGATTTATATAGCACCAACAGTTTACGCAGCGCTTTACAACGTATGGGGGGGGACAACACAATTAAAGTACAATACAAAAGGTACAGGAGGGCCCTGCTCATAGAGCTTACATTCTAAAGGGAGGGGGTGGTGTTACAAAAGGTAATAGCTGCAGAGAATGATTTGATGGGGGGTGGCTCGGGGACAATTAGGTGGGTGTGGGGTAGGCTTCCCTGAATAAATGAGTTTTCAGGGAACTCTTAAAGGTAGACAGGGTAGGGGCTGAACGGACAGACTGGGGCAGGGAGTTCCAGAGGATGGGTAAGGCTCTGGAGAAGTCTTGAAGGCCATGTGCTCTCTATTGCTTTCCCTGGGCTGAGGCCTAGGTAGGTGCTGGTGCTGTTAGGCCCAATAGCCTGGTTTGGGGCCTAATGTGTGTTAACATGTTCCTGAAGCTGTCCAGCCTGGTCTGGAGGAAGCTGTGCCAAGTAGGAGACTCAGGTCTAGGACCCTTGCTGGAGAGAGCCAGGAAGAAGGCTGGTCTCTCAGAAGGGCCTGGTGACTCACTTGGAGGAGGCACTGGAATTTGAGAACGTGCTTACAGTGTTGCCTGGTCATTTTAAAAGTTCTGACACTAAAGCTAGACATTGATCTGGATCTGGATCTGGAGAGTCTGTAAATGATCTGCTACGGTATCTAGGAACGCTAACCCTCACCTCCTCAGCAAGTGTGCAATAAAAAAGAAAAACTATAGTGACTGGTGCCCAATGTCATTTTCTCTTTTTTAAAGTTTTATATAAAGTTTTATGAAACCACATGGCCATATTAGGTCAATGACATTGGCTCAATATGACCTTGTAGCCATATTAGATTAATGATATCAAGAACAATCCTGCCCCTTTGAATTCATGAAGCTGTGGAGCATCTGGAAGTGAACATAATGCTGTGGATCATCTAGAAGTGTCAGCCTCAGCTTCATCACAGCACTTGAAGCTGCATGGCGAGGAACCTCCACCTGAAGCTCATTGGCCCAATACTGACAGTTGCCTTCCAGGCTCAGACAAACATGGGTTTAGACCGAACCCAAGCCCATTCCTATTTAGGTTCTTCGTGTCACCTAGATGTGCAATGCCTCCAAACTCCATATGTATGTAACTACAATGAATTTGTGGCCTCACACTGATGATATCACTTCTAAATGCGCCACAGCTTCATGTTCACTTCTGGATGTCCCACAGCTTGATGTACACAAAGGGGTTGAGATGCTTGTGTCATCATTGACCTAATATGGCCATATGGCCATATTAGGTCAATATTGTTGACCTAATATGGTCACATGGCCATATTAGGCCAATGACATTGATTAATATGACCTTGTAGCCATATTAGATTGATGATATCAAGAGCAATCCTGCCCTATTGTGTATGCAAAGTTGTGGGACATATAGAATTGTCAGCCTCGAGTTCACTGCAGCATATGAAGCTGCAAGGTGGGGAACTCCAACCCGAAGCTCATTGGCCCAGCACTGACAATTGCCTTCCAGGTCCAGACAAACATGGGTTTAGGCAACATTTGTCAAACACAAGGCCACGGGCCAAATATGGCCCACCAGGCTTTGTCATGTGGTCCTCCCAACCAGTTTTGCAGCCGGAATGTGATGGAACTCCATTCTGCCACTTCCAACTTTCACCCTCTGCTCCTGTTCCTGCTTGTTTTAACAAGGGACAGCTTTGTATTTAGCAGCTTCCAAATGCAGCAGAACAGGTATATCAAAGCCAAATACATGGGTAGAAGAGAGACACCTACACAGGGTTGTACTAGAATCACCTGCATAGGGAGTTACTAGAATGGGGCTGGGGAAGGGGGCATAGGGCACCCCTGGAACTGCACTCTGTACATAGCACACCCTGAACTCTGTATGTAATACACTCCTGAACTCTGCACTCTGTACGTAACTTACTACTGAACCCTGCATTCTGTACATAACTCACTCCGGAACTCTGCATTCTATACGTAACACACTCCTCACCTCTGCACTCTGTATGTAACGCACTACTGAACTCTGCACTCTTTATGTAACCCATTCTGGAATTCTTCCCTCTGTGCTTAAATTGCTTCTGAACCCTGCACTCTGTACATTGTACAGTGTAATTGTGAACCTTGAACTCTGTACGTAGTGTAATATTGAACCATATGCTCTGTACGTATCACACCCCAGATACAACCAACCCTTTGAGGGCAACCATACTTTTGATGCGGTCCACGATGAGGTTGAGTTTGACACCCCTGGTTAAGACAGAACCCAGGCCCATTGCTATTTAGGATCTATGTTTGTCACTTAGATGTGCCCATGTGGAAAGTGTATGTAAATCACAAGATTCGCTGCACAGAATCGCAAATTGTTTAGCAGGTAATGCCATTTATATAGTAAACATGTAGCTTAGCTGGGTATTCAGAGTATGCAGAGTTTCACTTTAACAATTCATGTTGTGTTATCCTACTTCTGGTGTAATGATCAGGCCATCACAGGAAGAGAAAGTGACATGGAGTATTTAGATGTACTGAGTGACAACCTGAGATTACCTAATTGGTTGAGGATTGCCCCAGCTAACACTGAAAGATAAGCACCCTGTGCTCAAAGAGTAAAGAAGAAAGAAAAAAAAAAAAGAACAACAGTATGTCAAGTTGTGCTATTAAAGTCCAGTAAAAGTATCTGCTGTGTGTTCTGGGGAGGGGGGAGGAAGGGGAAGCCTCCCAGACACAAGAGATGTTTGAAAGTTGAGTCAGTCTATGGGTTGCTTCCAGCTTCAAAGGCTGATTTGCATCCACCCTATCTCGGTACGTGAACTCCATGAATGGAATCACACACCTATATCTCTAGGATTTAATTAGTTGTTTAGACATGTAGCTTTGTTTGGTTTTAACTAAGTGGTGTAGCTCTAGTCTACCCTCTTCTTCTTCTCCCTTTTTACATTCTTTCGCTCCCTCCCTCTTCCATTGTAGAAAATACCCTTTAATCAGAATATAATTTGAAGCCTTTCTGAAAATCATAACTTAAAAAAAAAAAAAAAGTACAGGTTTGTTCTGGGGGCTCACTGGATGAGCATTCAATCTTCAAGGAGTATTACCATGATTTTATATATATATTTATATATATATATATATATATATATATATATATATATATATATATATATATATATATATATATATATATGTATGTATATATATATATATATATATATATATATATATATATATAATTTTTTTTATATATATATATATATATATTTATTTATATATATTTATTCCATTTTCACAATTTTTATTACATACAGAGAAGAGAACATGAAACATTATAAACAAAAGAAGAAGTAAAGGAGATAAAGATAAAAAAGATGACAGCATGCTTATCACCATCGATATTTTAAAATAACCCTTAAAAGAGGGGAGGGGACTTTCTCCCTAACCCTTCCATACTAATATAACTATTCCTATCTCATTTATTTTATATTACCATGATTTAAAGCAGAACTACATTCGAGAATGAAAAGAAACACATGGATAGCCCAATAAAAAATGAATTAACAAAAAGAAAAAAAAAAATCAATGTTTAGCTTTGAGTCAAAAATTTGATGGCCAACATCATTCAACCCACTTCCTCTGAGCCCAGGTTTTCCTGGACCTGTCCAACCTGTGATTGGACAGAGAGAGGATAAGCAGCACAGTATCACTTTGCTCTCCCCTCCTATCAGCATCCTTTTTTTGTCAGCACAGGATCTGATTGGAATTCTAGTTCTGCTTCTTCTTTTTGTGCTCCAGCCCTGCTGTACAGAGATTGCAAGAGGCTGATACCAGGTTCTTACACTGCTTTCATTTAAAAAAAAAATACATTTAAATATAAAAGATATCCATTGTTATAGACATATATCTATAGTATGGTACTATGAGTCTTTTATATTTGCTTATTATTCAGCTTTACTTTGTATTTGTTTGCTAAAAAAAAATCTTATGTGTGTATATATATATATAATTTAGATCAAATCTTTATACTGTAGATAGATAGATAGATAGATAGATAGATAGATAGATAGATAGATAGATAGATAGATAGATAGATAGATAGATAGATAGATAGATAGATAGATAGATAGATAGATTTGTATATACACACACAAGTTTGTTTCTGAAAAGTGCAGGAAACTTTTTGAAGAACCCTTGTGTGTGTATATATATAATTTAGATCTAATCTTTATACTCTGTATATTTAGATATATATCCATAGATATATATATGTATATATAGATAGATAGATAGATAGATAGATAGATAGATAGATAGATAGATAGATAGATAGATAGATAGATACACACAAGGGTTCTTCAAAAAGTTTCCTGCACTTTTCAGAAACATTTTGAAGACCCCTTGTGTATATACACTATATAAGTGATGGTGAGCCTTGGGATCCCAGATGTTTTGGAACTACATTTCCCATGATGCTCATGCACTCTGCAGTGTAGCTGAGCATCATGGGAAATGTAGTTCCAAAACACCTGGGGTGCCAAGCTTCATCATCACTGCACTATATGTATGTAAAACTATTGGGACGCCACTCCAAAATCATTGGATTCAGGTGTTCCAATCACCTCCATGGCCACAGGTGTATAAAACCAAGCTTACTGCTGCTACAAACATTTGTGAAAGAATGGGTCACTGTCAGGAGCTCAGTGAATTCAAGCGTGGTACCGTGATAGGTTGCCAGTTGTGCAATAAGTCCATCCATTAAATTTCCTTGCTACTAAATATTCCACGGTCGACTGTTATTGGTATTAGAACAAAGCAACTGGGAACAACAGCAACTCAACCACGAACCACGTAAAACTGATAGAGCGGGGTCAGCGCATGCTAAAGCACACAGTGCATAGAACTTGCCACCTGTCTGCAGAGTCAATAGCTACAGACCTCCAAACTTGGTGTGGCCTTCAGATTAGCACAATAACAGTGCATAGAGAGCTTCGTGGAACGAGTTTCCATTGCAGAGCAGCTGCATCCAAGCCTCCCATCATCAAGTGAAATACAAAGCATTGGAAGCAGTGGTGTAAAGCACGCCGCCACGGGACTCTAGAGCAGTGGAGACGTGTTCTCTGGATTGACGAATCACGCTTTTCTGTCTGGCAATCTGACGGATGTGTCTGGTTTTGGTGATTGCCAGGAGAATGGTACTTGCTTGACTGCATTGTGCCAAGTGTAAAGTTTTATAGTTGGATGCAAATGAGTAAAGTGTGAAGTTTGGTGGAGGGGGGATTACGGTGTGGGGTTGTTTTTCAGGGGTTGGGCTTGGCCCCTTAGTTCCAGTGAAGGGAACTCTTAAGGCGTCAGCATACCAAGACATTTCGGACAATTTCATGCTCCCGACCTTGTGGTAACAGTTTGGGGATGGTCCCTTCCTGTTTCAACTTGACTGAGCACCAGTGCACAAAGCAAGGTCCATAAAATCATGAATGATCAAGTTTGGGGTGGAGGAACTTCCCTGGCCTGAACAGAGTCCTGACCTCCACCCGAACACCTTTGGAATGAATTAGAGTGGAGATTGCGAGCCAGGCCCTCTCATCCAACATCAGTGCCTGACCTCACAAATGCGCCTCTGGAAGAATGGTCAAACATTCCCATAGACACACTCCTAAACCTTGTGGACGACCTTCCCAGAAGAGTTGAAGCTGTTATAGCTGCAAAGGGTGGGCCAACTCAATATTGAACCCTATGGACTAAGACTGGGATGCCATTAAAGTTCATGTGCTTGTAAAGGCAGGTGTCCCAATACTTTTGGTGATATAGTGTATGTGCAGCCGTGGGTTTGTGCCTGGGGTCCGGTGTGTGTCTGTTCACTGGTTCAGGTGCGAATCACGTTAGTTTTTTATCCTAAATTTGCATCTGAACCAGACCCAAACACACAGAGGACCCTTTTGGAGTGCGGACCGTGGCCACCCTGGACCAAGTGCACTTGCAGTGCAAAGTGGATTTGCCTTTTGTAAATAACTCCCACAGTGTCAGAGGCACAGCAGTGGCAGAGAACTGTGTCTGTGTACTGACTCCTGAATGAATGGAAGCAAGCAAACATTCATTGATGGGCACTGGTAGGCAGGGCCGCTGATAGAAATCATGGGGCCCCGTACAGCTTACCTGACGGGGCCCCCTTCAGCTCCACCCTGGCCTCGCCCCTGGTCCCTCCTTCAGCCCTGCCCCTGGCCCCTCCTTCAGCCCCACCCTGCCCCTGGCCCCTCCCCAGACCCCACCTTAAAACAAATGCAGGTTTGTCTACAAGTGATAGGCATGGGTGGTCTGTAGCACATTATGGCATTGGTGGCACTGTCTCTGCAGGCAGCACATGCGTTATGGGCCATAATGCATGTGCTACTGGCAGATAGTGCCAGCCGTGAGACTAATGGCATAACGCATGTGCTACTTGCTGACAGCGCCACCCATGCCACCAATGCCATATTGTGCTGCAGACAGTGCCATTGGCAGCATGGGTGGCACTGTCTCTGCAGGCATCACATGCGTTATGACATTAGCGTCATGGGTGGCACTGTCTGCAGCACAATATGGCATTGGCGGCATGGGTGGCACTGTCTGCAGGGCCATAACGCATGTGCTACCTGCAGACAGTGCCGCCCATGCCACCAATGCCCCAAATAGTCCCTCCCCTGCCGCCACCTAGTCTGCGGATAGCTATCTGCACCAAAAAAAAAACGTAAAAATAACCGGGGGGTGGTGGGGGCTATTTGGTTGGTAGTTGATTCAGATGGACTCTGATCGGCCATGGCTGGAGGATTTTTTTTATATTAATTATTTATCTGCTCAGCTTGCCTGGGCCCCGCTGCTGGCCGGGCCCGGTACAACAGGGCCAGTTGTACTGGCCTATCAGCGGCCCTGCTGGTAGGCTGCATTTGATGGGCGCTGGTGAGGCTGAATTTGATGGGCGCTGGTGAGGCTGCATTTGATGGGTGTTGGTAGGCTGCATTGATGGGTGCTGGTGAGGCTGCATTTGATGGGCATTGGTGAGGCTGCATTTGATAGATGTTGGTGCGGCTGCATTTGATGGGCGCCTGTGGGTTGCATTTGATGGGTGCTGGTGGGGCTGCATTGATGGGCGCTGGTGAGGCTGCATTTGATGGGCGCCTGTGGGTTGCATTTGATGGGTGCTGGTGATGCTGCATTGATGGGTGCTGGTGAGGCTGCATTGATGGGTGCTGTTGAGGCTGCATTGATGGGTGCTGGTGATGCTGCATTTGATGGGCACTGGTGAGGCTGCATTTGATGGGCGCTGCTGAGACTGCATTGATGGGCGCTTGTGAGGCTGCATTGATGGGCGCTGGTGAGGTTGCATTTGATGGGCGCTGGGGAGGCTGCATTGATGGGTGCTGGTGAGGCTGCATTTGATGGGCGCTGGTAAGGTTGCATTTGATGGGCACTGGTGAGGCTGCATTTGATGGGCGCTGGTAGACTGCATTGATGGGCACAGGTAGGCTGCATTTTATGGGCGCTGGTGAGGCTACATTTGATGGGTGCTGGTAGGCTGCATTGATGGGCGCTGGTGAGGTTGCTTTTGATGGGCGCCTGTGGGTTGCATTTGATGGGTGCTGGTGATGCTGCATTGATGGGTGCTGGTGAGGCTGCATTGATGGGTGCTGTTGAGGCTGCATTGATGGGTGCTGGTGATGCTGCATTTGATGGGCACTGGTGAGGCTGCATTTGATGGGCGCTGCTGAGACTGCATTGATGGGCGCTTGTGAGGCTGCATTGATGGGCGCTGGTGAGGTTGCATTTGATGGGCGCTGGGGAGGCTGCATTGATGGGTGCTGGTGAGGCTGCATTTGATGGGTGCTGGTAAGGTTGCATTTGATGGGCACTGGTGAGGCTGCATTTGATGGGCGCTGGTAGACTGCATTGATGGGCACAGGTAGGCTGCATTTTATGGGCGCTGGTGAGGCTACATTTGATGGGTGCTGGTAGGCTGCATTGATGGGCGCTGGTGAGGTTGCTTTTGATGGGCGTTGGTGAAGTTGCATTCGATGGGTGCTGGTGAGGCTGCAGTTGATGGGTGCTGGTGAGGCTGCAGTTGATGGGTGCTGTGAGGCTGAATTGATGGGTGCTGGTGAGGCTGTATTTGATGGGCACTGGTAGACTGCATTGATGGGCACTGGTAGGCTGCATTTGATGGGCGCTGGTGAGGCTGCATTTGATGGACGCTGGTGAGGCTGCATTTGATGGGCACTGGTAGACTGCATTGATGGGCGCTGGTGAGACTGCATTGATGGGCGCTGGTGAGGCTGCATTTGATGGGCGCCTGTGGGTTGCATTCATTAAAAAGGTGGGGAATACATGAGCATGGCAAAGTGGGTGGCGTCTAGGGTTGCCACCTCATCCCTTTAATCCCAACACACATATGAATTACCCAGGTTCTGTGGCTGATTAAGGTGGTAATTTAACTCACTTGTTGCCTTACCTGCATTAAATGAGCCTTCAGAATCTGTGTAATTCATATGTGTTCGGGTTTAAAGGGATGAGGTGGCAACTCTAGTGGAGTTAGAGGTGAAGCCAAGGAGGGTCGGCAAAATGAAGTTTCACCTAGGACAGGGATGGCGAACCTTGGCACCCCAGATGTTTTTGAACTACATTTCCCATGATGCTCATGCACTGTGCAGTGTAGTTGAGCATCGTGGGAAATGTAGTTCCAAAACATCTGAAGTGCCGAGGTTTTGCCATCACCGGCCTAGGGCGCCAAAAATCCTGGCACCAGCCCTGCCTGAATCTTCCTACACAAGGTGATAGAAGTGAAAGCGGAGAGGGTCGGGGTGCTAATGGACAGACGGGAGGCACTGAGAACATTGCGTAGAGGGTACAGAAGGCACTTTAGAAATGATTGAGTGGTGGTAACAGACCAGCAATAGTGGAGACAGTAACGCAACTTGGCAAAGATTGAAGTTCAGGTGACGCGGCTCTTTTCGCCCCGCCATCATCCATCTGTCTAGCACAATACACGGCCGGCGTGTCCAGACCCGAGGAGCTCCTTCTACCTGTATACGGGTCACATGCATCCAAGTTATCTCCAACAACATTTAAATGCACCAGGCTGCCCCCCCCCCCCCCCCTGTGCCTCCTGAAGTTCAAGGGTTCAATAACAATGGCTGTCTTGGCAGGTACGGCGTTCAAAGTGCGTTTAGGATCAAGACATGTGCATTCCAAGGCCAATAACTTGTCCAGTAATTGGTATATTGATTGCTAATGTCATCATGTTTTCGAATGTATAAACCCTTCAGTATATCACACAGCCGGCAACCATCCAAGAAAGCATTGTTTATTCATTGGAGTTCCCATACTGGCCCGGCTTGGATTGTGCTTGAGGGCCTGCTGATAAAGATCAGCAGATGATTGGGTGCACACATTCTTAACATGTCTGACCCATGACATCCCAAGGGCAACAGGCAGCCTGTCATTACAGGCACAATGCTCCTCTTTCTTTCCACTTATCTAAACCCAGATGACTTTGAAATTTTTATTAACTCATTAATGACTGAAAATGTCATTAGAGGCGACCAGGAAAAAGAGAGTTAGTGGAGTGCAGAAGGTATGGGGCTTTGCACGGAAATTCCAGCACTGGCTATAATTAGAGGCCTATACCGCTTCTTTTTTTTTTTTACACGGCAGATCCAGCCGGCTAACCACACCTGGACCCAACTCCTAATGATAGGAAAATGGGGTGAGGTTTACTAGAATTATTCCCCTCATCTATAACTCTTATTATTATTAATATTTCCCAGCAGTGCGATGAAACGTTCGCCTAGCAGGTTGGGAACTGGTAGAGCATATTGAATGGATCAGCACGGAGTCGGAATATTTTGGGATTTATGGAATATATGAACGCTTCATTTTTTTTATTTTATTTTTTTTATCATACAGCTCACGGTAGTGCAACACAGCGGTTATTTATTTAAAGAGTAACTCCGCTTTTTGTTGCGGAAAAAAAAAAACCCCTCTGGGCGATCTATGTACATTGCAGGGAGTTTAACCACTTTCAGCCCCATTTTGCAGGCCAATGACCAGACCACTTTTTGCAATTCGGCACTGCGTCGCTTTAACTGACAATTGCGCAGTCGTGCGACGTGGCTCCCAAACAAGATTGACGTCCTTTTTTTTCCCCACAAATAGAGCTTTCTTTTGGTGGTATTTGGTATTTTTTGCGCTATAAACAAAAAAATAGCGTCAATTTTGAAAAAAACGCATTATTTTTAACTTTTTGTTATAATAAATATTCCCCAAAAATATATGAAAAAACACATTTTTTTTTCCCTTAGTTTAGGCCGATACGTATTCTTCTACATATTTTTGGTAAAAAAAATGGTAATAAGCAATTATTGATTGGTATGCACAAAATTTATAGCGTTTACAAAATAGGGGATAGTTTTACGGCATTTTTATTAATATTTTTTTTTTTTTTTTACTAGTAATGGCGGCGATCAGCGATTTTTATTGTGACTTCGACATTATGGCGGACACATCGGACATTTTTGACACATTTTTGGGACTATTGTCATTTATACAGCAATCAGTGCTATACAAATGCCCTGATTCCTGTGTAAATGACACTGGCAGTGAAGGGGTTAACCAGTGGGTGGCAGTGTAGGAGTTAAGTGTGTCTTAGTGTGCGTGTTACTAACTGTGGGGGGCTGGGCTGTGTGTGGTAGTGAACACTGATCTCTGCTCCAATCACAGGAAGCAGAGATCAGTGTCACTTGTTGCTAGGCAGAATGGGGCGATGCTGTTTACAACGGCATCTCCCCATTCTCCTTCCCCGTGAGACAACCGCAGGTATCCCGGTCTCGGACTCACGGGGGTCTCAACCAGCAAGGGCAGGGGGACAAATTCAACTGGATGTACCTGCACGCCAGTTTGCCTGTCCGTGCCATTCTGCCGACATACATCGCCATGCGCCGGTCGGGAACTGGTTAATAAACTTTGTTGCAGATTCCTACTTTTTGTTATTCTAAAGGAATAAGCTGTTTGTTTGTCTGTATCCATGGACAAAGTGAATATAATAGGAGTGGTTTTATAATTATCAATCAGCTGCTGCGCTTGCAGGGCTCAAGTGAGGAATGGGGCAGGGTCGTCATCCCTTTAGATGTGATTTTTTATTTTATTTTTCCTTTGGACGTATCTCACCAAATGTACTGAGAATTTTCATACTGTTTATGCGACTGTTCCTTTTGGAAAATTTACTAGTGTATAACCAACCTTAGGGTGGCTACATTCACGTCTTTACTGTATCTATAGAGGGGCGATGTAGCCACCTTTTGGACAACAGCATTGTCAGTCTGGGGGGAGATGGACTAGACCAGGGGTCTCCAAACTTTCTAAACAAAGGGCCAGTTTAATATGCTTCAGGCTTTAGAGGGGCCGGACAGTGGCAACGGGAGAAGAAAATGACCTGGCATCGGTAACAATGCTCCATCATTGGTGTCAATGGGAGGAATAGTGCCCCATCATTGGTGTCCATAGGGGGAATAATGCCCCATCATTGGTGTCAGTGGGAGGAAAATCGCTCCATCATTGGTGTCAGTGGAAGGAATAGTGCCTCATCATTGGTGTCAGTGGGAGGAATAGTGCCTCATCATTGGTGTCAGTGGGAGAAATAGTGCCCCATCATTGGTGACAGTGGGATGAATAGTGCCCCATCATTGGTGTGCGTGGGAGGTATAGTGCCCCATCATTGGCATCCATAGGGGGAATAGTACCCCATCACTGGTGTCAGTGGAAGGAACGGTGATCCATCTTTGGTGTCAGTCGGAGGAATAGTGCCCCATCATTGGTGTCAGTGGGAAAGAATAGTGCCCCATCATTGGTGTCTGTGGGAGGAATAGTGTCCCATCATTGGTTCGGTAGGAGGAATAGTCCTCCATCATTGGTTCAGTGAGAGGAATAGTCCCCCATCATTGGTTCAGTGGGAGGAATAGTGCCCAAGGTCCAGATAAAAGCAATCAAAGGGGCAACATCCGGTAACAATGCTCCATCATTGATGTCAATGGGAGGAATAATGCCCCATCATTGCTTTCAGTGGGAGGAATAATGCCCCATCATTGGTGTCACTGGGAGAAATAATGCCCCATCATTGGTGTCTGTGGGAGGAATAGTGCGCCATCATTGGTTCAGTGGGAGGAATAGTGCGCCATCATTGGTGTCCGTATGAGGAATAGTGCCCCATCATTGGTGTCCGTGGGAGGAATAGTGCCCTATCATTGGTGTCACTGGAAGAAATAATGCCCCATCATTGGTGTCTGTGGGAGGAATAGTGCCCCATCATTGGTTCAGTGGGAGGAATAGTGCGCGATCATTGGTGTCCGTGGGAGGAATAGTGCCCCATCATTGGTGTCCGTGGGAGGAATAGTGCCCCATCATTGGTGTCCATGGGAGGAATAGTGCCCAAGGTCCAAAAAGCAATCAAAGGGGCAACATCTGGCCCCGGACCGCAGTTTGGAGACCGCTGGACTAGACTAACAAATTAAAGCTGAACTCTCCCGCTAACACATTTTAAGCAGTTACAGTAACATTTCATTTATTTTTCATTTTGGGATAAAGATTTTACATCAATAAATAAAAGCTGACCATTGTAAGCACCCCTTTGAGTGGTAAATGTTTTGTCTCAACCCACTAACTGCCAATTTGCTGAACAGCTTGATCTGTTAAAGAAGAGCAGTACCTCCCGCCGAGCACGACCCATTGAACTAGATACGGCCACATCTGTGAGCTGTGCATGTGGCTGCATTGTGGTGGTGCCCATTTGTGAGGTTAGAAACCAGCGGTGAGGTGGTAATGTAAGGCCTCCTCCTCATCACATGTCAAACTCCCTCTGAAGACTGTTTTCAAAAGGTGTTTGACAGGCAGTGAGGAAGAAATATGTTGACCCCCCCCCCATGGCCTCAAAATTCTGCATTGTCTGTGGCTGTAGGACAGTTCCAATGCAGCCCTATTCATTTGAATGGTTCATGTTCAAAGGTGGTACAGCCCACGGAATTCCTTTTCATTTTTGCCTACAAAGGGGCACGAAGTAAAGCATATATCTATAAAAAAAATTGTAGGTTTTTTTCATATGGTTCACCCAGCATTCACCCAGGATTTACGTATTTGAATCCAATTAGAAATGTGTGAATGTTGAGTGAAAGTTGTCCAAATATTTATAGACCCCTAAAATGTCCTTTTAATTCTGCTCTTTTACTCTTCCAAGCTACCAGTTTAGACTTTCTCAACCTTTTCAACACGGAGGAACCCTTGAAATAACCTTTCGGTCTCAGGGAACCCCTGTTAAAAATTGCTATATCTACATCTCATGATACATCAATGGGATGGTCAATGGAAGAGTGCAGCTTACATCTGTGGTCTTGGGGAAGAATTGTCCCCCTACAGATAGCTAAAAAGATCATTGGTATCACTGCGAACTTATCTGAGAGGCAAAAACTGGTCATTGTTTAAGGAACCCCTAGCAACCATTGGAGGAACCCTTGGGTTCCATGGAACCCTAGTTGAGAAACCCTGTACTAGAATATATGAGGCATGCCTTCTTGTAACGTGGACAGTGAGGGTGTACTCACACTGGGCATGATTGGTCGGAACAGTGTCTGAGTACAAATACCCCCCTTCTTCACTAGTCAGATCATTCTGTGCTTGAAAGAAATATTTGAGGGTGCGTTTACGTCATCACCTGTGCCAGCTAGACCACAGTGATCTCTGCTTCTACATTCAATGGTCTATAGAGAGGGCCAGGGCCAGCATAAGGCTGCTTAGGCGCCAGGATAGGCAGAAGGTGGGAGGAAGAATTCTAATTCCCAGCCACTTGCTGGGGATACAGATTGTTAAAATACACGTCTTCCATTTCCTGGCGCTGCACCCTCCATTCTACCCGGGGGCAGCGTGGAGGTTTTGGTTTGCCTACCAGCTGCCCGTGGCCAGTGGGGGGATGGGGGGGGGGCAGTGCTTGGCTCTGCCCCTCTTTACACACTGCTGTTTGGTGTCAGTTAGGCGAGTCTTGGGTTTTCAGTGTTGTGCCGCGCCCTTCACACTATCGCACTGAGGGTGCGGAGATGGGGGTGTTAGCACGGCTGTGGACAGGATGTGGGCGGTGGGTCATTGCATGTGCTGTTCGTGGGCAGTTTGTTTGGGATTTTGGATGCAGCATTGCGGTGGAGTGTGTGCCATGTGGAGGTGGGGGGGTTGCATTGTGGGAAGGGGTGGCAGGGGTGCACCTCCACCTGTGTGGACAGAGATCCTTGCCCTGGGTTTATGCACAGACATGGAACACACTGGACTGAAAGTGAACCATGCCCAAGACCAACTTTTCCAAGTGGTCCCAAGCACAGTGCCCAGGCAAGAGTGCTCACACTACACAAACAACCTGGACTAAGACACTACACCATTTGCCACTTTTCCTCAGGGGTTGTGTGGTCATGAGTCAGCCAATCCCTAGGTCAGTAGGTGGTGAGGTTGCTTCAACAGACCTGACTATTGCGTCTGGTTGGTGTAAACCCCCAGCCAACATGCGTGCTGTTGTAGAGAGGATGAGGATTGGCTTGCTATGGAACTTTATTTATCTTCCTCATATAAATTTGCAGGTACAGTGCCTTGAAAAAGTATTAGACGTGATCTGGCACACAGCTGCCGCCCTGTACCAGTAAAACTGCTATGGGGTGGACAGCAAGTGGTTTTATTACATACAGTGCCTTGAAAAAGTATTCAAACCCCTTGAAATCTTCCACATTTTGTGATGTTACAACCAAAAACATAAATGTGTTTTATTGGGATTTTATGTGATAGACCAACACAAAGTGGCACATAATTGTGAAGTGGAAGGAAAACGATAAATGGTTTTCAACATTTTTTACAAATAAATATATGAAAGGTGTGGGGGCATTTGTATTCAGCCCCCCCTGAGTCAATACTTTGTAGAACCTCCTATCCTGCAATTACAGCTGCAATTACAGCTTGGGGATGTCTCTACCAGCTTTCCACAATTAGAGAGTGAAAATGTTGCCCATTCTTCTTTGTAAAATAGCTCAAGCTCTGTAAGATTGGATGGAGAGTGTCTGCAATTTTCATGTCTTGCCACAGATTCTCAGTTGGACTTAAGTCTGGACTTTGACTGGGCCATTCTAACACATGAATATGCTTTGATCCAAACCATTCCATTGTAGCTCTGGCTGTATGTTTCGGGTCGTTGTCCTGCTGGATGGTGAACTTCCACCCCAGTCTTTTGCAGACTCTAACAGATTTTATTCTAAGATTGCCCTGTATTTGGCTCCATCCATCTTCCCATCAACTATGCAGCTTCCCTGCCCCTGCTGAAGAAAAGCATCCCCACAACATGATGCTGCCACCACCATGTTTCACGGTGGGGATGGTGTGGTCAGGGTGATGTGCAGTGTTCTTTTTCCGCCACACATAGCGTTTTGCTTTTAGGCCAAAAAGTTCAATTTTGGTCTCATCCGACCAGAGCACCTTCTTCCACATGTTTGTTGTGTCCTCCACATGGCTTCTTAGAAGCTGAAAACAGGACTTCTTATGGCTTTCTTTCAATAATAGCTTTCTTCTTACAACACTTCCATAAAGACCAGACTTGTGGAGTGCATGACTAATAGTTGTCCTGTGGACAGATTCTCCCACCTGAACTATGGATCTCTGCAGCTCCTCCAGAGTTACCATGAGCCTCTTGGCTGCTTCTCTGATGAATGCTCTCCTTGCCTGGCTGGTCAGTTTAGGTGGACGGACATGTCTTGGTAGGTTTGCAGTTGTGCCATACTCTTTCCATTTTCAGATGATGGATTGAACAGAGCTCTGTGAGATGTTCAAAGCTTGGGACATTTTTTTATAACCTAACCCTGCTTTATACTTCTCCACAGCTTTATCCCTGACCTGTCTGGTGGGTTCCTTGGCCTTCATTGTGCTGTTTGTTCACTAAGGTTCTCTAATAAACCCCTGAGGGCTTCACAGAACAGCTGTATTTATACTGAGATTAAATAACACACAGGTGGACTCTATTTACTAATTAGGGGACTTCTGAAGGAAATTGGTTCCACTAGATTTTAGTTCGCGGTATCAGAATAAAGGGGGCTGAATACAAATGCACGCCACACTTTCCGGATATTTATTTGTAAAAAGAAAATTGAAAACCATTTATCATTTTCCTTCCACTTTACAATTATGGGCCACTTTGTGTTGGTCTATCACATAAAATCCCAATAAAATACATTTACGTTTTTGGTTGTAACATCACAAAACGTGGAAAATTTCAAGGGGTTTGAATACTTTTTCAAGGCACTGTATATGACTAGCTTTAAGAGAGGATCATGGAGAATGGGGGTAGTTAGTTCCAAAGATTGTTTGGAAATTGTGTTGTTTTAATTAGGTGAGGTGATAGGCAACTGTTATCTACCAAATTTAGTTAGGTTGTTCCATTCCATGGTGGATGGACTTGACTGCAGAGTATAAAATTTTATGTTACCAAGGAACAGGGCTGGACTGGGACAAAAATTTGGCCCTGGGCTTCATCCAGACCGGCCCACTTTAATTTTGCAAACAAGCACAAAAACAGTATATAAACTATACGCAATTGTGCAAAAAAACATAAGTAGCATAACATAAGGAGTCCTCACTAACCTCTTATTATTTCACTTATTCTCCTCTGTATTTTTTCTCATCCTTCTGACATCACTGCGTAAAGTTGAGGGTGAGCCGAGCAGCCATTACTTGGCAGGCTGTCACTGAAACCAGCCCACTGAGCCATCGGCCCACCGGGAAACTCCCTGTAGTCCCAATGGCCAGTACATGCCTGCCAAGGAACATGAATACGGAGTGATGACAGTTATAAAACATTTGGGTTTATGAAGCATGAGCTGTGAGCAGGGGCGGACTGACAACTCATAGGGTCCCCGGGCAATAGGAGTTTATGGGGCCCCGGGGCAATAGGAGAAGACTATGCCCCCCCCCCCGGGCAATAGGAGATTATGGGGCCCTTGGGCAATAGGAGAAGATTATGGGGCCCCCGGGCAATAGGAGATTATGGTGTACCCAGGCAATAGATTATGGTGCCACACAGTATACATACACACGCATACAGTATACACACACAGACACACAATATACACACACAGAATACACATGCACACACTGAAAAGGTACTGGAGAGGCAGGGCAGCTATAATCTTGGGATTTAAAAAAAAACACAGATTTTATCATACTGTCCCTGGTTTTAGTAGTAGTGGTCTACAAGGGCTAACAGCAATGAAAGTTGCCCAGATCCTGCACTCAGAATACTTGGATGCCTCCTTCCAGTATCAGACAGATACTACCTTAGTGATCTCTCCAGATCGGATCTCAGGTGAAATCCCCTTCTCTGGCTTTATGGATCCTTACCAAGCACCCCCCCCCCCCCCCTCCAGCTTTAGCATAGCTGGGACCTTGAGAAGCTCAGGTAAATTTCATTTGGACTGCCTGAAAGGGCAGGCTGGGAATTTCTCCTCTTGACTTCCCCAGGTCCCATACTATTTATGCACTCTGTAGCCACCTACTGGGCACACCTTGAACTGGGAAAATTATGTGGGCCGCTCAGGCTCGATAGGGAGGGGGTATGTTGACAGTGCATCCACAGCTGCTGCGAGAGTGCTGACAGGGGAATCGAGCCCCTGCAAAGGTTCAAGGAAGGAAGGGTAACCCCTAGAAGTCGCACATCTACTGGGCACACCTTCCCAGCTCCCCCTCCCAGACCCCATAAATATTCAGGCTACTCATTTGACCTGCTCCATTCCTATGTTCTGGAGCAGTGGTTCTCAACTCCGGTCCTCAGGACCCACTAACAAGCCAGATTTTAAGTATTGCCTTGGGGGGATGCAGACTAAGAATACTGCAATCACTGAGCGGCAAATTATATCACCTGTGATCTATTTCAGTTATCTTGCAAACCTGGTCTGTTTGTGAGTCCTGATGACAGAGTTGAGAGCCACTGTTCTGGAGCCTTCCAGAAGGCTGGGAGAATCAATCAAGCCCACAGCATGTGAGACCCTGATCAGTCCAAAGCAATCAGCAACTGCTCCACTATTTATGGAAGAGCCCAAAAAGCACCTAACTAGGAGCAGGGGCGGCCAATCCATCAAGGGGGTATGGGCATGCCCCTCTGTCCATCGCCGCTCCCCCCCCATCCATGCGTTCAGTCCCTTTCAGGACACTGGCACATGGATTCCAATGCCAGAAGCTCTAATAGGCCTCAGTATAGGGTGGGTTTGGGTCGCAGAGAGTGCACTCCAAGCCCATCCAGGTGTGTTACAACCAGGGCTGGTGCAAGGATTTTTGACACCCTAGATGAAACCTCATTTTGCTGCCTCCCCTTGCTCCACCTATGACTCCACCCTCTTTGCTCTGCCCATGTATACTCCACCTTTTTAATGAAGTGCCCATCAAATGCAGCCTCACCAGCACCCATCAAGTGCAGCCTCACCCACACCCATTGAATGCAGCCTCACCAGCTCCCATTGAATGCAGCCTCACCAGCGCCCATCAAATGCAGCCTCACCGACACCCATCGAATGCAGCCGCACCATCTCCCATCTAATGCAGTCTTACCAGCTCCCATCGAAGGCAGCCTCAACAGCTCCCATCGAATGCAGCCTCACCAGCGCCCATCAAATGCAGCCTCACCAGCGCCCGTCAAATGCAGCCTCACCAGCGCCCATCAATGCAGCCTCACCAGCGCCCATCAATGCAGCCTCACCAGCGCCCATCAATGCAGCCTCACAGCGCCCATCAAATGCAGCCTCACTAGCTCTCATCATATGCAGCCTCACCAATGCCCATCAATGCAGCCTCACCAGTGCCCATCAAATGCAGCCTCACCAGCGCCCATCAAATGCAGCCTTACCAGCGCCCATCAAATGCAGCCTCACTAGCACTCATCAAATGCAGCCTCACCAGCGCCCATCAAATGCAGCCTCACCAGTGCCCATCAATGTTTGCTTGCTTCCATTCATTCGGGACACAGACACAGTCCTTTTCTGCACCTCTGACACTACGTGCGAACGGAGCAGCAGCTGCCTGCTAAAGCTGAGACTTAGTTGCTTGCTGCAGAGAGGAGAGAGTAGGAACACCAGTGGCTGGGCGCCCTAGGGAGCAGTGCGCCCTAGGCGGCTGCCTAGTTTGCCTAGTGGTACCACCAACCCTGGTTACAACAGCAAATGAATATTCGCAAACAGCCAGGGGGGGGGGGGTGCCACTCGGGGGGATAGGTGCCACTCCGGGGGGGTGGGTACGCTCAGGAGGGTGCTACATTGACTAGGAGGGTGCTACATGTTCCTATTGTGTTTGTTTTTGTGTAGTACAAAGGAAAGCAGAAGCAATGTTACTTGTACAGCGGACTTCAGATCTTTCTTCAAAGACCTCTCACCTTGGTCACAGCACAAAGAATTTTCTCTATTGTGTGTCTGCAAACTTCATTTTCACCTCTGAGTAACAGAGACTTCACAGTTTGGGCTTTTTCAGTGAGGAAAGTATATCTGGCCCAACAAATAAAGAGCAAGCAGTAATTTATAAAGTCGTAAATCCCTATTGCAGCATGACACAAGGAATCCTACGGAAAGTGTAAATTGCTTTCAAAGGCCCGAGGAGAATGCGCTGGGCTTTGGAGGAAGTCGGATAATCGAATTTAACAACGTTTTAGTTATACCCCATGCATCCGTCTTTTTTCCAACTATTTTACCTTTGCACCTTTCAATTTCACTGTTGTCCATATTTGCAGTTCCTTTCATTGTCTCCTACTGACTTCCAATTCCTTCACCTGGGGCAGAAAAAATTGTCTGTTTGCTGTTTACCAGTTGCTGTGCCTGAGAGTACCAGATATACAGTATATTGACAGAGTAGTATTAAAGCGTTTTTTTTTTGTTTTGTTTTTTAGTTTAACACATTTATCACACAATAAAATAAACATTCCCCGGGAAACTAGTTGCTAAAATACTTAGCGAAGCACCTGCAGTTTACCCCTTCCAATGCTGTTGGCTCTCAGTGCTGCTTCCCTGAACTTCTGGTGTTCACAGGCAAAAAAATGAACGGTGGACAGTGCCGCCTCCAGTCATCTTGGGTTAGGGAAGGGGCGGAGTAGGGGTGTGCCTTGCCATCCTAGGTTACAGGGCTGTGTGCTTCTATTGATGCACACAGTGTGTAGGGAGACACAGCTCTAATCCCTATATGTAATGCCCGTACACACGAGCGGAATCTCCGTCTGAAAAATCTTCAATGGTTTTTCCGACGGAATTCTGCTCAAGCTTGGCTTGCATACACACGGTCATACAAAACTGAACTTTCGACCGCCAAGAACGCGGTGACATACAACACTATGACGAGCCGAGAAAAAGAAGTTTCGAGTATGCATCAAATTGTTTCCAAGCATGCGTAGGAATTTTGTGCGTCGGAATTGCTACAAACGATTAGAATTTCCTGATCGGAAGTTTTTCGGTTGAAAAAATAGAAAATCTGCCCTCAATCTTTTGCTGGCGGAAATTCCGCCAGCAAAAGTCCGATGGAGCGTACACACGGTCGGAATTTTCGACCAAAAGCTCACATCGGACTTTTGCTGGCGGGAATTTACGATCGTGTGTACGAGGCATAAGGGTGACTCTGCCTTAGAAAGGAGCCAACCTGAAATAGAAAACCCGGGGCAGTGGTCTAATTAACTAACTAATAATAACGAACTATTAAATTATAGGTATTGGAATTTCCTTTCAAATTTGGCTGTTAGTGAACGTAACAAATTTATCCGAAGTTACGAATTATCGGAATAACGAATGCCGCATCTAAACAAATGGAATGGAAGGAATTAAGAATAAATAATAGTAATAATAATAAATTTTTATTATTAATATTGTTATTTATTATTATTAATTTGTTACATTCCATTCGTTTAGATACAGCAGTTGTTATTTCGGATAATTCGTAACTTTGGATAAATTGATATTCGTTACCTTCACTAACAGCCAAATTTGAAAGGAAATTCTAATACCCATAATTTAATATTTAGCAATAGTTATTATTAGTAAGTTATTATTTCAGATTTTTCGCATTTTTCGGGTTTTCGGATTCTCCACTTTCAAATTTCTGAATTTCCGAATTTGCAAATTTATGAATTTTTGAATATTCGAAAAAATTTGTTAAACGGGTTTTCGTTAATTCAGATATATGCGCATTAACTAATTTGTCGAAAAATTTGTTTAAAAAAATGAATGTGGACCGAAACAAATTGCACATGTCTAATAATCAGAAGGCAGGTGAGCCTGGAGGTAGCCCACCCCTCCTTAACCGCTTTGCACCGCCCACCACACATTTATGCCCTGTACACACGGTCGGAAATTCAGACGGAAAAGGTCAGATCGGATTATATTGTCGGAAAATCCGATCGTGTGTGGGCTCTATCGGACTTTTTCCGTCTGAAATTCCAAGTGAAAAAATTTGAGAGCATGATTTAAAATTTTCCGACAAAAAAAAAATTTGGGGCTTTTTCCGATCATTTGTAGAGAATTCCGATCGGACAAAGTGCCACGCATGCTCAGATCGAATTACGAGACCAAAGCTATTGGCTAGTAGCCTCAACGTAGTCCAGTCATAGCGAACGAATGCCATCGCGTTCCGAACAATCGGATTTTCTGACAACTTTGTCCGACCGTGTGTATGCAACACCAGTTTTCGGAAAAAATCAGTCAGAAAAAATCTGACGGATTTTGTTGTCCGAATGTCCGAATGTGTGTACAAGGCATAACTGTGGCAGGACTTTGTCTCCTCTTCGGCGTATCCGGCGTGTGCCACCGGCAACCCACTTCAACTGTGATTGGACACAGCGGGAGCCAATCAGCAGATCTGGTGGATGCCATGGCCACCGTGACCCGCCGATCATTCGCAGGAGAAGCAGAGCGGTGGTCTGCCTATGTAAACAAGGAAGACTGTCGTTGTGTCAGAGAGGAAGAGAGAGATCTTGTGTTCCTGCTAATCGGAAACACGGATATCTCTCTTCCCCCAGTCAGTCAGTCCATCACGCACACAGTTAGAAATCACTAGGAGCACACTTAACCTTTTGATCGCCCTTAATGTTAACCTCTTCCCTGCCAGTGTAATTAGTACAGTGAGAGTGCATTTTTGTTAGCACTGATCACTGTATTAGTATCACTGGTCCCCAAAAAGTGTCAGTTAGGTGTCCAACTTGTCTGCCGCAAAAAATGTCACAGTCCTGCTAAAAATCGCTGATCGCCGGCATTCCTAGTAAAAATAAAAATGACATAAAAATATCCCATTGTTTCTAGACGCGATAACTTTTGCGTAAACCAATCAATATATTTATTTATTTTTTTAACAAAAACATGTAGCTGAATACATATTGGACTAAACTGATGAATAAATTAGATTTTTGTTTTAATTTTTTTATAACAAAAAATAAAAAATATTGTTTTTTTTTGTTATTTTTTAATTGTCGGTCCTTTTTCGTTGAAAGTGCAAAAAATAGAAACCGCAGAGGTGATCAAATACCACCAAAAGAAAGCTCTATTTGTGGGTAAAAAAAAAAGTGTACAACATCGCACGCCCGCGCAATTGTCAGTTAAAGTAACACAGTGCTGTACCGCAAAAAACAAGTGGTTAAAGGCACAAGGGCACACTGGACACTCAGCACATAGCACAATGGAAGCTAAGGTGTCCAGAACGTCGCCTCACCAATATTCCAACAGTGCAAAGTTAATGGCCGCTGCCACCACCTATAACTGGCCTGGAAGAAATTCCCGGCTCAACTTACCCACCAGCCTGCTAACAAATCAAATTATCCGGTCTAGCCGTTTTGCGTTAAAAACAGAGGTTTAGTTTGGACTCATTTGCAAATAAATGCGTAATCAACAGAACCCCATCAAGGAACCCCAGTATTATCTTTAGTCCTAACTCTAAATATTGAGAGCCTCCATAGTGGAAGCACATGCATAATAATGGATAGGTAGAGGGCAGGTGAGCCTGGAGGGAAGGCCTGCAGAGGCCAGTTATAGGTGAGGGCAGTGGCCATTTGTCTGTACTGTTTAAATAGGAACAAAGGCAAGGATTAAAAGATAAAGAAGCTGTATACTCAGTAAGTGATTAAGTCAGCGCTCCCCTTGTAATTGACAGCAGGCAGTGGGCAAATCCATAGCCGATAGCCTGCTATCGGTTATAGAATCCAGTAGACCTGATAAGGAACTAGACTCCATCAGGCTCCACCCACTGTCACTAGTTGCTCAGAGGCTGTTGGCCGTGAAGCTGACCGCATCCCTCACAACCAGTGACAGATGGGGAGGGAAGGGGATAGGGTATAGCACATATGCCGCCTGTTCCAAGCGTACAGAAACGGGCACTCGACCTATCTCTGTACCAGTGAATCCATTAAGGACGCACAGGCACCGTCCCCTCTCTCCAGCCACCACCCTGTATGAATAATGGATAGATTTATGCATTGCATGAATCTATTTATGGCCGTCGCCACTGCCGCCACTGCCGCCACCCCCTATTCAGACGTCCGGCCCCTTTTCGGATGCCGGTGCCTGAATTACAGCGGCGGGGGTGTTTTTTTTTTTAAGCACCTGATAGGCTCTAATAGGCTTCAAAAAAGGTGGACTCGTGATGCAGAGCATTGCGCTCGGAGTTCACCCAGGTGTGTTAGAAAGGTGAATGAATGTCCGCTTTTCTAACACTAAACCGCCTCTCCACCATTCAGGTAGCATGGGTCTGATACCCATCACCTGATTGGCTGAAAGGGTAGGTGCTGCGATTGCATGCTTATCAGGAGGCAGAGAGAAGACGCATGGAGGACGCAGCTCGCCATTGCAAGGTCCCACAGCTCGCTGCCGTCACCCACTGCCCGACCCGCCACTGAGATAAGTGCCAGGCAGACTGTGAGCGGGCGGGGGGGTCAAAGTGGTAACTTTTGATGGGAACAGTGGTGGCAATTGATGGAACACAGTGGCAGCATTTGATGGGGCAGAGTGGCTGCAATTGATGGGCACAATGGCGGCATTTGATGGCACAGTGGGGGCATTTGATGGCACAGTGGCAGCATTTCATGGGCACAGTGACTGTTTGATGGGCACAAAGGCTGTGTTTGATGGGCACAGTGGCTGAATTTGATGGACACAGTGAGGTTGCAATTGATGGGGGTTTTTTTCTGAATTTTTCAGTTTGTTTGCTCCCCCCCCCAAAAAAATTTGAGCACCAGCCACCGCTGCTCTGTACGCCACCTTAGAGATGGTCTTAATTACCTCCAGTTTCATTATCTGAGAATTATTTTTGAACTTGGTGCAGTATCAGCTCCCATTTTTAAAATTGGGCCATAACACCAGAAAGGTGCTGCTAGAAGTTTATTGAATGCCTCCTAATGTCTTTTCTTTTTCAAAAAATTTGAACTCGAAAAACCATCCTCATTCCCCTAGTCTCCTCTGCACTTAGCAGGTCCCACTCTCCTGCTGCCCCCACCAGCCATTATATTGGGCCGCATGATCAGAATCTTCATTGCACAGCCCCAGCAGCCAATAGAGAGCACCGATTGGTCAACACGGCCAAATCAACCACCGAGAATCTTTTCTTTCCTCAGGGACCAGATCCCATAAGAAAGAAGGCTCAACAGATATTCTCACTGGCCAGCATGGTCATGGCTGGCCTACGTTTTGGTGAAGCCTGTACTAGAGTGAAGAAAGCCTGTCCTGGCCGAAACGCATTAACATCTGCTGTACCTATTTGTCTTTTATGGAGTATCAATAAATTTGAAGATATTTTAGAGTGTGTATGGGGTTGTGGATCATCTTCTACTTATTGAGTGAAGTAATGTCTGGTTCTGACGGCACACCCCAATGCAATATGGCTCAGTATTTCCTAGCCTAACATTTTTTTTCTGACACAACCTACCTTTAAAGAGCTGAAACCTGGGTGAACAAATATTGTCTAAATACATCCATCATGTGTATACTAACTTGAATCTTGGTTTGCTTTACGCTTTACTGGGCGACCAGCCCCTTAGCAGTTTTACTGCTGCAGGGTGGCCGCTGTGTGCAGGATCACATATATATATATATATATACATGATCCTGCATTTCTGGGTAGCGGGCGCGAGTGCGCACCGTCAGCGGCTCGCTCCCGCTATGATTACTTACAGCGGGAGCCGATGGGTGGGTACTGTGGACTCTATGTCTAGCTGGCACCCACCGATCATTCTGTACACAGGCAGCATGGCAGTTTGCCTATGTAAACAAGGCAGATTGCCATTCTGTCAGGAGGGAAGGCATGGATCCTATGCTCCTGCAGGGACATGGATCCATGTCTTCCTCTAGTAGCACCTCCCCCACAGTAAGAAAACACCAGCTAGGCACACATTTAACCCTTTGATCGCCCCTAGTGTTAACCCTTTCCCAGCCAGTGTCATTAGTACAATGACAGTGCATATTTTTAGCATTAATCACTGGTGTCACTGGTTCCCCAAAAGTGTCAAAAGTGTCAGTTAGTGTCCAATTGTCATTGATCGCTGCCACTACTAGTAAAAAAAAAAAACAAATGTAAAAAAAAAATAAAAAAATATGCCATAGTATGTAGAGGTTATAACTTTTGCGCAAACCAATCAATATTCGCTTATTGGGATTTTTTACCAAAGATATGTAACAGAATACATATTGGCCTAAATGGATGAAGAAATTAAATTTTTTTGCATTTTTTTATTGGGTATGTTTTATAGCAGAAAGTAAAAAATATTTTTATTTTTATTTTTTTAAACTGTCGGTCTTTTTTTGTTTAAAAAAAAAAGTGAGTGAGCAATCGTCAGTTAAAGTAACGCAGTGCCATATCCCAAAAAAGGGCCTGGTCATGAAGAAGGGTAAATCTTCCAGAGGTCAAGTGGTTAAAGTATAACTAAAGTCACATTTTTTTTTTTTTTTTTTATTTGGTTTTGAATAGAGTGGAGAAGGATTAGAACAGCTGGTTTTTATTGCTGCCTGTGTCTCTGTTAGGAGAATTTTTCCTCTCTATTTGTCCTGTTCCATTATCATTGAAAGTGGAAGTAAAAGAAAGTCCCAGATTTTTGGGTTGTCCCTAGAAAAGTAATAGAGGGGTAATCTTCCAATGGGGTCACTAGTTCTGGTGACTTGGAGGTCCCCAATGGATTTCCTTAAAGCGGGGTTCCACTGCCTACAACTTTTTTTTTTTTTGGGATAAGGACAAAGATTATATGATTAAAAGTTCTAACTCACTTGATCCCGTTTTTCAGGCTTTAGGATGTCCGTTTTCTCTGTAAAAATAAACTTTAAAATCTCCAAACAGACTGTTGTCATCTTGCCTGTGGGCATGTGAAGCCCACAGGCATCCTCTTTAGGGATACTGTGCCGCTGATCGACCAGCATGTACCGCCCGCCGTATCCCCGTTCCCGCGCATGTGCAGTAACTTTAATTATGAGCGCTCTCGACAGCTCAGGTTGCCATCACAACGGGCGGCGGCGGCAGAAGTCCCGCTCCATTGTGATGGCAACGGAGCGTCGAAATCACATGATAACTCGCACCAGGCCACCGCACAGACTCCTGGGAACAATCACAAAAGCTCCCAGGAGTCAGTGCGGGTTGAGGAAATGATGTCTTAGCCGCACTATCCCCGCCCATATCCGCAGTCCCCACATCCAGGAAGTAGACAGACTGATCAGCATAACAAAAGGTACAGTAAAAAAAAAAAAGGGGGTCCATTTTTTAAATTAGTACATCTACATAATCATCATGAGCTATTGTGTTTAAAATCTCTGCTTTAAACACTTGCAGACCGGAAGATTTCCCCCCTTAATGATCAGGCCATTTTTTGCGATATGGCACTTAACTGACAATTGCGCGGGCGTGCGATGCTGTACCCAAACAAAATGAACGTCCTTTTTTTTTTCCACAAATAGAGCTTTCTTTTGGTGGTATTTGATCACCTCTGCGTTTTTTTTTTTTTTTGCGCTATAAACTAAAATAGTGACAATTATGAAAAAAAAACTATATTTTTTTACTTTTTACTATAATAAATACCCCGGAAAAAAAATAATTTCTTCATCAGTTTAGGCCGATATGTATTCTTCTACATATTTTTGTTAAAAAAATTGCAATAAGCGTATATTGATTTGTTTGCACAAAAGTTACAGCGTCTACAACATAAGGGATAGATTTATGACTTTTTTTTTTTTTTACTAGTAGCTTTCTGCGATTTTTAGAAGAACTGCAACATTGCGGCAGACAGATCGGACACTTTTTTTAGACCATTGACATTTATACAGTGATCAGTGCTATAAAAATGCACTGATTACTGTGTAAATGTTGCAGGGAAGGGGTTAACAGTAGGAGGTGATCAAGGGGCTAAGTGTGTTGCCTAAGGAGGTGCTTCTAATTGTGGGGAGATGGGACTGACTGGAAGAGGAGAGAGATCGCTGTTCCTAATCACTAGGGACAGCAGATCTCTCTCTCTCCTCCCCTGTCAGAATGGGGATCAGTCTGTTTACATTGACAGATCCCCATTCTGGCTCTCTTTCCCATGATCGCAGCCGCCGGCCATGCCCATCGGGTCCACCCCTGTCATGCAGCGGGTCGCACGTGTCTGCTATGGCTCTTAAAGGAGCCAACGTACAGCTACGGAGCTTTTCAGGAAAGAGCTTTTTTAATGACGGCGGCTGGTCTGCAAGTAGTTAATTTGCAGAGATTTCCTCTCTTTCTGTTTGGCTAATGGAGAGGAAGTGAAGGGAAATCTCCCCAATGGGACACAGAGGGCAAAAACTTTACAGGGGTTATAACCCTCCCTTACTCTATCCAAAATGAAAAAAAATAAATAAATAGCATATGGTTCTACTTTAATTTATTTTAACCCCTTAGAGCCGGCGTATGCTGGCCCTTTAACTGGTTCCCGACCGGCGCACGCCGATGTACGTCAGCAGAATGGCACGGTTGGGCACATGGGCGTACTTGTACATCCCTTTAAATTTGCCGCCGTGCCATCACGTGTCAATTGTCAGTTAAAGCGACGCAGTGCCGAATCTCAAAAAGTGCTCTGGTCTTTGGCCAACAAAACGGTCCGGGCTTAAGTGGTTAAGGGGTTTAGAATGCCGGGAGGCGGATCGGGGGCTATCGTCATGTGACCGCCGTGATTGGCTGTCACGGCGGTTACATGCTCAGAAAGCTCCAGATCACATGATGCAAACGGGAGCTTTCATTTTGCCGCCGGTAAACTGTGCCTGGAGCGCATAGGGCACACGCTCACAGCACAGCGCTATTGGCGCTATTGCACGCAAATATGCAAACATGCGCCGTCTCTACGCCACTGAGAGGCTGTATATTTGTGCGTGCTCGACGCCATGGAGTTAATCAATGAAGTTCAGTTTTAAACATAGTTACATAGTTAGTCAGGTTAAAAAAAGACACAAGTCCATCCAGTTCAACCACAAAAAAAAAAAATATATATCATACAATGCCATATACCCAATTCTATACCCACGGTTAATCCAGAGGAAGGCGAAAAACCCCAACAGAGCATGATCCAATTTGCTAAAGCAGGGGAAAAAATTCCTTTCTGATCCCCCGAGAGGCAATCAGATTTTCCCCGGATCAACTTTACCTATAAATATCAAACATGCCTGACTTCATGTTAAAGAACACCCCTGAGGAAAGAATTTAATTGAAACGCGTCGGGTGACGGATCACATCTGATCGCACGCTGTCATCTTGGTGTTTTCATATACAGATTTGTATACATTCCAACCAATTTTTGCTCCTGAGTGACCATGTTTTAAAATAAAATGTTTTGTATAATAAATATTTTGTAATACTTTAAACACTTCTCAATTTTTTTTTTTGTATAGATATTAATACCTTAAAAGTCCACTTAGGTCTACCCATTCTTTTGACTTCATGGTTAGATCATTGGCCTAAGGCACCCTTTATATCCAACGTCTCAAACATACAATATTGAAAACTTAATTTTATATTGATTATATAAATGAATAAAACAATAAAAAAATAAGCAATGCTTTATAAGAAAAATAAATAAATATATATATATATATATATATATATATATATATATATATATATATTAGTATGTGATGGTCACACTATAATTTATGATCCCTTGGGACAGTCTATGAAAATTATCCGAAGAGAGATGTCAGTTCTTCATATGAGTAACAAGCCAAATCTAAGTGTGGGGGAATTCACTTGCGCTACTTAAAGCAATTGCGCCATCACAAGTTCCATTGACAAGCCGTGAAAAGTGGGTCATTATAGAATCCATGTTTAGAATGTACCAGTCTGAAGATAATGTCATTCATCACCGTTACAACAGTGGGCCACTAATAAGCTCTCATTGCATATTCATAGCCGTGGTGTCTGCCGTACATTCCGGCACTCTCGCAGAGGTTGGGTGCATGTTCCATAATCCTGTCCAACCCTGGCGATGACTGTTCCTTTGTCATGTTACCTCAATTACACTGTAAAAGTGTTCCTCAAGATTGATGGCCCTGATCTGTGGTTCAATTGTAAATTAGAATGCTACTCTCCCTGGGGAGCCACACTCCTTATTTGTGATTAAATAAAAAAAAAAAAGGCTTGAAATAGAATAATGTAGGAAGTTTATTCTCTTACTTTTATGTAGTTATCTTAGATAGAATAGCTTTATTTGTGTAGGGGGTGGGGAGTCTAACTTCAGGTGTAAAGTGATCTCAAAATAATACATTGTTTGTCCCGTAATTCCTATGTTTTTCCCTTTCAGCAACCATATATGGCTGCAAAGTACAGCAAGGTATGGACATTTTTTATCCTTGATGGAGTGTGTGGATTGTTTTTTCACAGTTTTGTGGTTTGTATATTATTTCTTTTAAATACACTATATTACCAAATGTATTGGGACGCCTGCCTTTACACGCACATGACCTTTAACGGCATTCCAGTCTTAGTCCGTAGGTGTTAAATATTGAGTTGGCCCATCCTTTGCAGCTATTACATCTTCAACTCTTCTGGGAAGGCCGTCCAGAAGATTTAGGAGTGTGTCTATGGGAATGTTTGACCATTCTTCCAGAAGCACATTTGTGATGTTGGGCAAGAAGGCCTGGCTCTCAATCTCCACAATAATTAATCTCAAAGGTGTTCCATCGGGTTGAGGTCAAGACTCTGTGTAGGCCAGTCAAGTTCCTCCACCCCAAACTCGCTCATCCATGTCTTTACGGACCTTGCTTTGTGCAGTGGTGCGCAGTCAAGTTGGAACAGGAAGGGGTGATCCCCAAACTGTTCCAAGAAAGTTGGGAGCATGTAATTGTCCAAAATGTCTTGGTATGATGACGCCTTAAGAGTTCCCTTCACTGGAACTAAAGGGCCAAGACCAACCCCTGAAAAACAACCCCCACACCATAACCCCTCCTCCACCAAATGATTTGGACCAGTTTTTTTTTTCTTCTAAACGCAAGTGTGGCAAAACACGGCATAAAAGTATTGGAATGCCTGCCTTTACACACACATGAACTTTAATGGACTCTTAGTCCTTAGGGTTTAATATTGAGTTGGCCCACCCTTTGCAGCTAGAACAGCTTCAACTCTTCTGGGAAGGCTGTTCACAAGGTTTAGCAGTGTGTCTATGGGAATGTTTGACCATTCTTCCAGAAGTGCATTTGTGAGGTCAGGCACTGATGTTGGATGAGAGGGTCTGGCTCGCAATCTCCACTCTAATTCACCCCACAGGTGTTCTATTGGGTGGAGGTCAGTGAAGTTCCTCTGCTTGCATTTAAGACTTTAGGGACCTTGCTTTGTGCACTGGTGCATAGTGATGTTGGAACAGGAAGGGGCCATCCCCAAACTGTTCCCACAAAGTTGGGAGCATGAAATTGGCCAAAATGTCTTGGTATGCTGACGTCTTAAGAGTTGCCTTCACTGGAACTAAGGGGCCAAACCCAACCCCTGAAAAACAACCCCACACCATAGCCCCCGTTCCACCAAAGGATTTGGACCAATGCACAAAGATGTTGCATTCTACAATTTTAGTAGATCAACCCCATAGAATATTCCTTTAAAGTTGAACTCTAGGAATGATATTCATTGCATTTACACTAATTGAAATTCAGCAGGTTTAGCGGGGACTGGTCAAATTTCGATCAATATGTGGCAATCTAGACAAAAGTCAAACGCTTGACCGACTTATGTGGAAGGGACATGTTGGAAGACGTTTATCAATCAGCAGCTATGGCCAGTTGGCTGCAGATTCTGATTAGTGCATTCTGGCGGTGATCACTTTCAGAATACAATGTCTTTGAGTGGGGATTCCTCCATCCACCATGTTTAAGTGGACGGAGGGGAAAAAAAATAAAATAAAAATGACAGCATATGGCCAGCTATATATTGGCAAGTTTCGGGTGGAGAAACTTGACTGGCCTGCACCTCAACCCCATAGAACACCTTTGGGGTGAATAAGAGCTAAGACTGCAAAACCAGGCCTTCTCGTCCAACATCAGTGCCTGGCCTCACAAATGTGCTTCTGGAAGAATGGTCAAACATTCCCATAGACACAAGCCTAAACCTTGTGGACAGCCTTCCCAGAAGAGTTGAAGCTATTGTAGTTGCAAAGGGTGGGCAAACTCTATATTGAACCCTACGGACTAAGAATGGGATGCCAATAAAGTTCATGTGTGTGTAAAGGCAGGTGTCTCAATACTTTTGACAATATAGTGAACATTGGTCAGAGCTGGACCAATGTAAGTATACAATAATGATCATACCTGGAGTTCAGATTTAAGGTACACTCCAGTCATGATTGAAAATCAAGTTTTCCAATGCATATAGGGAGCATAGCCTACCTGAGCAGTCCATCAGTTTATAGTCAGGGGTTGCTGTAGTACTTTAATCCATCCTCTTCCATTTGTTGGTAAATTCCTGTTTGTGATGCAGGCGATAAATTCACATAAACATCCAATGCAGACTGTTTGCTGTCTTTTATGTACAGGAAGCCTGTAAAATAAAAATAAAAATCAGTATGAGGAAGTTTCTCATGGATAGCCGCCAGAGAAAAACCTTCCTGTGAAATTTAAATTGGATTTGTTCCAGGAAGTACATTCCCTGCGTCCCTGTGAGATGCTCTGTGAATTCTGGTGACTTCAGGGGAAAAAAAATTCTAGTAATTGTTAGAAACAGTGGGTAACTCGCCGATTGTTTTTACTTGTAGCCTGGAATGTCGCCTTAAAGTATATAATATTAAGTAAATGCAAACAACTGTTTCCGAAATGAGGAATAATCCTATTATTTTTTAAATGATACTTACGAATACCTTCTGTTTTAAGAAGGCATGACTGTGCTATGCTCTGATTCTGTCCCAGGGCTTTTAGATTGCTTTAGTCCCTCTAAACTGTTTGATTAAACTGTCTTGTTGTGTCCCAAGCCCTACTCCATAGGAGCCACTGTTTCCATAAACAGCATTGATGATGGCTGGAAACAGTTGTATGCAGTTTGCAATAAATGGCTTTTATATTATTGGGCTATATTTTCACTATACACCTACAGTTCTAGTAGTGCATTTGGCTGATAGCACATAAAGAAATGACTGCCATGTCGCCACCCACAGTCCTAAAATTAATATTTTTTTGAATATGCAATGGAATGGGACATGTGAATACCTTCTGTTCTGAGAGGTCTTTACTGTGGCCAATCCTAAAATGTTTCTTTTTTTTTAGTTTGTGTTCCAGGGTGTATATTGCACTTCACTTTCCTAAACACATAACAGAAAGTAGGCGAAAAATTCCCCTTGTAGAAAGTTGTCACCAGAACAGGTGTCCCCAGTGGAAGCTTTACAGTGGTGTAGTGGGTAGCACTCTCGCCTAGCCGTAAAAAGGGTTGCTGGTTTGAATCCCAACCATGACACTACCTGCCTGGAGTTTGCATGTTCTCCTTGTGCCTGTGTGGGTTTCCTCCTGGTACTCCGGTTTCCACCCACACTCCAAAGACATGCTGGAAGGTTAATTGGCTTCTGCCTAAATTGATCCTAGTATATGAATGTGGGTTAGGGACCTTAGATTGTAAGCTCTTTGAGGGTAGGGGCCGATGTGAATGCATAATATATATGTAAAGCGCTGCGTAAATTGACGGCGCTATAAAAGTACATTAAATAATAATAATGATAATTCCTGTTCTGGTGACAAAAGTAAAAATCTGGATTTCCCATTACCCTATGTCCCAGAAACAAGCATCAGCAGGACACATAATGGGGAGATTTACTAAAACTGGTGCACAAAACTCAACCAAATACATTTTGTGCTTATTCCAGAATTAATGTTCGAAAATTCTATTCTCAATAAATCTTGTTTGGAATAAAAAAAAAAAAACTGGTGCACCAAGAATCTGGTGCAGCTCTGCATGGTAGCCAATCAGCATCCAGGGGTTTATTGTCTAAGCTTAAAGGTGTTGGAAAGGCAGAGTTTTTTTTTATCTTAATGCATTCTATGTGCAGCAAAAAAACCTTTTGTGTGAAGCAGCCCCCTTCAGCACCCCTAATTACTTATTTGGAACCACCTCCACTCCCCAGTGAAAAATATCTATGGCCTTGGCCCCAGGTCTTCTTCTGAGTGCCCTGGATCTCTTTTGAGATACATTGATGATATATTCTGCATATTATACAGCTAATTTATCTGTTTTTTTTTGTAATACTTTATTATATGTCATTATAATCTGGCATTGCAGTTGTTTGAGCAATTCATTCTTGTTCAGTTAAAATATTAGTCTTAGATTTGATCCAATATGGTTTTCATGGAACCCACCAGACCAGTCTTACTCGACTTTTTCAACCCAGAGGAACCCTTAATATAACTTTCCAGGCTCAGGGAACTCCTTCCAAAAATGACTATACTTCCCAACTCATAATACATTTGTGCGTTGGTCAGTGGGAAGAATGTTCCTTACACTTTTGTTTACATCGATACATAGTTACATAGTTAGTCAGGTTGAAAAAAGACACAAGTCCATCCAGTTCAAACACAAAGAAGAATTACCCCCTTACATATAGCTAAAAAAATCAATGGTGTCAGTGGGAACTTATCTGAGAGGCAGAAATTGCTCTTTGCTCAAGGAACCCCTAGCAACCTCTGAAGGAACCCTAGGTGGGCAAAAATAGCTTTTTTGCTCAAGGTACCTCAAGCAACCTCTGGAGGATCATTAGGTAGGCAGAATTTGCTCTTTGTTCAAGAAACTTCTAGCAACCTCTGGAGGAACCTTAGGGTTCCATGAAACCCTGTTTGAGGAACCCTACACCAGACCCTTCACATTTTAATTCATGTGCCCAGAGGAGCCCCTCTATCGGGATCCTAGAAACACCCCTGCCTAACTCTATTCAAAACTAAAATGTTTTGGCTGGATTTACACTTTGACATTGTCACTGTTCCACTGATCTGGCCACAGTTGACAACTAAAGTTTATACCACAGATGTTGGTGATGGCAAGCAACTGTAAACCTGGTTTTGAAAGTAAGCCATATATGATGGCAGATTCCTCATGTAAGTATGAGGATAATGGTTTTACAATAAGTGTCATCTAAGAACAGTTTTGACTTGATGTTTGAACATTATACCTTGGTATCCATTGCTGTCATGGACTGAAAATACGTTGTAGCTAGTTGAACCATCAGTGACCATCCATGTCAGAGTTACTGTAACATAAAGTACATGAATAAAATATAATAAAACATTAATTTATTTGGTACAATGGAATCAGTTAGGCATAGAACAATGGGCAAAGGTTAACAAACCATAGCGACCAATCAGATTAGGTAAACTACAAGCTAATTGTTTTCTATAAGCTGGTGCACTTTGAGTGCCATCCTTGCTCTGTTCTGCTTTACCCAATCAGTTGAATGGTAACCGTAGACTATACATTATTGAATTTCTTATAATTAAATCTTTACACATACAGCAATAGGAAAAATTTACTAAAAAAGTGAACTTAAGCAAAGATGGTTTTACTTTGGACCTCAAACCTTTTTAAATTATATATATTTTTTTAAATCCCCATGATTGTGAATGATGTTTGACATACACATGGCTTCACCATTTGCCTACTGGGCACTTTCACCCCCTTCCTACCCAGGCCAATTTTCAGCTTTTGGTGTTGTAGCACTTGGAATGACAATTGCGCGGTCATGCAACGCTGTACCCAAACAACATTTTTGTCATTTTTTTGAGATGGATAGAGCTTTTTTTTGGTGGTATTTAATCACCTCTGGGATTTTGATTTATTGCTAAACTAATGAAAAAAGACTGAAAATTCTAAAAAAAAGTTTTTTTTCTTAGTTTCTGTTATTAAATTTAGTAAATAAGTATTTTTTCTCCTTCATTGATGTGCGCTGATAAGGCTGCACTGACGGGCACTGATAGACTGCACTGATGGGCACTGATGAGGTGGCAATGATGGGCACTGATGAGGAGACACTAATATGCAGCACTGATGGGCACTGATAGGCAGCACTGATAGGCAGCACTGATGGACACTGATAGACTAAACAGATGAAAAAGAATCGAAATAATTGAAAAAAAAAAAGGTTTTCTTAGTTTCTGTTATAAAATTTTGTAAATAAGTAATTTTTCCTCCTTCACTGATGGGCGCTGATGAGGCTGCACTGATGGGCACAGATAGGCTGCACTCATGGGCACTGATGAGGCGACACTGATGTGCACTGATGAGGAGGCACTAATATGCAGTACTGATGGGCCCTGATAGGCAGCACTGATAGGCAGCACTGATGAGCTCTGACAGCGGCACTGATTGGCAGCACTTATGTACACTGATAGGTGGCACGGAGAGGCGGCAATGATAGGCACTAGTAAGAGGCACTGATAGGCGGCACTCATAGGCAGCACTGATGGGCACTGAAAGGCAGAGGTTATGGACACTGATAGGCGTCACGGATAGGCGGCAATGATAGGCACTGATAGGTGGCACTGATGGGTGGCACTGATGGGCATTGACAGACAAAAAAGAAAACAAACAAGAAAAGGAGGGCACACCAACCTAGTGCATTACAAACTAATAGAGCTTTATTAAATAAAACACAGCAAAATATATACTCACAAACGAGTATTGATAGCAGGCATAATAAATAAAGCAAAATCCACTATTCCAAACATCGACAAGTCAGGACCTGACGTCGAGTGGATCAAACGATACCTCAAAATGTCTGACGCGTTTCAGGGGTGAACCCCTCTCTTCAGAGCCTAAACGGGTAATCGCAAGACGCTAGGCATTACTATGTGAAGCTGGTTACACCACATATTGTGGCATTAGACACCAAAGCGCAGGAGAAATTATTTTTTGTGGGCATTGACACACAGCACTGATAGGCACTGAAAGGCATCACTGGTGGGCATGGATTGTCAGCACCGGTGGGCACTGTTGGGGCTGCACTGATCATCAGGATACTGATGATCAGTGGCCTGATTGTCATTGCAGACGTCCCCACTGAGTAATGCCACTTACCGGCTCTCCTCTCCTCACACGCTGTCAGCGTGAGAAGAGGAATGGCGATAACCGGCATTTCCTGTTTACACTGTGATCAGCCGTGATTGGACACAGCTGATCACATGGTAAAGAGCCTACGTCATAGGCTCTTTACCATGATCGGTGATGCGTTGTGTCCCCAGGGAATAGGAGGACGTCGTATGATGTCCTCCCAGAACTAGACCTCTCACGCCCGTCCGTCATCTCACTATACGGCAAACGGGAAGCAGTTAATAAAGAAAAACTCATATAAAGCTTTCTCTGACTGGACGAGGTGGAGATCATGAAAAATACAATGTGTTCTATAAATTGTTGCAGTGCCGAGCCAGAGCAAAACAAGATTCAAGTAAGAATAGACATGCCCCTTGGATTTAAGCAATATTTGCTTTTCCTGGAGTTGAGCTTTAACTATAGTTTCCTCCAAAAATCTCAAAAAGTAGAACGTTTATGTCATCAGAAATACATACAAGTCTTCTTTGTATGACATGATGTTATTTTCTGCTAAAGACATTGACTTAATTCATCCTGTAGCCAGAAGACAATCAGAATACAAATTATATTTTGAGGGGAGGGCAAGGGATTGAAATGGAGCGTTAAATACACATTTAGCGGGAACACACACATAAAACAACATTAAACCAACATCTTACAATACATGGTGCTGTTACATGGAAGAAATTAGATGTTTCACAGAGGAAGCGACAGGATCTACAATCTGGAAACAATTAGGACAAATTCATGAGTTGTTAGCTAGCATTCCACACTGTGCAACTCATTCAGAGGTTAGTGTGAGTGAACAGATGTAGCCGCTCTTTCCCATCTAGTAGCACCACACATACTTTGTATCTCTAGGACTCTGGAATTTGTCTACTTGGATAGGATATCTGTCTGCTGCAGGAAGCACCAGGTATTCCCATTTGAGTTATGGCAGTTTCCCGCTGTAAGAAGAGTTTTTGTTGGTAGTATTCGTTTTTTTTGCAGATATTATATGTTTAAAGAATGTTACCCCAACATTTCATATTCCTTATACACTCACAGCCACTTTATTAGTTACACTTTGCTAGTACCAGGTTGGACCCCCTTTTGCTTTCAGAGCTGCCTTCATTCTTCGTGGCATAGATTCAACGAGGTGTTGGAGACTTTCTTCAGATATTTTGGTCCACGTTGACATGATAGCATCATGCAGTTACTACAGATTTGTCCGCTGCACATCCGTGATGAGAATCTCCACCACATCGAAAAAGGTGCTCTATTGGATTGAGATCTGGTGAGTGTGGAGGCCATTGGAGTACAGTGACCTCATTGTCCAGTGGTGAGATGATTGGAGCTTTGTGACATGGTGCATTATCCTGCTGGAAGGAGCCATCAGAAGACGGGGACACTGTAGTCATAAAGGGATGGACATGGTCAGCAACAATACTCAGGTTCCACCACATCCTAAAGGTGCTCTATTGGATTGAGATCTGGTGAGTGTGGAGACCATTGGAGTACAGTGAGCTCATTGTCCAGTGGTGAGATGATTGGAGCTTTGTGACATGGTGCATTATCCGGCTGGAAGGAGCCATCAGAAGATGGGGACACTGTAGTCATAAAGGGAAGGACATGGTCAGCAATAATACTCAGGAAGGCCGTGTGGTTTAAAGGATGCTCAGTTGGTACTAAGGGGCCCAAAGTGTGCCAAGAAGATATTCTTCCACACCATTACACCAACAGCCTGAACCGTTGATACAAGTCAGGATGGATCCATGCTTTAATGTTGTTTTGAGCCAGATTCTGACCCTACCATCTGCATTTTGCAGCTGAAATCGAGACTCATCAGACCAGGCAACGGTTATCCCAATCTTCTACTACCCAATTCCGGTGAGCTTGTGCGAATTACATAGTAGGTGAGGTTGAAAAAAGACACAAGTCCATCAAGGCCAACCTATGTGTGTGATTATATGTCAGTATTACATTGTATATCCCTGAATGTTGTGGTTATTCAGGTGCTTAGCTAATAGTTTTTTGAAACTATTGATGCCCCCCGCTGAGACCACCACCTGTGGAAGGGAATTCCACATGCTTGCCACTCTTACAGTAAAGAACCATCTACGTAGTTTAAGGTTAAACCTATTTTCTTCTAAACTTAATGAGTGGCCACGTGTCTTGTTAAACTCCCTTCCGCAAAAAAGTTTTATCCCTATTGTGGGGTCACCAGTACGGTATTTATAAATTGAAATCATATATTCTCTCAAGTGTCTCTTCTCCAGAGAGAATAAGTTCAGTGCTTGCAACCTTTCCTCGTAACTAAGGTCCTCCATACCCTTTATTAGCTTTGTTGCCCTTCTTTGTACTCGCTCCATTTCCAGTACATCCTTCCTGAGGATGGGTGCCTAGAACTGGACAGCATACTCCAGGTGCAGCCAGACCTAGAGCCTCTGTTTTCTGTTCTTAGCTGATAGGAGTGGCACCCGGTGTGGTCTTCTGCTGCTGTAGCCCACGAGTGGTTGTTTGAGTTACTGTTGCCTTTCTATCATCTCAAACCAGTCTGCCCATTTTCCTCCACACAACTGTCGCTCACTGGATATTTTCTCTTTTTCGGACCATTCTCTGTAAACCAGAGAGATGGTTGTGTGTGAAAAATCCCAGTAGAGGTGGCATTTTGCTAAAGATTCTCAGTAGAAGAGGCTTCTCCTCTGCACAATGGCCAAAAGGGTTTACTCACTCTCCATTGCTACCATTCATTAAAGTGTAACTCCACTTTTGTTAAGAAAAAAACATTTGCCTCTGGATGATCTAGGTACATTGCAAGGATTATAACAAACTTTGTTGCAGATTCCTACCTTTTGTTATTCTGAAGAATCTGTACTGAGTGGGAGGGACTAATGGGAGTGGTTTCATAATTAACTGTCAGGTGTGCAGCTGCAGAGCACTAATGAGGAAATCTGCTGGACCTGCATCCCTTTAGATGTGTTCCTATTGAAAGTATCTTTTCAAAAATTTAATTTTTGTTGCAGAGGATGCCTGAAATCTGACTTGCATCTTAGTGCAGACTTCTGGGAAAATTGGTGAGCCAATCACACAAGCAGGAAATGATATTTCGGGGGAGTGGTCAGTACACACTTTGTGTACAGAAAATTTCCAGGTAGCCATATTGCAATGCATTCTCAGAAAATTACAGAGCTGAAGATTGAAAAGGAAAGGTCATTTTTAATAACATTTAATTACAATATGATCCGTGTCATAATTATATGCGCTATATTATTTTTTTCTTTATTTGCTATTTTTTTCCCCACAAAAGTGGAGTTACCTTTTAAATGTCTTATATTTTTTGGGTGGTTACAAGACATTCTCTGATTAGACAAGGTGGAAAGGAGGATCAGTGATGTGACAATCTTCACCTCATCCAGTCAATGAAGGTCTTGGAATAATTAAAAAAAAATGCAAGACATTCTATGAATAGTGGTAATGCTGGGTGTGCGACTGCCTATAGTCAGTGTGCAGAGAGAAAGACCCCAAGCAGAACTTTGAAGATTGCGGTTATCACTGTAGTAGCGTCTACTACTACCTTGATTTACAGCTTCCCCAGTTCTCTAATTGGACAAGGTGAAGAGGTGGGGTGTTGACGTTGCACTCTCCATCCCGCCAAATCAGAGGTTGTTTTGTAGTCATTGAGAAAATGCAAAGCATTCTCTGAATGGTGGCTGTGCCCAACAGCCGACCTCCTGTGTTCAGAATGCAGTGGGGAAACTGCCTGTCACGGGACCCATAAGCTAGTGGGGATCACTGGAGTAACAGTGCCTAATACAGTGATTTCCAGCTTTTAGAGGGATCCCACAGGTATAGTATGCCATGCATACTGGAACAGGTGCATCCGAGCTACTACCTCCTGTGTAATGCCTGGTCAACCTCAAGAACATGGCTGGAAAGTCTCTGCAAACCTTCATGTGCAATCCGTGCAAAAAAAAAAAGAGAAAGGCTGGTGCTTTTTGAAGTCAGCTCAAACACTGTTTTATTAATGCAGGTGAGCAACAGTCAAAAAAGCCAACGCATTTCGGCCATCGGGCCATAATAACGGCTCGATGGCCGAAACGTGTTGGATTCTTTGTTGTTGACCTGCATTCATTAAACAATGTTTTAGCTAACTTGCATAGCAGCTGCCTTTCTCCCGTTTTTGCATAGATAGTATATGCATGATTACATTGGACCTAGCTGTACCAATATAAAAATATCCATATCTGGAATTCTTCTTTCACATATACAGAGTGCTAGACTCATCCAAAAAAAAAATTGTGCTTTTAAATGTACTACCTAAAATAACCCAGCTAATTATTGACATAATGTATACCGAATAAGGTATATGACATGCTAATGTTTACATTGCCATAGATATATAATTCTACATTTAGTAATTTGCATTTCTTGTTTGAAAGGTGTCCATGCAGTTCTTTAAGTACAATGCAATGAGTTGACACATGTTACTGGTATTTTCTTCTCTTTTACAGGTCAGTTTTTGGTTGAAACTATAAAACATGTGTTCACACTTGTAAATGTAATGGTTTTAATCTGAAAAAAATGCTCAATAAAGCCAGAACTGGAGGTACACATTTTCGGTTGATTGTGAACTGTTTTAAAACCGTTTTATTTGAATTTCTGGGGAGGCAGTAACTATATACTTGGATGAAGTGCTTAATGCACTAAAAGGTGTGGATTTGCCACCCACTTTGCCTGCAGACCAGTAGAGACTATTATCTGGAATCCTTATGTAGCAAGGTCCCAGGCTTCCTTTAGTCTAATGAGAACCTCCAGAGCCAAGAGCAAGGTTAATTAGCAGACTCTGAGACTTCTACAGGTAGACAGCCATGCGGGCAAAGGCATCTAGCAAGACACCACATCTGCATGTGTAGGAATGCTGTCTCCTATGGCAACAGTCATAGAACAGTTCCTAACACAAGTTGTAACGAACTCCTTTACTTTTTCTATAGTCACTTCTTGTAGGGCCTCAACCCACTGAACTTCCAGTTTCTCTCTCTATACTTGCTGATTCACTGCCACCGAATCCCTTGAGCTCTTCCAAACTTTCAGTTAAGTAGAGAAATCTAGAGAGACAGATATTCTGAAATGCTTCTGACAACTAAACATGATGGTATCTTGCAAAGATTTTCCAACCTTAGGAAAGTCTCTATCCAAACAGGAGGCAATCATTGCCCTTTCTATGGAGAACAGGAAACAAGGTTATCCTGGAAGGTGTTAACAAGTGGGCATTAGAAAGTAGAACATTGTGGTGGGCAGGGCTGGACTTACCATTGGGCTTGACTGGGCACAAGCCCATGGGCCCAGTCCAATAGGGGGCCCCGCGGGCCCCGCCGAGATACATAGCCGAGTGTACTTGGGTCGGCTCCGCTCACAGTCACGCCCAGTCCCGCCCTGTGATGGACATAACACAGAGACTGGACGTGACTGTGAGCCAAGCCCAGTAGACTCGGCTACTCTCAGCTCCGCTTGGGACTGCAAGAGGACCCAAGAGCCGCCAAGAGGACTTGAGAGCCGCCAAGAGGACCCGTGAGCTGCCGAGATACACAGGACTCTGTATCTTAGCAGCACCATTTTTAAACTTCAAGACTGCAATGTCAAGGCTGCAAATGACACTGGGGCAAGGCTGCAAATGACAAGGCTACACTGACAAGGCTGCAATGACACTGGACAATGCTGCAGATGGATGGGCAAGGCTGCAGATGGACACTGATAAGGCTGCATTGATGGGCATTTAAGTTTTAATTTTTTTCCTTAAACTTCTCTCCCAAGAGTTTTTTCGCTTAAAATTACCTCCTAAACTTGGGGTGCGTGTTATACACCAATAAATATGGTAATGTATAGAAGGTAGGGCCCAAAAGGGACTCAAGCCCAGGGGCCCCCACCACCCTAAGTCCTGCCCTGGTGGTGGGTCCTGATGGTTGAGCAACCACCTTAGACTGAGCACAGGATTATGTCTCAGCCCAGTTAATTAGGGTGAGAGATCTGTCCATCTATAGATAGCAAAAAATCTAGTAGGCCATTTAGAATATTTTTTTTGCTCCTATGTTGAGGAATTTTGTACTTCTCTTACATGGTAGAAGCTCATATATTTTATATAGAGAGCATTGAGGTAGTTAGGACTGATTTTTGCATAGCCAACCCTGGCTAGGTTTTTAGGGGCATCACCTGCAAATCTGCTGATTGTCTTTAAGCTCCATGTCATCTATGTCACGGGCCACCAATTTACCATTGGCTCACCCATTTTGGGCCTGTATTCCTAGAACTGAATTATAAGTAGACTAGTTGTGTGAATAAACTGTCTTCTTCACTTTTTTTACCACCAGCTTCAGCTTGTTATGCATGGCTATGACATCTAATTTTGTTTGTGTTATACTGACATACTAAAGATGGCCAAGTGACTGGGAAGCAGTACTTCACAGCTGGCCTGGGGGGGGCAAGAAGTATAGACCCAGCTTTAGTTGTAGGCATTCCTGCATAGTTTTGTTGTTCTATATTTCTTGAGTTAAAGTGTCCAATAGGATTAGGGATGAGCTTGGATTTGATCCCAGAAATAAGCTGACACTGCTGGTCCACTGAGCTGTGAGTAGGAGATTCCCCATCCCACAGGTACAGGTACATGTATACAAAAGGGTGGTGATGCCCATGACATCATGATATTGACCTCATATGGCCATGTGCTATATAAGGTCAATGATGTCACTAGCATCCCCACTCATTTGTTGCTGCTGATTGGGATGGTGGTCTGCTGTCCTATGACAATTTCCCACCGAATCTGGTTAAATTGAACTCTTGAACCTTAGCTCAGCCCTGATGGTGACTGGTGAAAAGCTTGGGTGCGGTCCAAACTTAGGTTTGGCCCAATCTAGAAGGCAACTGCCATTCTTGGGCCAATGAGCTGTGGCTAGGACATTCCTCACCCCGCAGCCGCACATGCACAAAGGTCACAGCACAAGATGTAAATTTAAATGTGTACATAGTATGAATAATGGCGTTACAGACAGTAACCTAATGTCTACAGATATCCATTATCTGCACATTATCTACACGTATTTTATTACCTTTATAATAAGTGCTATACAACACTTGATAACACATACCCTCCAAAAATGATTAGCTCTTTTTGCTTTTTCATTCTCAGACAGGGTGAAATCCCATCTTTCTTCACAAGAATATCTGTTGAAACAGAAAATAAAGAAATTAAATATTCACACCAAGGGTTAAAGAAAATGACTCAGCTTTTCCTGCAATATTCACCTTCAATTCAGAGATTTCCCCCACGGTACTTTTCTCTGCTACTAGATGTCAGTCAACCCAGTGGCGGCTGGGGGTGTATTTTTTCAGTTTCAATTGAGTTTTGGAAGAAGAACAAAAACATATGCTGACATTCGTTTCATCGGCCCACATGACCTACAATCATAAAAAGTAACAGTTACAAACATTAAAGTTTATAACAGTTGACATTGACCGTTATCCATAGGCTAGAAATCAACTTAAAACAACAATTCTGGCACCTTTGGATCAGTGAGAGTAGATTTTTTTTTTTGGGGGGGGGTGGCAAACAATGTACCCACAGCCACTCCCCCAGTCGGTTTGGTCACCAGCCCCGTACTTAGTCCATCTAGGTCACGGGCAGCGCTTCCTCTGGGCGACAGCATGCCCTATATCTCCTCCTCCTCAGCATCACGGCGTGTGTCTCCTCCTTCCTCCTCCTAGGGGGCCGATAGGATCACTTCTTCTATCAGGCTAATCGGGTGACAGGACTCAGGACCCGCTTCCTAATTGGTTCACGAGGAGAATCAGGAAGACAATAGCCTCTGGCTCTAATCACGTGTTTAAAAAAAAAAAAAACCCATTGGAATCCATGCGTCCCGCGCCCCTCCTGGCAGGGGACCACTCCTGGCAAGACCTTCACCATGTTCCATGTTATGAGAAGGTGACCTGGTATGGATCAGGAAGAGAGGCACAGTCTCGTCCCTTCCTCCCTAACCTTGTTTTCCTGGCCAGCCAGGCTGCATGCTTGAAATAAAGCTGGTCATGCATGGGTCATCAGGTTGAATGAAAAAACTGACCCAATTCCCCCATCTACACACTCAATGTGGATGCAGAAATCCTACCCGCTGTGCCACCGTGTTCTCTCTCGCCATCAGAATACATGGGACAGGGCTTATCGAATGAAAAAATACCAAGAGGGCAGTTGAACAGAAGTCCATCTGCCACACTTGGTTCAACCACGCTGGCCATACATGGATGCTGAACTGGCTGAATTTCAATCTATGTATGGCCAGCTTAAAGTGTTACTAAACCCAGGACCCTGCATTCACTATATCTGATCAACTACGGTACACAGAACATGGACATGTAATTATTTTAGTAAATATAAACTGCTAAATCTCTTTTTTCATCAGCAGTCTATAGCAGTCTTATGACTTCTATCAGTGTCTTGTTACGCTTGTAGGAGGAGTTTTCATTCTCCCCTGACCCTCTGTCTGGACAGTGCTGATTTGCCCTGTGCTGATCACATGCACTCTCCCAAGAAAAAAGACTCTCTAGCAATGCACACCAAACTGAGCATGTGCAGCCTGACTCCTGACTCCTAATGCTCTGTTCTATCCAGAGGATCGGAGAAGACAGGACCAAACAGCCTTAATACACAATGCAGAGGATTAACCCCTTGGGTTCCACGGTCAGTATAACAAGGATGCTTACTGCATATACAGACTGATTTTACTGTTGTAGGTTTAGTAACACTTTAAGGGTCTCACACATTTTTTTTTATTTCTTTTTAAGTGAGCCCCCTCCTTGAAAACCATGCCAGAATCAAAGGGTCTGGTATGTATTTTTGGGGGACTCTTTTTTTCAAATGTGACATTTACAAAGAAAAAAACGCAGACCCATCCAAAGATCCCCAAAATACATAGAAAGTTTTCCTGTGAGCTGTTTGTTTGTTTGTTTTTAAAGCCAGGAAGGAAATGTGATTTGGCGGCAATTTTAGACACTTTTTTCATTTGTAATTGTTGGTGGTGCTACAGTACTTTCTGTACATCACAGGGATGTGCCCCTTCATAGGGAGGATCGGGGCACCTCGCCAGGGATGGTATTTAAAAGAATTTGGCATTTTTAATGTTTCACTTTAAGCATCTAAAAAATCATTGCTCCTGACCGCATGGATTTTTTTTTTTATTTAAATTATTTCTTTTTTTGCGTGTGTATATGTTCCCAATGGCAGTGCCCACCCAATGCTATCATTTGACACCTCCTTGTCTTTTATCCCAGAAAATTAGCATTTTTAATTGATCAGATTTGGTTCCCATTGGTTTCATTGACATTTAGGTTCGGCATTCAAACTTATTTGAAGTTCTCTGAACCCAGAGCAGTTGGGCTCATCATTAATTTCAAAAGTGTATTTTTTCTTCCTTCATGAATAATAGATTTTTCAACTGCGTTTTGCCGTACTGAAAATCCTATTCTTTGCAGGAAGGTCCTTTTCTCCAACATCTGATCTTCCCCTTTCTCTGTAATATTATATCTCTCAAAGTATTCTTTCTGTTTTTATGTTCGCTCTACTTTCTGATTTTCACAGTGTGCTAGATTAACCTCTTCAAAGCCGCGCACGTGTGTAATGCCCCGTCGAACAGTTGTTCTCTGACCTTTTCCGGCAGCCCAGATCCCTGGCAGGGCTACCATCACCGGCTTTGATACTTTAATGATATCTTCATTAAGTGACGCATTCCAGCAGAATGCCATTGTCACAATGTAGCGTCTTCCGATCCCACCAGCAGAATGTAGTCCTATCATTTCAAGCTGTCTTATATGCATCATATGTGCATTATTTGGCAAATTTCTTAGACAGCTGTTAGCCATTAAACGCTGTGTCCTCTAGTTAAATGCTCATTGTAAATAATAAATTCCTGTTTTGCAAGGCCTGTGTGATGTTACATGGCATATGTTTTCCAGTTTAGCATTTGTCTACTTTTTTCTCGTATAAAAGATACCATACTGTATAACTTCTGCGGATGACTGATCTGAACTTATAAAGATGCACTGTTGCGGTAACACTTAGGTGGAGTTCCTGATACTCAAATAAAAGAGATGACAGCTCTAGAAGTAATGACTTTTCTAATAAATTCAGCATGTGTGTTATATTGAGCTGTCCCTTTAAAGTATATCTCTAGCCAAATCTTATTTTCTTAATACAAGAAATGAAAGGCGGCACATCGATGACATTACTCACTGTAAAAATAAAAATAAATTTGGCCAAGTAGGTACACTGTGAGTCCCTGTCTGAGAACAGCCCCTCTGACACATTTCACTCTTACTGGCTTAGCCTTAGAGATGCTCATACAAATCAGGTTCACCATTAGGGATGAATTTGGGTTCGGCTATGGGGTTGGTCCAAAGGCAAGTTCAGCTGAAGCTGGAAGTCAGCTATCAGTGCTCGGCTCAGTGGAGGATTCCTCATCCTTCAGCTTTGTGTACGCAATGGGATGGGGATGCTCTTGACTTCATTGACCTAATACAGTGGGGCAAAAAAGTATTTAGTCAGCCACCAATTGTGCAAGTTCTCCCGCTTAAAAAGATGAGAGAGGCCTGTAATTGTCATCATAGGTATACCTCAACTATGAGAGACAAAATGTGGAAACAAATCCAGACAATCACATTGTCTGATTTGGAAAGAATTTATTTGCAAATTATGGTGGAAAATAAGTATTTTGTCAATATCAAAAGTTCATCTCAATACTTTGTTATATATCCTTTGTTGGCAATGACAGAGGTCAAACGTTTTCTGTAAGTCTTCATAAGTTTGTCACACACTGTTGCTGGTATGTTGGCCCATTCCTCCATGCAGATCTCCTCTAGAGCAGGGATGTTTTGGGGCTGTCGCTGGGCAACACGGAATTTCAACTCCCTCCAAAGGTTTTCTATGAGGTTAAGATCTGGAGACTGGCTAGGCCACTCCAGGACCTTGAAATGCTTCTTACGAAGCCACCCCTTCGTTGCCCGGGTGGTGTGTTTGGGATCATTGTCATGCTGAAAGACCCAGCCTCAATGCCCTTGCTGATGGGAGGAGGTTTGCACTCAAAATCTCGCCATACATGGCCCCATTCATTCTTTCATGTACACGGATCAGTCGCCCTGTTCCCTTTGCAGAGAAACAGCCCTAAAACATGATGTTGCCACCCCCATGCTTCACAGTAGGTATGGTGTTCTTTGGTTGCAACTCAGCATTCTCCGCCAAACCGAGTTGTGTTTCTACCAAACAGTTCTACTTTGGCTTCATCTGACCATATGACATTCTCCCAATCCTCTTCTGGATCATCCAAATGCTCTCTAGCAAACCTCAGATGGGCCCGGACATGTACTGGCCTAAGCAGGGGGACACGTCTAGCACTGTAGGATCTGAGACCCTGGCGGCATTGTGTGTTACTGATGGTAGCCTTTATTACGTTGGTCCAAGCTCTCTGCAGTTCATTCACTAGGTCCCCCCGTGTGGTTCTGGGATTTTTGCTCACCGTTCTTGTGATCATTTTGACCCCACTGGGTGAGATCTTGCATGGAGCCCCAGATCAAGGGAGATTATCAGTGATCTTGTATGTCTTCCATTTTCTAATTATTGCTCCCACAGTTGATTTCTTCACACCAAGCTGCTTGCCTATTGCAGATTCAGTCTTCCCAGCCTGGTGCAGCCTGGTGTCCTTCGATAGCTCTTTGGTCTTCACCATAGTGAAGTTTGGAGTGTGACTGTATGAGGTTGTGGACAGGTGTCTTTTATACTGATAACAAGTTCAAACAGGTGCCATTAATACAGGTAATGAGTGGAGGACAGAGGAGCATCTTAAAGAAGAAGATACAGGTCTGTGGGAGCCAGAAATCTTTCTTGTTTATAAGTGACCAAATACTTATTTTCCACCATCATTTGCGAATAAATTCTTTCAAAAATCAGACAATGTAATTGCCTGGATTTGTTTCCACATTTTGTCTCTCATAGTTGAGGTATACCTATGATGACAATTACAGGCCTCTCTCATCTTTTTAAGTGGGAGAACTTGCAAAATTGGTGCCTGACTAAATACTTTTTTGCCCCACTGTATGGCCACATAAGCATATTAGGTCAGCTGCATGTACGCAATCGGACAGGGATGCTCTTGACTTCATTGACCTAATATGGCCACAACAGCATATTAAGTCAATGGCATTAACTTAATATCCTCTCCCAACAGGTGTTTGACCTGGAACTGACAGACTCCATCTAGGTTCAACTGAACCTGGGTTTGGACCTGAACCCAAGTCAAACCCAAGCTCATCCCTACTCCCTTGTAGCTGACCCTCCCACACACTTGCCTCATCCTGCAGCTGCATGTACACAATGGGACGGGGATGCTCTTGACATCATTGACCTAATATGGCCACATAACCATATTAGGTCAATTACATTGACCCAATATCCTCCTTCAACAGGTGATTGGCCTGGAACTGACAGACTCCATCTAGGTTCAGCTGAACATGGGTTTGGACCTGAACCCAAGTCAAAACCAAGCTCATCCCTACTCCCTAGTAGCTGACCCTCTCACTCATTTACCTAATCCTGCAGCTGCATGTACGCAATGGGGAGGGGATGCTCTTGACATCAATGACCTAATATGGCCACATAACCATATTAGGTAGATGCCATTGACCTAATGTCCTCCTCCAGCAAGTGACTGGCCTGGAACTGACAGATTCCATCTGGGTTCAACTGAGCATGGGTTTGGACCTTAACCCAAGTTGAACCGAGGCTCATTCCTACTCCCTAGTATCTGACCCTCTCACACATTTACCTAATCGTGCAGGTGCACCAAGGGGCAGGGATGCTCTTGACATCGTTGACCTAATATGGCCACATCGATTACATTACTCATTGATATGTCATCGATGTGGCCATATTAGGTCAATAATGTCAAGAGCATCCCTGCCCCATTGTGTACATGCAGCTGCACAATGAGGTTAATGTGTGAGAGGGTCAGGTTCTAGGGAGTAGGGATGAGTTTGTGTTCGACTTGGCTTCAGGTTGTCTAATATGACCACATGGTCAAATTAGGTCAATGTCATTGATCCAGTATGGCCATGTGGCTATATTAGGTCAATGATTTCATGAGCATCCCACCCCTTGGTGCACCTGCAGCAGTGGGATGGGAAATGTCTTAGCAGCAGCTCCTTGGCCCATAAATGATAGCTGTCTTCCAGGATGGGCAAAACTAAACCGAATCCGAGCTTACCACTAGTCACCATTAGGGACGAGCTAAGATTTGACAAACTCAGTTAGGCCAGAACCTTACTCTGTCCCTTTCTCTGCAGCCTCAGTTGCACTGGGCAGTGAATAAATAGGAAGTGATTTGAGGCTTCCCGTTCACTCACAAACTGAAGCAGAGAAAACACTGTTTTGAGTGATCACTGATACCGAGGGATCAGTACCAATTGCTCACTTTGTTCATTCAGAACAACTGGTTTATGTCACCCATACCCCAAAAAGCTTTATTCTAGCAGATGGGGATCGGAACGGGCTCCCAATAATGTGACAGCAAATGATTATTATTATATTATTATTATACACGATTTATATAGCACCAACAGTTTATGAAGCACTTTACAATGTAGGGGTTAGGGTTAGGGGCTTAGAGTTAGGGTTAGGAGTTAGGGCTAGGGCTAGGTGTAGGGCTAGGGGTAGGGTTAAGGATAGGGTTAGGGGTTAGGGTTGGGGTTAGATATAGGGTTAGGGGTTAGGGTTGAGGTTAAAGATAGGGTTAGGGGTTAGGGTTGGGGTTAGGGATAGGGTTAGGGGTTAGGGTTTCCCCTTGAAGAACAAGATTAGAACTCAGGGATTGGAATAGGGAACTCCTCCAAAGGTCAAAGCTCAGCAGGGACAGCACAATTACAGTACAGTTCAATACACAAGTGACAGGAGGGCCCTGCTCATAGAGCTTACATTATAAAGGGAGGGGATGGTGGTATAAATGGTAATAAATGCAGGGAATGATTTGATGGGGGTGGCTCAGGGACAGTTGTTAGGTGGGTGTGGGATAGGCTTTCCTAAATAAGTGAGTTTTCAGGGATCTCCTAAAGGTGGACAGGTTAGGGGGTGATTGGATATACCGGGGCAGGGAATTCCAGAGGATGGGAAAGGCTCTGGAGAAGTCCTGAAGGAGAGCATGAGAGGATGTAGCAAGGGAGATAGAGAGCAGGAGGTCCTGGGAGGAGCGGAGGGGACGATTTGGGTGACATCTGCAGATGAGGTTGATGATGTAGCTGGGGGCAATGTTGTGCATGGCCTTCACTGTGATCATGTGATTGGAGGGTCCATCCAACCCTCCTGATGTAAAGACCCAGTTAAAAGGCCAATGGGACTGGGCAGGACATTTTTAAGGTGGGCAACTGGAGGTCAGTAAAGCCTCAGCTCAACCACCCAACCTACTTTCCCTGCCTCCCCAGCCGTACAAAGAACAACCAGTTGTACGGCACCCATAACCAAGCAGCCTACTTGCAGCAGATGGGCTGGGAGCCGCAGCTCCTGTGTCTGCACCCCTCCTATGAATGAACTTTAGATGTTCATTATGTTTGTCACATCAAGCAGCTCATAAATTGATTTCAGCCAGAACATGGAATAAAAATAGTTCAACGTACAGTTCAGAATCTCTGACTACTTTTCCTATAATTTGTTTGTTTAAGTTCAGGGATTAAAGTTGTAGGAACAACATTTTTATATCCCATCTTCTGCTTTTATCCAATTATAAAAAAAAAAGTAAAAAAAAAGTAAAACATTTTTTTTTGTGAAAGGGAAGACCAAAGTAGCAGCCTGCACTTCTGCTGTAACACAGGACGCCTCGCCAAGAGGGGAGTTGAGTTACTTTTGTGTGGTACATTAAAATTCATCTATTACGTTCATGCTGTAATTGTACATTATGTTTGGCAAACTCAGCTATGTTGGCCAGACAAGCGAGTTTTTTTTTTTTTTTCGGCTTGTAAGTGAAAACCCAGTAGGTGGGTAAGTGTAGTGCTGGCTATATCCAGCGATTCAGAGAAAGTGTCAGCAGTGCGTTTGATAAATCATTCCTTCTGCCAGAGGAGGATGTAGGCTTTCCACCAACTAAAAGTCTATTTACTAATAGTTGCATTTTTTATGAGCTATGTGCTTTTCACTGCAGGGATTTAACCCCTTTTAGGAACACTTAGTTGCCATTTTTTATCACTTCTCTAGCTCTTGATATTAATGAGACCTAGGGCTTAAAGGGTGATTCCACTTTTGTGGAAAAGAACCATAACATAAAAAAATATACACTCTATTGCCAAAAGTATTGGGACGCTTGCCTTTACACGCACTTATATTTTAATGGCTTCTCAGTCTTCTTATCTTACACCCAAATCATAAGCCCGCAGCCAAAACCTCCTGGTCTCCACCAACCGTCTTTGGGCAGACTATCTCCCCAAAGACCAAAGCGAAGAGTCTCAGGGTTATTTTAGACGCACAAATGTCAATGGATGCGCAAATAGGATCTGTAGTCAGTGGATCTCACCATCTGCTACGCATGCTTCGCAGACTCATCCCTTTTATCCCAAAGAATGACAAAGCAGTGGTAGTTGGAACAATCATTAATTCACGACTGGACTACGCAAACTCGCTTTACATAGGATTACCACAATATCAACTTGCGCGATTACAACTGATCCAAAACACGGCGGCAAGGCTGATAACAGGAAAAAACCCTGGGAATCCATCTTCTCCTTCACTGAGGAGCTTACATTGGCTAACCGTAAAAAATCGGATCACGTTCAAGACCCTTTGCCTCACCCACAAATGCGTGCATAGAGAAGCTCCGCAATACCTAATGGAGAAAATAAATCATTACACACCAAACCGCAGTCTTCGATCAGCCAACAAAAACCTCCTCCTCGTGCCCAAAGCCCGGTATAAATCCAAGGGGGATCGGAGATTCGCTGTCCAAGGGCCTCGGCTATGGAATGCTCTACCAATCAACATCCGCCTGGAAGAAAATCACCTGGCTTTTAGGAAAAAACTCAAGACCTTCCTCTTTTAGCAGATGATCAAAGCTCGCCACAGCGCCTAGAGGCGATTCAGTTCGCATTGTGCGCTATACAAGTATTTCATTCATTCAGTCTTAGTCCGGAGGGTTCAATATTGAGTTGGCCCACCCTTTGCAGCTATAACAGCTTCAACTCTTCTGGGAAGGCCACCCACAAGGTTTAGGAGTGTGTCTATGGGAATGTTTGACCATTCTTCCAGAAGCACATTTGTTAGGTCAGGCACTGATGTTGGACAAGAAGGCCTGGCTCACAGTCTCCGCTCTAGTTCATCCCAAAGGTGTTCTGTCGGGTTGTGGTCAAGACTCTGTGCAGGCCAGTCAAGTTCCTCCATCCCAAACTCGCTCATCCATGTCGTTATGGCATTTCTATGGTTTGAGTCATATATGCGTTTACCTTTTATCATGAGGCCTGTTATTTGTATGAGAACCTTCAGACTTGTAGAAGATCTCAAGACCTTGCTTTGTCCACTGGTCCAAATCATTTGGTGGAGAGGAGATTACGGTGTGGGGTTGTTTTTCAGGGGTTGGGTTTGGCCCCTTAGTTCCAGTAATGGGAACTCTTAAGGCGTCAGCATACCAAGACATTTTGGACAATTTCATGCTCCCAACTTTGTGAGAACAGTTTGGGGATGGCCCCTCCTGTTCCAACATGACTGCCCACCAGTGCACAAAGCAAGGTCCATAAAGACATGGATGAGCAAGTTTGGGGTGGAGGAACTTGACTGACCTGCACAGAGTCCGACTCCTGACCTTAACCCCAATAGAACACCTTTAGGATAAATTGTAGTGGAGACTGTGAGCCAGGTCTTTTTTGTCCAACATCACATTTTTTGAAGCAGAAAAACAAATACTCCTGCGCTCAAGTGAATTACCAGGTGGACTATAGTTCGTGGTGGAAGATGACTCAGGCCTTGCTGCCCTCAAGGATAGGAGTATCCTAAATAGTCAAAAGAGAAAGAGGAAAAAGAGGGCGCAACAGCCTTGTGCATTATCCTTAAGCCGCGTACACACGGGCGGACTGTCTGGCCAACTTAGTCCGTCGAAACACATTTCAGCGGACAGTCCGCTCGTGTGTGGGCTTCAGCTGACTTTTTCAGCGTGCAGTCTGGCGGACTAAGTATTTCGGAATTTCCGTAATACTGTCCGTCAGACTTTGGTTTCAGCAGACAATCCGCTCGTGAGTAGGCAAGTTCGACGGACTAAGTATGGCGCATGCTCAGAAAGGATTTACACGGCGAAAGGTTGCATTGCTGTGTATTGGACTTCCTATTTCTAGTCCCGTCGTACGTGCTGTACATGTCATCGCGCAAGCTTTCGACGGACTGTTTGTGCATCCGTGTGTGGTCAAGTCCATTCATTCGAAAGTAGGACGGACTGTCCGTCGGATTGTCTGACGGACTAAGTTGGCCATACAGTCCGCCCGTGTGTACGCAGCTTTAGACATCTTTTTATTAAAAATAGGGAAAAAACCTACTCACAAACATGTAGGATAAAATTTACAGTACAAATGATCTTCAGATGACAGCAGTAAGTTGACTGACAAACAGACTACAGATGGTAATAAGGGAGATATCAGGGTCCACTGCCGGCTGACGCGTTTCGAAGAGATACCTTCTTCCTCGGAGACTAGCCTAGGCTTATTACCATCTGGAGTCTGTTTGTCTGTAAACTTACTGCTGTCATCTAGAGATCATTTGTACTGCGAATTTTATCCCACATGTTTGTGAGAAGTTTTTTATCCTATTTTTAATAAAAAAAAGACGTCTAAGGATAATGCACAAGGCTGGTGCGCCCTCTTTTTCCTCTTTCCCACATCAGTGCCTGACCTCTCTATTTGTTCCATTTACCAATATCCCCGACAGTGAAAATAAAAGAACATTCCACATTTTGGGTTGTCCCCAGAACAGGAAAGGCGGGGGGGGGGGTACATCCAGTGCCTGGTGACCCTGGTGACAACCAGGGACTTCCCTCACTTTGGAGGGATTTCCTCTCACTTACTATTGTGACTGTGGGACAGGAATTGAAGGGAAATCTCCCCCAAATGGGACACAGATACACAGATGTCAGAAAAAAAATCTGACAGGGGTTATAACCCTCCCTAAAAATGGTGTTGCACAGAAAATAATAAAAATTCATAAAAATTAATTTAAAAAAAAGAAAGAAAAATATTTGGAATTTTTTTTTTAAATCACCTCTAAATGGCTGTTGAATGAATGAATGAAATACTTATATAGCGCACAATGCGAACTGAATCGCCTCTAGGCGCTGTGGCAAGCTTTCATAATCTGCTAAAAGAGGAAGGTTTTACGTTTTTTCCTAAAAGCCAGGTGATTTTCTTCCAGGCGGATGTTGATTGGTAGAGCATTCCATAGCCGAGGCCCTTGGACAGCGAATCTCCGATCCCCCTTGGATTTATACCGGGCTTTGGGCACGAGGAGGAGGTTTTTGTTGGCTGATCGAAGACTGCGGTTTGGTGTGTAATGATTTATTTTCTCCATAAGGTATTGCGGAGCTTCTCTATGCACGCATTTGTGGGTGAGGCAAAGGGTCTTGAACGTGATCCGATTTTTTACAGTTAGCCAATGTAAGCTCCTCAGGGAAGGAGAGATGGCTGTTGCTAGGGGGTCCCTCGTAGTCTGCCTCCTTCAGTGCCTGGGCTCCTGACGTCACTTTCCCTTTGGCGCAAGAATGGCTCAGCTCCGCCCCCTCCTCCCTGTCAGTCATCTGGGACAGGTGACATTTCCAAGATGACTGCGCGGCCAATTACGGCGCAAGGCGCCGCTCGTGCATGCGCAGTGGGTGCCCGGCTTTGAAGCCACAGCCGCGTGCCCACAGTTAGAATGAGCGGAGGAGGGGAACAAGCGGGGCTTCGTTCCCCCGCATCGCTGGACCCTGGTATAGGTAAGTGTCTGATTATTAAAAGTCAGCACCTGCAGTATTTGTAGCTGCTGACTTTTAATTTATTTATTTTTTAAAGGGGAACTCCTCTTTAAAAAAAAAAAAGTTTTATTCTGCTTTAAGAGAACAAAATCTTCACTTTATTTACTCGGCAAACAAAGTATCTCTTTCGCAGCATAAAAATACATGTTCCAATCCTTTAGCAAAACCAGCTGCTTTGTTTTTTTGTTTTTTTCGAAGTGTATTGTCCATGATGTGAAGATGAAAATAAATAACATGAAATAATTAGGGTTTTCTCATCTGGAAACCGAGAAAGTAATAAGCTGAGTTATTAGCATTGTGCTCCTGCCGTGTCCTCATCCTAAATTCACTTCTCATCAGGAATACTATCTGCATGGGGTTAGTAAGATTTCCTCCCACAACCCAAAATGTACTAATAGGGAAACGTGGACTGGCTTCATCCGGAGTCTCTTTCTAATTCTGCTTGGAAAACAAATTGAAAGCTACTTCAATGGTAGGGCCAGGGGGGGGGGGGGGATATTTTAGAGCCTTTTGTCAAATTCCATAAAATATTTCCATAATTAACATATGTGAATTTTTGAGGCTCTCCTCTAACAGTCTGAAATACAAAGATCATCAAAGCATTTAGTAATGATGAGTTACTTAACTAGTCTCCCTGTAGAGCATTTGTTTTTTTTTATTTTATTTTGTGCATAATATATGTTAACATCTCTGCTCCGTACACACCGTCGGACTTTCTGTCGGGAAATGTGCGATCGGATCTTGTTGTCGGAAAATCTGATCGTGTGTGGGCTCCATCGGACATTTTCTGTTGAAATTTTCCGACAACAAAATCCGATTGGTAAATTCAGATCGTGTGTAGACAATTCCGACGGACAAAGTGCCGCGCATGCTCAGAATAAATTAGGAGATGAAAGCTAATGGCTACTTGCCCGTTTATAGTCCCGTCGTACGTGTTGTACGTCACCGCGTTCAGAACGATCGGATTTTCCGACAACTTTGTGCGACCGTGTGTATGCAACACAAGTTTGGGCCAAAATCCGTCGGAAAAAATCTGACGGATTTTGTCATCAGAAAGTCCGACCGTGTGTACAGGGCATAAATCACTTGACCTGAGCACTGAGCACTTGAGGCAGGGCCTCACCTGCCATGAACATAAAAAAAAAAAAATCGAGCTTCGAGGGTGGTAGCTCGGCGACCTGGGGGCCTAGTGCCCTGTACACACGGCCGGAAATTCCGATGGAAAAGGTCCGATCGGATTATATTGTCCGAAAATCCGATCTTGTGTGGGCTCTATCGGACTTTTTCTATTGGAAATTCCAACGGAAAAAAATTGAGAGCAGGATCTAAAATTTTCCCACAAAAAATCCCATCTGAACTTTTTCCAATAGTTTGTAGAGAATCCCAATCGGACAAAGTGCCACGCATACTCAGATCAAATTACGAGACCAACGCTATTGGCTACTAGCCTCAACGTAGTCCCGTCGTACGCAACAAACGCCACCTCATTCCGAACGATCAAATTTTCCGACAACTTTGTCCAATCGTGTGTATGCAACACAATTTTCAGACAAAATCCATTGGAAAGTCCGACTGTGTGTACGGGGCATAAGTGTTACCCCCACTACTGGTAAAAATGCGGGGCTCCTAAGACCCATTGTTCCAGAGATACGGAGCTACTTGCACAGCCTGTCAGAAGCTAAATACTTTAAATACAAGCTGATACACTCTGTTAGCAGCAGACTGAGAGGATGAGCTCACAGTGCCTCTCCTCACTTTTTGTCAGAAGCACTGAGCTCAATGGACAGCTTGGAGTCTTGGACCAATGGTAAAGTACCATTGGTCTCAGCTGTCCAATAAAAAATGCTGCAGTGGAGGCTCTCCTCTCACTGCAGTGTCATAGAAGGGGGGCGTGTCTAAAAGACAAATTCTCCCTTCCAGCCCAGTCCTCTTAACTACAAGGAAAAAACATGTGTTTATGTGTATAAGATTTACCCACAATCCCATGTTTTTCTCATACAGTTAAGAGGGAGAATGAGAATCTGCTGCTGTTGAAAAGGTACAAGCTAAATCATATATTATTATGTTATATGTTATAAACATAGTAAGTTATTATTTAAATAATTACTGTGAAATTACTAGTTGGAAGTTATAACTTCAAACTTCATTAATTTATCCGTTAAGTCACTTGCTTGAGTACAGATTTTAAAAATATAGTAAATTACCTTAAAAACAATATATAATAATTATTTATCTATTACTTACGTATGGTAATTAACCCCTTGCCACCCAGGTCAATTCTGACACTTCTCTCCTACATGCTAGAAAATTACTCTGAAACCTCAAACATTATATACGGTATATATTGTTTTAGCAGACACCCTAGGGAATAAAATGGCGGTCATTGCAACTTTTTATGTCACACATTTTTTGAGGGGGGGGGGGGGGGGGGGGGAACTGTTTCACGAATAAAAAAAATCAACGGAAGATGGCCCCCATCCGTCTCCATACCATTGCAGGGCGGAAGCAAAATCAAAACGTCACTTTCGCCCATAGCTCTTAAAGGGACATTTTTTTTTTTTTCAAAGCAAAATTTTTTTTTTAATTGCATTTTAGTGTAAATATGAGATCAGAGGTCTTTTTGACCCCAAATCTCATGTTTAAGAGGTCCTGTTGTGCTTTTTTTCTATTACAAGGGATGTTTACATTCCTTATAATAGGAAAAGAAGTGACACAATGTTTTTTTTAAAAGACCAGTGTAAAGTAAAAAAAAAAATAATAATAATTAACACGTCTCGTCCCGACGACCTTGTGCGCAGAAGCGAATGCATACGTGAGCAGCGCCTGCATATGAAAACAGTATTCAAACCATACATGTGAGAGATCGTTAGAGCGAGAGCAATAATTCTAGCCCTAGACCTCCTCTGTAACTCAAAACATGCAACCTGTAGAATTTTGTAAACGTCGCCTATGGAGATTTTTAAGGGTAAAAGTTTGTCTTCATTCCACAAGCGGGCGCAATTTTGAAGCGTGACATGTTGGGTATCAAATTTACTTGGCGTAACATCATCTTTCACAATATAAAAAAAAAATTGGGCTAACTTTATTATTTTTTAATTAAAAAAACTGTATTTTTTCCCAAAAAAGTGTGTTTGTAAGACCGCTGCACAAATACGGTGTGACAGAAAGTATTGCAACGACCGCCATTTTATTCCCTAGGGCAGTGATGGCGAACCTTGGCACCCCAGATGTTTTGGAACTACATTTCCCATGATGCTCTGGCACTCTGCAGTGTAGAGGAGCATCATGGGAAATGTAGTTCCAAAACATCTGGGGTGCCGAGGTTCGCCATCACTGCCCTAGGGTGTTAGAAAAATATATATCTAATGTTTAGGAGTTCTAAGTAATCTTCTAGCGACAAAAAAAATATCCTAACTTGTAAACAACAAGTTTGAAAAATAGGCCTGGTCCTCAAGTGGTTAAAATTACACACACTTGTGGAATGGCGACAAACTTCAGTACTTATAAATCCCCATAGGAGACGCTTTAACATTATTTACAGATTACATGTTTAGAGTTACAGAGGAGGTTTAGTGCTAGAATTATTGTTCTCGCTCTAACGATCGTGGCGTATGTAACCTGTGTGTATCTGGCTCTGATACCAGCCAGTGCCTCGCCAGCCATTGACCTCACCGCACGTCCCTGATTCACACATGTGGGTAAATGACAGCCCACTCCCTCCCTCCTCCTCCATGCCCACTAACCAGCTAAACACAATGGGGGTGGAATACATATCTAGATTAATGGAGGCTTCACCTCCCTCTTATTCTAATGTACTGGCTGGAGGGCTGTGACACAGCCTGTGATTGGAAGAAATCTGCCCACGCTATATTATTTCAAAAAAATAATAAAGATTTGATTTTAAATATATATTTATATGACAATTTAAAAACAGTTTATTGATATTATTAATTTATTTTTACTCTGTATTCTAAAGGCTGTTTTTTTTATTTTGAACACGTGACCAACAGCAGAGGACTAGAAGCTCCTCCTTCTTATGTTTCCCTGCAGACAGGCTGGGAGAGAGCTGGGTCATGTGACAGCTGTATATCAGTAAGGAAAAAAGTGTTTACATTTTTTATTATTATTATTATTATTATTATTATTATTATTATTATTATTATTATTAAAATAATTACAGTGCTATCATCCATATACAGAAATAGAAGGGACAATTTAAATGAAACCGTGTGTGTTTAGTATCATGTTACTATCCCTGTCTTTGTCATGGTCTGTGTTGCCAATGGATTCTCTTAAATTGCGGGGATTTATTCTCACTTCCTGTTTTGGCTATGGGACAGCAGCTGGCATAGGTTATAACCCTCCTTTAACCTATCCAAGATTTGAAAATAAAAATAAAAATTGTATTATATTTACCGTAATTTTATTTTCCTGGTGCCTATCCATAGCAGCATACATGTGAGAGTAGTCCCACCTATAATTTGGAGTTGTCACTGGGTCAGAAATAGAGAGGAGATGTTCCAAATGGTATCTGTGTTCCGATACCTGCATTTCCTGTGGACAGATACTTTTATTACATTAGGTAGGTACTCTTAACACCATACAAACCATTAAACATGAAGAAATGGTTATTGCAAGGTTGATATTTTGGACTCACAGTACCGTGTTTCCAGATTATGTCCTGTTGGAGAATTTCCAAAACTGATTGCTCAAGATCTGTTGCCGAAATCTTTTCAAGGTATCTAAAGTAAATATAAATAATAAAAAATAAAAAAAAACTGATTAGCTACCGTATGTACAGATAGATATTAGCAAACACACCTACTGCTAAATGACCTTTCTTCAATTCAGGATAATGGACATGCATACATGTACCATAACCCAGTTTTTCTCAAGCTTTTTTTCAATCAGGGCACCCTTTAAAAGCATGCAAAAAATCCAAAGCAACCCAGTCTAAAATGTAAAAAAAAAATAGATTTTACTTATCAGTGGGAAACCTGAGCCTGGGACAATGAACACAATCACCTTGATGAAATGAACTTCACATCATAAGCCTACTTCACATCAGAGGTCCCCATCATGTCCTGTTTTCTCATCTCTCCTATACATCAAAGGTCCCCTATCCCCATGGTGTCCTCCATCACAGAGTCAGAGGCCCCTCTTTAAACAGAGGTCCCCATCATGTCCTCCTTTCTCATCTCTCCTATACGTCAGAAGCCCTCCATCTCCAAGGTGTCCCCCTATCACAAAGTCAGAGCCCCCCCTTCAAATCAGAGGTCCCCATCATGTCCTCCTTTCTCATCCCTCCTATACATCAAAGGTCCCCTTTCCCCACTGTGTCCTCCATCACATAGTCAGAGGCCCCTCATGTCCTCCTTTCCCATCCCTCCTATATATCAGAAGCCCTCCATCCCCACGGTATCCCCCATCACAGAGTCAGAGACCCTCCACCAAATTAGCGGTCCCCATCATGTCCTCCTTTCCCATCCCTCCTATACATCAGTGGCCCCTTACTCCCACTGTGTCCTTCATCACAGAGTCAGAGGCCCCCCTTCAAATCAGAGGTCCGCATCATGTCCTCCTTTCTCATCCCTCCAATACATCAGAGGTTCCCTATCCCCATGGTGTCCTCCATCACATAGTCAAAGGCCCCTCTTTAAACAGGGGTCCCCATTATGTCTTCCTTTCTCCTCTCTCCTATACATCGGAGGCCTCCTATCGCCACTGTGTCTCCCCATCAGAGACAGAGGCCCCCCTTCAAAACAGAGGTTCCCTTCATGTCCTCCTTTCTCATCCCTCCTATACATCAGAGGCCTCCTATCCCCACTGTGTCCTCCATCGCAGAGTCAAAGGCCTCTCTGTAAACAGAGGTCCCCATTATGTCTTCCTTTCTCCTCCCTCCTATACATCAGAAGCCCTCCTTCCCCACGGTGTCCCCCATCACAGTGTCAGAGGCCCTCCTTCAAATCAGAGATCCCCATCATGTTCTCCTTTCTCATCCCTCCTATACATCAGATGCCCCCCACCCTCACTGTGTCTCCTCATCACAGAGTCAGAGGCCCCCCTTCAAAACAGAGGTTCCCTTCATGTCCTCCTATCTCATCCCTCCTATACATCAGAGGTCCCCTATCCACACAGTGTCCTCCATCACAGAGTCAGAGGCCCTCCATCCCCATGATGTCCCCCTTCACACTCAGAGGCCCCCCTTCAAACCAGAGGTCCCCATCATGTCCTCCTTTCTCCTCCCTCCTATACATCAGAGGCCTCCTATGCCCACTGTGTCTCCCCATCAGAGTCAGAGGCCCCCCTTCAAAACAGAGGTTTCCTTCATGTCCTCCTATCTCATCCCTCCTATTCATCAGAGGTCCCCTATCCCCACAGTGTCCTCCATCGCAGAGTAAAAGGCCTCTCTTTAAACAGAAGTCCCCATTATGTCTTCCTTTCTCCTCCCTCCTATACATCAGAAGCCCTGCATCCCCATGGTGTCCCCCCATCACAGTCAGAGGCCCCCCTTCAAACCAGAGGTCCCCATCATGTCCTCCTTTCTCATCCCTCCTATACATCAGAGGCCCCCCATCCCCACTGTGTCTTCCCATCACAGAGTGAGAGGCCCCCCTTCAAAACAGAGGTTCCCTTCATGTCCTCCTATCTCATCCCTCCTATTCATCAGAGGTCCCCTATCCACACAGTGTCCTCCATCACAGAGCCAGAGGCCCCCATTCAAAAAGAGATCCCCATCATGTCTTCCTTTCTCATCCCTCTTACATCAGAAGCCCTCCATCCCCACTGTGTGTTCCCATCACAGAGTCAGAGGCCCTCCTTCAAACAGAAATCCCCATCCTGTTCTCCTTTCTCATCCCTCCTATACATCAGAAGCCCTCCTTCCCCACGGTGTCCCCCCATCACAGAGTCAGAGGCCCGCCTTCAAAACAGAGGTTCCCTTCATGTCCTCCTATCTCATCCCTCCTATTCATCAGAGGTCCCTTATTCCCACAGTGTCCTCCATCACAGAGTCAGAGGCCCCCATTCAAACATCATGTCCCCCTTTCTCATCCCTCCTATACATCAGAAGCCCTCCATCCCCTCAGTGTCCCCCCATCACAGAGTCAGAGACCCTCCACCAAATCAGAGATCCCCCTCTATGTGAGAGCCCCCCAATCACATCAGAGCACCCCATGACAGAGTCCCACCCATCACATCAGAGTATACCCATCACTACAGAGTTCTCCCATCACAGAGTCCTCCTATTCATCTTTGATATAGGGCAAACTGGGTCTTGTGCTCGTGGCACTCTAGGATGCCAGGACACCCTGGATGAGAAACACTACCATAACCTGCCAACCAGGATGCATGGCTATTAGGGAAAAATTTAAGTGGTATTAAAGAAAAAAAGTATTTTTTTTACCATAATGCATTCTCTACATTAAAGTAGAACTATAGGCAAAACTTTATTTTTATTTTTTTAATTTTGAATAGCGTAAGGGAGGGTTATAACCCCTGTCAGTTTATTTTTACCATCTGTGTCCCATTGGGGAGATTTCTCTTTACTTCCTGTCCCATAGCCAAAACAGGAAGTGAAAGAAAATCCCTGCAAACTAAGGGAATCCCTTGGGGACCCCTGGGTCAGCAGAACTAGTGTCCCCATTGGAAGGTTTCCCCTCTATCACTTTTCTGGGGGCAACCCAAAATGTGGGATTTTCTTTTACTTTCACTTTCGATGATGATAGTAAACAGGACAAATAGAGAAGATGAATCTCTCTAACGGGGACACAGACAGCAATTAAATCTGACAGGTGTGCTAATCCCCCCTCCACTCTGTCCAAACCTAAAAAAACAAAAATGTTTTGCTTTTAGTTGTACTTTAAAGGGTAACTGCACTTTCGTGGGGAAAAAAATAGCAAATAAATAAAAAATAATATAGCATGTACAATTGTGACACTAATTATATTGTTAAAAATGAGGAGAAAAGTTACATTCAGCGTGTAATTCTATTGCCATGTATGTTCCATGTATGTGTATGTATGTAAGTTAGGGTTCCCAAGGTTTGACATGCAACATGCATCCCCCTTCCATGTGATCCTTGGTACAAAGGCCAGTTATAGGTGGGGACAGTGGCCATTTGTTTGTACTGTTGGAATACTAGTGAAAGGATGCAATGGACACCTTTTCTGCCATTGTGCTATATGATGGGTGTCCAATGCACCCCTGTGCCTTTAAGGAGGGGTAGGCTCCCTCCAGGCTCACCTACCCTCTGCCTATGCATTATAATGCACATGCTTCCATTGTGGGGGCTCTCAAAATGTAGAGCTAGGACTGCAGATAATACTGGGGTGCCTTGAAGTAACGTATACTGTTGGGCAGGACAGTTTGGTTGGTTGCAGGCTGGTTGGTAAGTTGAGCTGGGAATTTTCATTGCTTTTGTTTGATGCGGTTTCCAAGGTTCATTTCAGAACTTTTGGCAAAATGAAGCCTATTAACAAACCTGCATGTGTTCAATATGGAGATCTTCTACATGTCTGAAGGTTCTCACACAAATAACAGGCATCATCATGATAAAAGGTCACAAAGTTCTCAGATGTCCGGTGCGGTTGAAACCATGCCAAACTCCTAAAGAGAGACAAATAAAGACAAATATTTGGCTTTGGGCACATCAATTTAGGTAAATATTGCTCAAATGGAATTAAAAAAAAAAAGTCAGTATGTAATTAAAATACAAGAGAAGACTATGGAACCTTCAATTATAAATAGCCAACAAGTGTATGCTACAGACATGTTAACTAACACCTTTTGGTCTGTGCGGGCCTCAGGATTTCCATTTCATCATCCTTGGGTCAGTATCTTAGTCCAGAAAGTAGATATTGACCTTGGATGACACTTAAACAAACTCAAACCATAGAAATGCCATAAAGACACGGATGACATTGACATGACATGGTCCATGAAGACATGGATGAGCGAGTTTTGGGGGGAGGAACTTCACTGGCCTGGCTCAACCAGATAGAACTTCTTTGGGATGAATTAGAGCGGAGACTGCGAGCCAGGCCTTCTTCTCCAACATCAGTGCCTGACCTCACAAATGCACCTCTGGAAGAATGGTCAAACATTCCCATAGACACACTCCTAAACCTTGTGGACAGCCTTCCCAGCTGTTATAGCTGCAAAGGGTTGGCCAACTCAATATTGAACCCTACGGTCTAATGTCCTGTACACACGGTCGGACATTCCGACTACAAAATCCATTGCATTTTATCCGACCGATTTTGGCTCAAACTTGTCTTGCATACACATGGTCACACAAAGTTGTAGGAAAATCCGATCGTTCAGAACAAGGTGAAGTAAACCACGTACGGCGGGACTACAAAGAGGCCAGTGGCCAATAGCTTTCATCTCGTAATTTATTCTGAGCATGCGTGGAACTTTGTGCTTCGGAATTGTCTACACACGATCGGAATTTAAACGATTGGATTTTGTTGTCGGAAAATTTTAGATTCAGATCTCAAACTTTGTGTGTCGGAAAATTCAGACGGAAAAAGTCAGATGGAGCCCACACACGATCGGAATTTCCGACAACACATTCAGATCGCACATTTTCCATTGGAAAGTCCAGCCGTGTGTACAGGGCAAAAGACTGGGATGCCATTAAAGTTCATGTGTGTGTAAAGGCAGGCGTCCCAATACTTTAATATAGTGTTTATCCAACTGGAAGAGAGGGAGAGGGGTAGGGGGAGGGGCACAATGAGATCAGTTTTGGGGTGAGGGTCCCCTTAAGGCCCCATATTCTTTTTATCTCAGCCTGATCAGCATCTCTTTACCTACTCTACTGCACTCCAAACTACTTCCCAAGTGAATATACTCCAAACACATACAGTTGTGTGAAAAAGTATTTGCCCCCTTTTTGATTTATTTATTTTTTTGTATGTTTGTCACACTTAAATGACAAATTGTATTATTACACAAAGATAACCCGAGTAAATCCAAGATGCAGTTTTTAAATGATGGTTTCATTTATTAAGGCAAAAAGCTGTCCAAACCTGCCTGGCTTTATGTGAAAAAGTAAATGCCCCCTAAACCTAATAACTGGTTGTGCCACCCTTGCCGGCAACAACTGCAATCAAGCATTTGCGATAATTGGCAATGAGTCTTTCACATTGCTGTGGAGCAATTTTGGCCCACTCTTCTTTGCAGAATTGTTTTAATTCAGCCACATTGGAGGCTTTTCCAGCATGAATGGCCTATGTAAGGTCGTGATACAGCATCTCAATTGGATTTAAGTCCGGGCTTTGACTAGGCCACTCCAAAACCTAAATGTTGCTTTGTTTGAACCATTTGGAGGTGGACTTGCTGTTGTGTTTCGAATCATTGTCTTTCTGCATAACCCGAGTACACTTGAGCTTGAGGTCACGAACTGATGGCATTCTCCTTTAGGATTTCCTGTTAGAGCTCAGAATTCATGGTTCCATCAATTATGGTAAGTTGTCCAGGTCCTCAAGCTGCAAAGCAGCCCCAGACCATCACACTACCACCACCATGTCTGACTGTTGGTATGATGTTCTTGGTTTGAAATGCTGTATTAGATTTATGGCAGATGTAACGGGACACACACCTCATCAGTCCGCAGAATATTTACCCAAAAGTCTTGGGGGTAATCAAGATGTTTTTTGGTAAATATGAGATGAGCCTTTGTGTTCTTTTTTGGTCAGCAGTGGCTTTGGCCTTGGAACTCTCCCATGGACACCATTTTTGCCCAGTCTCTTTCTTATTATTGAATCATGAACACTGATCTTACGTGAGGCAAGCGAGGCCTGCGGTTCTTTAGATGTTGTTCTGGGTTCTTTTATGACCTCCTGGATGAGTCGTCGTCATGCTCTTGGAGTAATTTTTGTTGACCGGCCACTCTTAGGAAAGTTCACCACTGTTCCAAGTTATCTCCATTTGTGGATAATAGCTCTCCCCGTGGTTCACTGGAGTTCCAAAGCCATAGAAATTACTTTGAAATCCTTCCTAGACCGATACATGTTTGTCTCTAATCCGTTCTTACATTTTTTTAGACTGTGGCATGATGTGTGGCTTTTTATGATCTGATCTCGCTTTGTCAGACAGTGTCTATTTATGTGATTTCTTGATTCAATAGGCCTGACAGTAATCAGGCTTGGTTGTGGCAAGTGAAATTTAAATCAGCTTTCCAAAAAATTGTGGTTAAAGTGGTGTTGCCATTTAAAAAAAAAAAAATTAAAAGCCAGCAGCTACAAATATTGCAGCGGCTGACTTTTAATAATCGGACACTTACCTGTCCCGGGGTCCAGCGATGCGGGGGATCGAAGCCCCGCTCGTTTCCCCCTCTGTTCGGCGGCGCCGGCATTGTAACTGTGGGGGCCCGGCTGTGGTTGGCCGCGCAATCATTTGGGACCTGTCACGTATCCCAGATGATTGACAAGAGAGAGGGGGAAGAGCTGAGCCCTTCCTGCGCTGAGGGGAAGTGATGTCACGAGCCGAGGCACTGAAGGAGGCAGACTACGAGGGACCCCCTAGCAACAACCATTTAGGGGTGAGTAATATTTTTTTATTTTTTAGGAACATTCATGAATTTTTTTTTGGGGTGCAACTCCACTTTAATCACAGTTCATTAATGATTCAGCATGGGAGGGGGCAATTACTTTTTCACATAGGGCCAGGCAGGTTTGAACAGTTTTTTTTTACATAATAAATGAAATAATATTTTAAAAACTGCATCTTGGATTTACTTGGGTTATCTGTGTGTAATATTAAAATGTGTTTTTTTTTTTAAATATATTTTTATTGAGCAAAAAAGAAAAATTTATACAATACATATCAATCGAACGGTAAGACAGTATCTTGCGAAAGACATATGTACGAGAGAATATAGAACAACACAGAAGAAAGGGAGTCTTACACCCCAACGACCCGAAGGGTCACGATATCATGCAGTTCAATCTTCTAAGAAAGAGGAAAATGAAAAAGGAAGATGAGAAGAAGGGAAAAAAGAGAAGAAAAGAAAGAAGAGATAGAGGAGAGGGGGGGGGGGGGGAAGGTGGGTAGAGGGGGAGAAGAGGAGACGGGGAACAGTACCCTGGGAGGCGAGGACCTTCTCATAATCCGATTGCGGTATGGTAACAAGAAAAACGTGAAGAAGAGAAACAGCATCATCTATACATAAGACCCCTACAGGTAGGACAGTAAAAGAACACTAATGTTGGTATAAACAGAAATCTGAGTTCAGTAAGGGTCATGGAGATGCAGAGGGGGGAGTAGAAGGTTGCATGTCCTCCAGTGCAGATGAGACAGGGTCAATCATGTCCTGTGGTAGTTGAGCCAATAAGAGAGCGGAGTCCTGTGAAGGAGAAGAGTTGATGAGGGATGATGTCAGCTTGAGTTTCCCCAAGGTATTGCCGATGTCGCGGTGTAGGTACCAGCTTGTATAGCGAAAGGGAGAAACAAGAGAATTAATCTCCTCCGAGTTAAAGGATTGTTCGATATAACCCCTCCATCTGGCAAAGAAGCGAGGAGTGGAGACAAAGTGGGACGAGATAACATCAAGTCGTTCTATGTGGAACAGCGAGAGGAGGGCATGTTTAACACCCGTTAGACTCGGTGGAGTTGTGGAAATCCAGCAATTCATAATAGTTCTGCGAGCCGCCAGCAGGCATAGGTGAGTCCAATGAGTAAGGGTAACCGGACTTGGAGAGTTTAGTGACACGGGCGGAGGGTCACAGCTAAACAGGCAGGTCAGCGGGTCTTTAGGTACAGGTGTCCCGGTAACGTGTCGGATATAGTCCAAGACTAAGTTCCAAAATGTTGATATGGAGGAGCAATCCCAGAGACGGTGTAGTAGGGTGGGGCGATCCAGGGAGCATCATGGACATTTGGCTTGCGAGGGATCTTCAGTGCTAGTGCGGAATGGGTAATAGGCTCTGTGAGTGATCTTAAATTGAGTTTCCCTCCACTTCTCCGAGATAACAAGTTTGTGAACAAGTCTGTATCCTTGTAGGATTCTTTCCGGTAGGTTCACATCATTAAATATAGAGGCCCATTGCTTGAAGGGGGCAACGTGGTACTTGTCCGCCTGGTAGCTGATTAGGTGGGAGTAGAGGGTAGAGATGGAGTAATCACCCTGTTGAAGCACAGCCTCCAGATGCGATTTGCGGAGGCAGTCTGGGCGTAACCCTCCGATTGACTTCAGGTAGCTCAACAGTTGGTGGTGATGAAACACATGATGAGAAGGTAGTGAGAATTCCTGAGACAAGGTTTGGAAGGATTTGAGTGTTCCTCGCCCCGGCTCATATAAGGAGGCCACTTTGAGTAGACCCCGTTGCCCCCAGTGGGCGAAAGCCGAGTGAATGGTAGAGGGTGGAAACATGGGGTTGCCTTGAATAGGTAGATGAGTGGAAATATTAGTAGGTAATCCCAAGAGCTTCCTAACTTCCCTCCAAGCCACCACAGTGTCCCGAATAAGGATGTTGTATTTAAGATGAGTTGGCAAAGCGTGAACTTTGGAATGAAGGATCGCAGAAAGCGTGTAGGGATGTACCAACGCCTTCTCAAGGTGGTGATTGGAGTATCTTGATTTACCCGCTATCCAGTCAAGGCCCTGTCTCAAGAGGCACGATAGATTATAGAAACGGAGATTGGGCAGGCCTGCACCCCCGTCAGGCTTCGGAAGACATAGTTTCTGAAGGGCAATGCGTGGCTTCTTATTGGACCAGAGAAAAGTGGACAGGGCTCTGTGTAACTTCTGCACATCAGAGTGTTTAAGGAGGAGTGGGATGGTCTGCATCGGATAGAGTAGCCTCGCAAAGGAGACCATCTTGAAGAGATGACACCTTCCAAAGAGTGATAACGGCAGGCCTGCCCAGGCCTCCAGCTCCTGCACAATCTTAGAGATCAAGGGTGGGTAATTGAGGGTATAAAGGGAAGAGGGCTCCCGACCTATGCGCACTCCCAGATAGGTGATGTGGTGTCGTGCCATTGCAAAGGGTGAAGATGATTGCCAGGAGATGGCTTTTCGCAAATTTAAGGAGAGGATCTCGCTTTTACGAATATTGATTCTAAATCCCGAGCAAAGGCGATACGCTGTGAATAGGTCACGGAGTTTATCAAAATCAGCCGGGGGATTGGACGAGAAAAGTAAAATGTCGTCTGCAAAAAGCGCAGATTGAAGGTTCTGGTCCCCAAACGCAATTCCGCTGACACCGTCCGGGGAGTTTAAAAGTCTAGACAAGGGTTCGATCGCTAGATTAAACAAAAGAGGGGACAAGGGACACCCTTGTCTTGTTCCTTTGGGGAGATGGATAGTGGGCGAAACAAAGTCTGGAGTAACTAATCTGGCAGTCGGGGCATCGTACATTTGACATAGGAAGTGCGTAACCGGACCCGAAAAGCCAAAGGCTTGCAATACTTTAAATAGCCAGGCAAAATTAATGTTATCGAAAGCCTTTTCGGCGTCAATGGAAATGATGGCTAAATCTTGCTATGGGCATAATTTCGCTCTTTCCAATGCCAGAAGCACTTTGCGGATATTTAAAGTCGCTGATCTGCCAGTCGTGAATCCTGATTGGGCCTGGTGCAGGAGAGCAGGGAGAATGGTAGCTAGGCGCGAAGCTATAATTTTGGATAGTATTTTAACATCAACATTTATAAGGGAAATGGGTCTATATGAACCTGGGCATGAGGGATCCTTGCCAGGTTTGGGAATTAACTTAATGTGAGCCTGAGAACCCGTAGGGGGGTACGACCCGCCATCCCAGAGGGCGGTAAACACTTTGGACAGAGTAGCGGGTATAAAGTCTCGGGTAAGTTTATAAAATTCGGCAGAGTAGCCATCGGGGCCAGGTGCTTTAGAAGGGGACATTAATTTTATCGTAGACCTAATGTCGTCGAGGGTGATAGGGGCATTGATAGCGTCTAATTGCGGTCCGGTCAACTGTGGTAAACTTACCCTCGAGAGTAACTGGTCAGCAACTGAGTGGTCAATGGGGTCTTCCGCATATAGGGAGGAGTAGTAGTCAGTCAATAGTTGGCTGATCCTCTTAGAGGAGGTAACAATGGAACCGTCGGGGTGCTTCAGGGCATGGATATGGGTGGGCCTTTTAAAGCCCGCACATAGCCGGGATAAAAGCTTACCCGCTTTATTGCCATGTTTGTGAAGTCGCATGGTCAAAAAGGAGGAGGCAATCTGCTCCTGCCTTTCCGCCCCGAGGTCAAAGTTCTGTTTGGCTAACTGCCAGGCCATGACATTAGCCTGCGTGCGATTACGAAGGAGCTCAAGATGCATGGAGCGAAGTTTTTCGCTGGCCTGTATATAATGTTGCTTTGAGTGTCTCTTATATTGTGTCACATAAGCTATGATTCTCCCACGGAGGAAGGCTTCACCAGCCTCCCAGAAGAGATTCGGAGTGGTGATATGTTCACCATTTGTTTCTGCATAGTCGGTCCAACTAGTGAGTAGCATTTGTTTGAAGTCCTCATTATTGGCCAGATAGGAGGGGAAGCGCCATATGGGCGAGGATGAGGGAGGCTTCACATTTAACAGGCTAACCGTCACAGGGCAATGATCCGAAATGGCCATGTCTTTGATGTCAGGATCGCTCACTAACGGCAGGAGAGCAGGGGACACAAAGACATAATCAAGACGCGAAAATGACTTGTGGGGGGGTGAATAGAAAGTGAATTCACGATACGTAGGATGGGACAATCGCCAGATATCAGTGAAATTTAGTGATGTTAACGTACGGGCAAGGGGGGTGGTGTCATTGTCAGTTTGGGTCGAAGGTGCCGGGATACGGGAGTCACGGTAAGTCCTATCCTCAGAGGGACACATGACCGAGTTGAAGTCCCCACCTATCAGGTGGAGTGCTTCAGACGCTTGGGAGATCCAGGCTCCCAGCTCCCTAAAAAACGACGAGTCGGGGGAGTTGGGCGCATATACGTTAGTTATAGCAATGTCCTTAGAAGCCAGGGTAAGGTGTAAGGTGATCATACGACCACACGAGTCTATACTAACGTTACGAGTGGTATACTGCAGACGTTTATGGAGCAGAATAACCACCCCTGCCTTGCGACCCGCGGCCGGGGAACCCAGAACTTCGCCAACCCAAAGTTTGCGAAGGCGTGAAAGATCTCCGTCGGTCAGGTGGGTCTCTTGTAGGAGCGCCACATCGGCCTTCAACCGTTTCAGATGACGAAGGACTTTCATGCGTTTGGAAGGTGATCGAAGGCCCTTAACATTCCATGACACTACAGTAAATCGGCCTGTAGAGGCATCAGCCATAGGGATCAGCAGGGGTGGTAATAGTTGGCAAAACGGCTATTAAATCAACATTGAGATAGACGGAGATATTCCAGGGAGTGCGCATATGTAAGGAAGCCCCCAAGGGTAACCAAGTACAAGAGGAGGGGAAAGAAAAAAGGAAAGCACTAGCAGGAAAAAGAAAAGAAAAGAAAAGGGGACAGAACCAGACAGTACGTAGTACAAGAGAACAATTTTGGTGTATCCACCATAAAGTAGCCGTAACCCACTTCACCTTTTTCCACACAGGTTGCATCTAAGGTACAAGGCTCCCAGCGGGTGCACTCACCCCCTGGGAGAGGCCGAATACATTCCTCGGGGGGGGGGGGGGGTGAAGGTAGGGGGGGGTAAGGGAAGGGAGAGAGTACAAGTCAGTATCTCTGATGGGGAGGTGGGGGAGGACTAGGGGGGTAGGAGAAGGGGGGGAAGACCCCTAAGTTTTAGAGGGGCAGCATGATAGCTGCAGGACAAAAATGGGAGAACCAATCGTGCAGGTGAAATAGGCGGGCTAATACCCTAAACTATAACAATATAACATGAACAGGTTCAAAAATAGGGATAATAGCCCCGACATTAAACAAATAAAAGAGGAACGTTAAGTATAAAACTACACAACAGTGTGCAGGCACAGTCTCATTGGCAAGCATCCCACTGAGGGCCGCACAACAAGAGCAGTGGCCGAAAGTACCAATAAGTGGAAACACTTTCTAACGTTACCAGTATCCAGGCGGGGAGCCCGGAGGGAGAAAGGGATAAGTTCAGCGGAGCTCAGACCGCGGGCGCTGGGTGGTGGAGCGACTCCGCTTGTATGGTGGTTTGGAGGGGCTCAGCTGTGTATCAGTGGAGGCCTGGGGGCTGGTAGTCAGACCAGCAGAGGGACTCTTCATCAAGGGGTCATGCGTGGTATCCATGTCTGCGGGGTAGTTGAGGAATCGTTCCGCTTCAGAGGGTGAGTTGAAAGTGCGGCGAGTGCCATTGGGAAGAGTAACGTGCAAAATCGCCGGATAGGCCAAAGTAAACTTGACATGGTTCTTAAAGAGGGAGGCACAGATCGGTGAAAATTCTTTTCTCAGTCTCATGACTTCAGCAGAGTAATCAGCAAACAGAAGCAAATTAACGCCATCAACAGTAAGGGTGCGTTGGGAGCGGAACTTCTGCAGGATAGCATGCTTGTCCGCATAGTTCAAGTATCTAGCTATGACCGCTCTGGGTTTGTTGCGCTGTTCCGAGAGCTGGCCTAGGCGGTGTGCACGTTCCACAACGCATGGGGTAGAAAGGCCCAGTTGAGCAGGAATAGTAACCATACATAAGTCCATAAGCTGTCCCGTGGAGACTGATTCAGGCAATCCTACTATTCTCAAGTTGTTCCTTCTCGCCCTATTCTCAAAATCGTCCAATTTGATCCATAAGTCTCTGGTAGTACGTGTGAGGCGAGCAAGAGCAGCAGCCTGAGCAGTGGTGTCATCCTCCATGAGGGAGATCCGCTCTTCAGCCTGTGTAAGGCGCTGTGCCTGGGCCTGTAGCTCGTTGCGGTACTGTTCCATAGCCTTCTGTATTGCTGAGTCTATAGAGGATGTCAGCGTGGGCGTCAGTAAGGCTACCACAGCCTGGGCTATGTCTGCCGAAGGAAGCGCTTCCACGCCTGGGAGCAGAGGAGATGCTTGCGATGGCTCAGCGAGGCTGTGCGCCGGCGCCATATTGGCCGAGGATTCGGCCGCGTCCGCCGTCGCGGACATCGCGGCGGTTAGTGATCGGTTCCCGGACCGCTCTACAAAACGGTCCATCAAGGGCTCGAGATCTTCCCCAGACAGCAGGAGGGATCCCCGAGGCGAATGGCTGCTTTGTAGCCGGTTAATAGGGGGTATGCGGCGGGAGCTTAGTCCGCTTACCTCCTCCTCATGTGGCGCCGACACCGGAAGTAAAATGTGTTTGATGATTTGAATCATTTAAGTGTGAGAGATATGCAAAAAAATAAAAAATCAGGAAGGGGGCAAATACTTTTTCACATAGCTGTACCTGCCAGCTCTATTCTAATATAATGCAATGCCCTCTACCGCTCTAGTTAAATCTGACACTGATGTCTGAACTTTGTATACACAGTGTTCTTTTTTTCTTTCTTTTTTAATTGCCGCTACATCCAATTGCTACCTGAATAAATCACAATGCATGTGGAAGAAGGAGACTCTGGGGGGACATGCTGTATAGTTTGTCCTGAGGATACAAAGTTACTGAGCCCTATACTTACTGTACAATTACAGCGCTACAGTACGTGGTCCCCCGCATAGCTTGTACGCTATCTTTCAAGGTGGCATGGCGCCTTCTCCTTATTGTATCCTGAGAACCATATAGTTCTGGGTCTGGTATGACTCGCCCATTTCCTGGTAATATCCTTTTTTTTTTTATATACCTAAAAATGACAAAAAAAGAAAAACAGAAATTAAATGAGATTGGGGTTGCCAAAAATGAGCATTTTACAAGCATTTGCTGGGGTTATTTGTTGGACTCAAACTTGCTTTCTGCTTGTCAGGGGCGGACTGACAACTCATGGGGCCCCTGGGCAATAGAAGATTATGGGGCCCCCGGGCAATAGGAGATTATGGGGCCCCCAGGCAATAGATTATGGGGCCCCCAGGCAATAGATTATGGGGCCACACAGTATACACTCACACACATACAGTATACACACACAGACACACAATATACACACACAGTAAACACACATAGAATACACATACACACACTGAAAATGTACTGGAGAGGCGGGGAAGCTATAATCTTGGGATTTTTTTAAAAACACAGATTTTTACATACTGTCCCATGTTTTATTGAGGCTGACAACCCTGATGGGGCCCCTTAGTGGCATGGGGCCCTCGGGCAGTGCCAGAGTGCCCGATTGGTCAGTCCGCCCCTGCTGCTTGTTGACTAGAGTACGGGGGCCTCCAAACTTTTTTTTAAAAATGGCCAGTTTACTCTCCTTCAGACTTTAGGAGGGCCGGACTGTGGCCAGCAGGGGTATAGAATATTTCCAGGTATCAGTGGGTGTAAATAGTGCCCCATCTTTGGTATTAGGGGGAGGAATAGTGCCCCATTGTTGTTGCCAGTTGCAGGAATGATGCCCCATTTTTGATGTTAGAGGGCAGAACAGTGTCAGTGGGATAAATATTATTATTATTACCGGTATTATTATTATTATACAACAATAACAGAATATAGGCAGACATTACAGTTACATTACAATTTGGTACAAGAGGAATCAGAAGGCCCTGCTCATGAGAGCTTACAATCTAAAAAGAGCCAGATAAAGGCAAGCAAAGGGCCCGAGGGGTGCAGTTTTGGAGACCCCTGGACTAGAGGAAAGCTAGTGCTAGAGACTGGTCATGTTAAAGCTGAACTCCAGGAATTATTTGGCTAACCAAACACAAATGCACGCCGCTCCAGGTAATCACTCTTCAACTATAGCGTTCACTGCTTCTTTACGTTGTGAAGTTGGAGCTTGGCTCGTCCGACACATATCAGAAGAAAGAAAAACTATGGGTGGCTGCACTCTTCACTGGTTTTATTAGCAAATGAGAGGTAAAAATATCACAGCACAGCAAGATGTTAAGTCCTATCACACTATACAAGCCCTTAGTCTTAATGACTAAGCACTTGTGTAGGGCGAAACCCGTTAACATCTTGCTGTTTTTACCTGCTATGGTGTGATGTTTTTTCTTCCTGTTATTTGCTGGAAAAGCCAGTGAAGCATGCATTCATCTGGAGTTTTTCTTTTCCAGAAATAATTTGTATTGCATACTTACGTTGGTCCAGCTTGGCACTGCATTAAAAACTGAAGCTAGGGGCACACACCCTTCTGGTGGAGAGTTGTCTTCATTGTTTTTTTCTGTTTTGTTTTTTTGATCTGATAATCCTGTGAGTAACACTCTTCCTGACCTAGAGTGCCTACGCTCACCCACTCCACTGTATATATGGAGGGAGCTATGGTTGTCATCCACTCTAGGAAGATAACATTGTTTGCACTTTCAGTTCAGCAAACAGAAAGTGACAAAGACACTGTATTTTTGGCAAAATCAACAGTCAATATGTACTTGCTGAAAATGTTCATAGCCTGAACAATTAAAAGTAATTCAGCCACCAAATCAAAGAAATTGTTAACTGGAATATATTCGATTTTTGCGCTTAGGTTCAGATATACTTTAATTGTACCCTTTAAGCAGTACCCTACCTTTTGTCTTGAATTCCTCTTTAGAAATAGTGAACTTCATGTACTTATTGTGTCTACAGTCTTGTATCTATATCTAAAGTATGAGGTTATCAATGGCTCTCAAACATTTTGTGGAGCCTCCTTCCAGGACTCCAGCAAGCTGCAGATTCCCTAATTTCCCACAGTACTTCCCAGCTCTGATAGTGCCCCCCCCCCCCAACCTCCCATACTGGCCTGTAGTACCTCTCAACCTCCCACAGTGCTCCTAGACCCCCTAAGATCCCACAGCTCTTACAGTACCCCCAACCTCCCACAGTTCCATCCAGCACCCTGCTGTGCCTTCTAGCTTACTGCAGAACCTCATGCCCCACCATTGTGCCCCCAACCTCCAACAGTGTCCCCCAGCCCCTTTTTTTTTACCATTGGGTCATTGAAGGTTTTAGAAAAATTTAAATAAGGCTGAAAACCACTGATCTCAAGCACTACTGCTTCTTACTGCCAGTCTCACGTGTTTTGGTCACTACAACACTACAATGTTGCTTACTGTTCTCCTTGCTGGAGATAAAGCTACAGTGCTGGGATCTCCTAACATCTTCATTTATTCTGCAGTTTAGTGATGTATGAACTTTTCGTGCTGTTACTTGATCATTCCTCCATCATTCATCAGACCACAAGTCTTCAAGGGAGTTAAGGTTCTAATAAGGAACTGTCACATGATAGCAGGCCACCAGCTCAATCAACTGGGTCCATGGAACTCTCCACCTTGCTGGTAGCATCTCTGACCTAATATGGTGATGGTGGGTCAATGACATTGTCTAATTATTGCCATGTGGCCTTATTAGGTCATTGATTTCGCCAGCATCCCTGTCCTTTAGTTACATGTTACTGTGGGGTGGGATATTCCATAACTGCAGCTGATTGGGCCATCCGCCTGCTATCATGTGATAATTTCTTTTGGGTTTGGTCCAAGCCTTAGCTCATCCTTACACACAGGGACACAATGTAGAACAAGGTATGTAAGGTAAGTAATAGGGAAAAGATATGCTACAGGGAACCTACTGGCAACAATGGGGACTTTTGCTTTGTTGGCCACAGCTTCTATTGTACAGATCCTCTCTAAATCCAGGCTACAGCATAATGGGATTAGTACACAAGCTGTTGTTTTAGTGCACATGTGTCAAACACAAGGTCCGCTGGCTAAATTGGGCCCATTGTGTGGCCCTCGCACCTCTCCTGCAGCTGGGAACCCTTCTCCATCTCCACCTTGTCTCAGCAGTCGGCAGCAGGGAGGAGGACAGAACTTCTCTGCCAGATCCTGCGCTTCTCTGTACAGCTGTGGGGAGGCTCGTCTCTGCCCCATCCCCCATATTAGCAGTCAGCAGCTGAGAAGACAGAACTACTTGTACAGATCCTGCACCTCTCTGTGCAGCCACAGTACCCCCTCCTCCCCACCTCCCCTCTCCAAGCATTCAGCAGACTCCAGCCCTTCTCTGGTCATCCTCCAGACCCTGCACTTTCTGAATCCCAGCTCTGCCTCCAGATTCTTCCTGGCAGCAGCAGAATTAAAGGGGGTGCATTGTGATGTAAAGGAGGGTGAAGGATTCTTGACTTCTGAACATCTAGTCTTACAGATACAACTGGCCCTTTCAGGACAAGTATAATGCTGATGCGGCCCATGATGAAATAGAGTTTGACACCCCTGTTGTGGGGTTTATCTCAAAGAATTGTTTGATGCACTTTTCATTTTTGTTACACACTTGCTGTTCCATAATTGAATGTAAAAGCAAAAATTGTCACTCCAGGCCTGTCTATGCTTGAGTAGAATATATACCACGTACAAGCAGTGGCAGCCCGTGCACTGTGGGTGCATGGGCGCCCCCCACCCATGCCCTTTCAGGACATCAGACGCATGGATTACTATGGCGGGGGCTGGTACATTTTGAAGCATCTGATTAGAGCCAGAGGCTCTAATAGGCTTCAAAAGAGGGTGGGCTCGGGGGGGCAGAGAGTGTGACCTGATCCCACCCAATTGTGTGACAATAACAAATACATTTTTGCTATGTTCACACTAACCTTCCTCCCCGCCAATCAGGAGGTAGGGCATCAGACCTGTTTCTTGATTGGCCAAAGCTTAGGAAGAGGAGCGGAGGGGAATCACGCTGGAGCGGAGATCTCTGCCCCTCTGGTGCACTGTCTTGAAGAGGAGCTGCGGCCTGGCACAGCGGTAAGTGTCGGAGGTCTGTCAGGGCTGCGCACAGGTGGGGGGGGGCAGGGGTTGGGGGTGCTGCCAGAGCTGCGAGCACGCGAGTGGGGGGAGTGAGTGGGCACAGTGGCTGCATATACTAGGCACAAGTGGCTGCATATACTGACCACAAGTGGCTGTATTTGACGGGCACAAATGGCTGTATTTGATGGGCACAGTGGCTGTATTTGGTGGGCACAGTGGCTACATATGGTGGACACAGTGACTGTATTTGGTGGTCACAGTGGCTATATTTGTTGGGCACAGTGGCTGTATTTGGTGGGCACAGTGGCTGTATTTGGTGGGCACAGTGGCTGTATTTGGTGGGCACATTGGCTCTATTTGGTGAGCACAGTGGCTGCACATGATGGGCACAGTGGCTGTATTTGGTGGGCACAGTGGCTGTATATGGTGGGCACTGTGGCTGCACATGGTGGGCACAGTGGCTGTATTTGGTGGGCACATTGGGTGCATATGCTGGGCACAGGGGCTGCATATGATGGGTACAGGGGATGCATTTTATGACAAAGTGGTTGTATTTGATGGGAACAGTGGCTGCATATTATAGGCACAGTGACTGCAATTGATGGAACAGTGACTGCATTTAATGGGCAAAGTGGCTGAATTTGATAGGCACAGTGAGGCTGCAATTGATGGTTTTTTTTTAAGTATTTTGCAGAATTTTTCAATTTGTTTGCGCCCCCCCAAAAAAAATTTTGAGCACCAGCCGCCACTGTGTACAAGTCTTGCCTGTTCACAGTTAGACTAAATCACCATGTGTAGAAAGATGACCACAAGCTAAATGTTTTCATGCTGTTGCCATGTATTCAATAAAGACGATTCTTAGCAGGTTCATTGAGTGGGGTTATCCTTCGGCATATGATGATCCATATTTTTATGAGTGCATTTCATATCTGGATTTGTAGATTCTACTTCTAGTAGCTGTCTGTACAGCAGGCACTGCAGTCACCCTCCGTAGTATATTTTAGCATCAGTCTGTGTAGAGCCTACATTATTCATGAAGAGCAGTAAAGGACAATCACTATTTAATAAAACTAGGCAGAAGCACAGCCTTCAGAGGTAATGAGCAAATATGACTTTCCAGGTATTATACAGGATTACAAACTACATATAGAAGCAAGGATTTAAAGGCCTTGTGCACACTATAAGCTGAACTCAAGGTATGATATTTATTGAAAAATAAGAAATTACAACCTTTGGGTTAAAATAGCAAGCGGACAGCAGCTGGCATATATTGTGGGCAACAATCTAGAAGTATATAAAAGAAAAATGCAGCGCATAAATGTCCATAAAAGAAGAGAAAAATTCAATCAATCCAGGGAAACACCCGATAGGTTAGTGATCCTTGAATTATAGGTGAACAAGAGTCTTCCACCAACACCACAGTAAGCCAGGCCTCTTACCCTTAGGAAAGGACCACTAGATTGTAGGTGGTCATTAACGCCCAAATATCAATCTCCTCTGAGTGTAATCCACCACTTTTTTCCAATTCTGGAAAAAAAACATCCATTGCAGCCACAGTGCCCACCAAACGCAGCCACTGTGTCCATAATACACAGCCACTGTGCCCATAAAATTCAGCCACTGTGCACATCAAACGCAGCCACTGTGCCCATCAAAAGCAGCCACTGTGCCCATCAAATGCAGCCTCTGTGCCTATCAAATGCAGCCACTGTGGCCATTAAACCCAACCATTGTGCCATCAAAAGTAGCCACTGTGCCCGTCAAACACAGCCACTGTGCCCATCAAACGCAGCCACTGTGCCCAATCAAATGCAGCCACTGTGCCCATCAAATGCAGCCTCTGTGCCCATCAAATGCAGCCACTATGCCCATCAAACGCAACCACTGTGCCATCAAAAGTAGCCACTGCGCCCGTCAAACACAGCCACTGTGCCCATCAAACACAGCCACTGTGCCCCATCATATGCCGCCACTGTGCCCATCAAACGCAGCCACTGTGCCCATCAAATGCAGCCTCTGTGCCCATCAAATTCAGCCACTGTGCCCATCAAACATAGCCACTGTGCCCATAAAATTCAGCCACTGTGCCCATAAAATGCAGCCTCTGTGCCCATCAAATGCAGCCACTGTGCCCATCAAACGCAACCACTGTGCCATCAAAAGTAGCCACTGTGCCCATCAAACACAGCCACTGTGCCCATCAAACGCAGCCACTGTGCCCTATCAAATGCAACAGATCTTCCACTTACCCAAATATTTGCGGACAATGGTGCTCACCGTGTTCTTGCTAATGCCCAATTCCTCCTCCATCAATCGTAGAGTAGCCGATCTCGTGCCAGCATTTGTCGGACGTCTTCGATCAAGTCTGGGGTTCTGCTTATCGATGGCCAACCCAAGAGTGGCTCACCCTCAGTCATTCCTTTCTCATTGGAAAAGCATTTGAACCAATCGTAAACACATTTTCTGCTCACGGCTTCCATCCCGTACATTTGCAGCAACATTTCATGCGTCTCTGTCAACGTTCTCCCCAGTTTGTAGTAGAACTTGATGTTCACTCGTTGCTCCATTGCACTGTGACCCTACCTATCACTCTGACTATGTTCCAACTGCCTGCAGTGGGTTTACCCTGATGGCCACATGTACTCCACGCTAGGTGGTGCTTCTTGACATGCTCTGGATAGCCATGTTGAGATATTGGACCATTCACCATACTTTTTAGATACACCTTGTACTAGGACAATGTCACTGTCCTCCTATGGAATTGTGGCCATTTTAGGTCAATGATGTCATGAGCATCCCACCCCTTTGCATATGTGCAGCTGTGGGGCAAGAAACCTCCTTCCCTGCAGCTCATTGGGCAATACAGCTAACTTGTCCTTTTGGACAGAAACAATTTCGGAACTAAACCCAAGGTTATCCTTGATGCTGAGTGTCTTCCTCTCTGCACGCTGACTACAAGGGGTCACTTGCTTGGCACTGCTACCATTTACAGAATGCCGTGTGTGTGTGTGTGTGTGTGTGTGTGTGTGTGTGTGTGTGTGTGTGTGTGTGTGTGTGTGTGTGTGTGTGTGTGTGTGTGTGTGTGTGTGTGTGTGTGTGTGTGTGTGTGTGTGTGTTTTTCCTTTTTTCTGAAAATGGGTTTTCCGTATGCATACGTCAAAAAAGTATTTTGTTCATTCGGACTTGCCAAATTTAGTCTGAAAACGAATTTGTAAGGAAACAAATTGCACATGTCTACTAGTTATGCTGGGAACTCAGCCCGCTCTCCTCCAATAGTTACATAGAGGGTGGCACAGTGGTGTAGTGGTTGGCACTTTCACCTAGCAGTAAGAAGGTCGCTGGTTCAAATCCCAACCATGACACAACCTGCCTGGAGTTTGCATGTTCTCCCTGCGCCTGCGTGGGTTTCCTCTGGGTACTCCGGTTTCCTCCCACACTCCAAAGACATGCTGGTAGGCTAATTGGATCCTGTCTAAATGGTCCCTAGTATGTATGAATGTGAGTTAGGGACCTTAGATTGTAAGGTCCTTGAGGGTAGGGACTGATGTAAAGGTACAATGTATATGTAAAGCACTGTGTAAATTGACAGTGCTATATAAGTACCTGAAATAAATAAAATAAAAATGAATAGTCAGTAAGGTTGAATAAAGACACCAGTCCATCCAGTTCAACCTGAGTGAGTGTCTACAATTGTCCCTATCCTTATACATTGCACACTCACATCGGTACCTACCCTCAAGGAGCCCACAATCCAAGGTCCCCAATGATCAGACTTGTCCCGACACACCCCTTCTGCACAGCCTTTCACTGGGAAGATCAGTGTGCTGCTGTTTCTCCTCTTTCCAGTTCTTATGCAGCTGAGAACAGAGGGAATGTGATCACTTATAAAAAAAAAGGGGAAAAATATATTTATGTTATTTATATATATATATATATATATATATATATATATATATATACACAAATGTTTTGCCTTTCGTTTCTATTTTAAACTGAAAAGGTTGTTTTACAAGGTGATCGTTCACAAACACAGTAAATAGCAAATATTGCATTAAACTATAATTTAACTTTATTTTTAATACAGCTAGGGGAATGTTGTCATCTAACTAACTGTCAGCTTTATCCGTATAGACCGCTGATGTTGTAATCACATACCGGGTTACAATAATTTACACAGATTGGAGGGGGTGTTGCAAGGTCACTGTATACAAACTAAAGGTAACATTAATCTTGTCCGCACCTGAACTGCCTGGACTTAAAACATCTGTCCACGTTCAGATCTTAACCCGTTGCATTTACTGTGCAGTCACTTCAAAAGAGAGATAAACCTGATAGTAATGGCATTAAACTGTAATATCCATGCATTGAATTGTGACCTCAAAGCTCTTATACTGTCCATACTGAGGGTAGGCCTTTTATCACAAAGGGTTAAAGACGCCTGGATAAAAAAAAATCCTTTAAGCCCCTCCCTCATTATCATCTCGGTCAGAATATTATCTGTTGTGATAAGAAATGATATATTGATGTATAAGCAGTGTCACCCAACCACAGACACATAATCCATCATTACACCCCCGTCACTTTACTCTGTAGCCACAGTCCTCTGGAATACCTTGCTATGTAATCAGCCTGGAATGGAAGGGTTTTATGCTAAATTATTACAGTGATAATTGTAGCAAACACCCGTTTTTCAAGCGTGCTGCAAATTTTTGCAAAAAAAAAAAGGTGCACATGGAGGGGTGTTGTGTTTGCTTTGCTTTTATGTTTTAGCATGATTTGGCATGTTAGTAACATTATAAGGTGATATTGTTTAGGAGTGTGTTTTTAAAATAGTTAAATAATTTAACATAATTTTTCCCCATACCATAGAATACTGCACCCCCCACCCCCTTACTCAATACAGGGGTTTCCTTTCCTCCATATCACTGACCATATTACCACCCCCTCCCCCCCATAGCTATGAGCCCTCAATACCCCCCACCATCCTTCTCTAAGGGGCTCTTTCCATATCTGCTCCATCCCAGCAATGGCCCCTCAAATTACTTCCCCCTAATACTTAGGCTCCGTTCACACAGGGGGCGACACGAGGCGACACGACTTGCTGTGCCGCGACCTGACAAGTCGCCCTCGTTCTGTACTACGGAACCGTTCTAAGAGGAGCGACTCGAGTCGCTCCGACTTAGAAAAAAGGTTCTTGTACTACTTTTGGGCGACCTCGGGCGACTTGCATTGACTTCTATACAGAAGTCATTTGCAAGTCGCCGCTGAGGTCGCGGCGCGGCAAGTCGTGTCGCCTCGCACCGCCCCCTGTGTGAACCGAGCCTTACACCCAACTCCCAAAGCATTGGGTATATAGGACCCCCCCCCCCCCATATACACACACACACACTACCAGCCATCACTACTGCCCCTCCATTAACACTGATCCCAAGAACCTCCCCTATACTGGCCGCCTTCCCTATACTGGCCTCCTTTGCCTCTAGGAGTTCCCCTTCATCACATACTGCCCCGTCCAATATAGGGAATTCCCCACTAAGGGTCTCTTTCAATATCTGACTCTTCCCAGCAAAGGTCCCTCCAACTCTTTCCACCATTACCACCTAATACTGACATCCCATCCCCAAAGCATATGGCCTTCTTCCATATAGGACCCCTCCCCCCCCACCTCCCTGCCACCAATACTGAACCTCAAATAACACTGACCCTTAGAACCCCCGCCCCCCCCCCCCCCATAATGGCCTTCCCTGTCTCTAGGAGTTCCCCTTCATCACATACTGCCCCACCCAATATAGGTAATTCCACACTAAGGGCCTCTTTGCATATCTGCCCCTTCCCAACAATTGTCCCTCCAACAATTTCCACCATATTACCACCTAATACTGACATCCCGTCCCCAAGGCATAGGGCCTTCTTCCATATAGGACTCCCCACCTTCCTGCCACCACTACTGCCCCTCCAATAACACTGACCCCAACAATTTCCACCATTACCACCTAATACTGACATTCCATCCCCAAAGCATATGGCCTTCATCCATATAGGACCCCCGTCCCCCACCACCACCTTCCTGCCACCACTACTGCCCCTCCCATAACAAAATGACTCCAAGAACCTCCCATACTACTATATGGGGCAGTATGTGTGTTCCCCTTCAACACATACTGCCCCACCCAATATAGGAAATACCCCACTAAGTTTCTCTTTCCATATCTGCCCCTTCCCAACAATGGTCCCTTCAACTATTTCCACCATTACCACCTAACACTGACATCCCATCCCCAAAGCATAAGGCCTTCTTCCATATAGGACCCCCCCACCTTCCTGCCACCACTACTGCCCCTCCAGTAACACTGACCCCAAGAATCCCCCCATTCTGGCCTCTACTGCCTCTAGGAGTTTCATTCATCACATACTGCCTCACCCAATATAGTAAATTCCCCACTAAGTTTCCCTTTCAATATCTGCCCCTTCCTTATAATGGTCCCTCCAACTATTTCCACCATTACCACCTAATAATGACATCCCATCCCCAAAGCCTAGGGCCTTCTTCCATATAGGACCCCACACCTTTCTGCCCCCACTACTGCACCTCCAATAACAATGACCCCAAGACTCCCCCCCCCCCCCTATCCTGGCCTCCCCTGCCTCTAGGAATTTCCCTTCATCACATACTACCCCACCCAATGTAAGAGATTTCCTCATACCAATGTCCCCATTATTACCACCCCCCCCCCTATAGTTATGAGCCCCCAGTACCAACCCCCCTTTCCCTAAGGGTATGTTTGCATATTTGCCTCCTCCCGAACAATGGCATCTCCAACATCTTACCCCAATACTGCCTAATACTGACACTCCACCCCAAGCCTGGGGCATCCCTTCATATATGACCCCCCTCCACCACCACCATCACCTTCCTGCCAATACTATCGTGTCCCCCCCCCCCCAATAACACTGACCTCATTACTCCCCAATCCCCCCCCCCATACTGGTCTCCCCACCTCTACGAGTTTCCCTTCCCCCGCCACTATACCTGACAGAGTGGGGGTCCCCTCTATATTTTACCTCTCCTTTCAATGGGGAGAATTGTTTAGCAATGTTGCAAGGATGGCCGTTCACCAGCACAATTTACTTAAAAATTTAAATTTTTCTGAATGCTCATTTGATTTTGTAATGGTCAGCAGGGAGTTCTTGTTTACTAGGATGCAATATGTCACCTGCCCACCATCTGTTTAAATCCTGAAAAGCCCATGCCACTGGGCTGCAACCGCAGTTGCACCGTGGCTCCATTCACTTGAACGGGTCATATTTGGCACCAGGGGATTTAAGTTTTGCCACAGCCATGAAGCAAAACATCGTGGATGCAGCATGTGCATGTGAGCAGCTGCATTTTCTTCCTTAGGAGGGCAGTCACAGGACAGTAAAATTGAATTATGTATGGCCAGCTCTAAAGAGGAATTTTATTCCTCCCCGTATTTTTATTTTTTTACCCCTCTTACCTCTAAAGCTGGATTCTGCACAAAAAAAACATATATATATGCCCAGTGATCCAATGTTTTTCTGTAAGGCTCATCCCTCCGCCACTTCTTCTATCATCATTAGGGGGTCTCTGGCAGCCAGCCCCTTGATGAGGAACACGCTCCGGAGTGAGTCATTAAAGGGGCAGCTACAGAAAACCAGGAATCACTCTGTGAAACTGCATGTGCATTTGTTCTGTATGAATTATGACAAAATGTAATGTTAATAGGCTATTTTCTGTCCAGGTCGGATGTTCTTTATAAGAATAGCGTGAATTAGGAATATACTGCAATATGGCCACTAGATGGAGCTGATGATGATAGGGAATACATATTTATTTACTATGATTGTCAGCACCTGCAGTTTCGCAGGTCGAATAGCTCTGAAATATTTTTATGAGTACACTTCTTATTGTCTGTGGGCCATTGAAGGAGTACCATATCATGTGAAGAAGTTCCTTCCAAGGTGCCCAACCTCAATTATTTATCAGTAGCAGATATACATTTGGTAATTCTCCTGGGTATACATTGTTGTGTAAATCACAAGACAGCCGGAGCAGAAATACTCATAGATATATACATATTTTAACCGCGTATTTAAGTTTTTTAACCGTGTATTTAAGTTGTGTGAACCAGTACACTCCGCTTTCTGTTAATCTGATTAGTATAGCACATGTGTCAAACAAAAGGCCCTTGGCCGAATCTAGCCCCCCAGGTCATTTCATGATGTGGCCCTTACACCTCTACTTCAGCTGCGGCATCCCCCTCATCTCTACACTCACCTTGTCTCAGAAGTTGGCAGCAGAGAGGAGGACAGAACCCCTCTACCAGATCCTGCACCTCTATGTACAGCTGCAGAACCCCCTAGGCTCCGGAACATTTAGCAGACTCCGGCAGCTGACTACAGCCAGCCCACCTCTGGTTCTCCTCCAGATCCCTTACTTTCTGCTTCCCAGCTCTGCACCCTGTTTCTTCTTGGCAGCAGCACAAGGTAAGTGGGGGTGCACTGTGATGCAAGGGAGGTTGGGGGACTCTTGACTTTGGATGGTGTGTGAGATCTTGACATCGGATGTAAGGGGGAATGGGGTGTCCTGGACATCTAGTCTTACAGATACAACCAGCCCTTTGAGGGCGACCATAATGCTTATGTGGCCCGCAATGAAATTGTGTTTAACACACCTGGTATAACACTATCCAGAGTCCCCAGAAGGGATGTGCTTGGGTTTGGTCCAATCCCCAGAAGGGATGTGCTTGGGTTTGGTCCAATTCCCAGAAAGGATGTACTTGGGTTCGGTCCAATCCCCAGAAGGCATGTGCTTGGGTTCGATCCAATCCCCAGAAGGCATGTGCTTGGGTTCGGTCCAATCCCCAGAAGGGATGTGCTTGGGTTTGGTCCAATTCCCCGAAAGGATGTACTTGGGTTCGGTTCAATCCCCAGAATAGATGTGCTTTGGTTCTGTCCAATCCCACAAGAAAGCTAATAGTGACTGTCCAATTACCTGCCGGTGGGGGATTCTTGTAACATCACTCACCCAAAATGGCCACATAACCATATTAGGTCAATGACATTAACCTAGTATCCTCCTCCAGCAGCTGATTGGCCCAGATCTGACAGATTCCTTCTGGGTGTAACCAAACATGGACTCGGACTGGAACCCAAGTAAAAACCCAAGCTAGTCCCTAATACCTGACCCTATCACACACTTGCCTATGCCCACTGAGGACGTGGCGTAGAAGCACACAGGAGCTAAAACTTAAATTTTGGCACATGTCGCCCTTCGGAGTCCTGGAAATACTGTAAATTGTTGCCTGCCTTGAATTGCAGGCAAGAATTGCTCTCTAATAGTTTTAGGTCAGGGGTATGGGGAAATAAAAACAACATAAATAGAAATTTCATACCAACTTAATTTGGTGTTTGAAGTAAATACAGGTTTTCTCTGGCAGAAAAATGTGTCCTTTTATTATAACACATCCTTGAGGGTGTAGAAGGTTGCTGCACGAGCAAAATAACAGCGGATAACAAAATGGAGTTGCGCTGCATTTCAAAATAGTAAGATAAATGGAAAAGGAAGTGTGGCAAGGACAATGGGAAGAAATATAGAAATATAGTGGGAAATTTGATGAAGTAACAAAAAAAAAAAAGATAATAAGCACAGATTACGGGGGAGACTGGAAAAAGTGAGAACATGTTGTAAAAGACTCCAGTGAGCCATTCACGACATCGGAAAAACACACTGGTTCACATAGGAGGGGAAAAAATCTGGTTCTATTGTTATGTGGCATGTTATTCTATGAGTCCTTATAATAATATTTATAACTCATCTTAGGCCTTTGCTCATGGTTAGATTAAAGTTTGATAGTAAAGTTATTTATTAAAATGTAGATTGGCTCTTTGTAAGATTGCCTGCTGCTGAAAAGTTAGCAGACTACCTCCAGGTATCTCTTAAAGTTTTTGTAAAATCATTGTCTTTATTCAACCTTACCCACTATGTACACTACAGTATGTAACTATATGTAATTATGCAACCTGCAGCCTTTATTAAAATAATACCTGATGATTCCGCCATGAGGGTACTTGTTCAGGCACTGTTATGGGGTGATAGCTGTATAGCTGTGCTCCTGCCTTGACACATTATCACGTGCACCTCTGGTGGAGACTATGGGTAAGGTTCAGGCTCAGGAAGACCATGAGTTCAAGTTGAATCCTGCAGGTTTGAGATTCACAGTCCCAGTGAATTCCACCAGGTTGGATTCTCTGTACCTACGGATGAGCTTGAGTTTGGCTTGGGCTTGGTCTAAAACCCATGTTCAGCCGAACCCAGAAGGTTCAGGCTCAGGAATACCATGAGTTCAAGGTGAATCCTGCAAGTTTGAGATTCACAGTCCCAGTGAATTCCACCAGGTTGGATTCTCTGTACCTACGGATGAGCTTGAGTTTGGCTTGGGCTTGGTCTTAAACCCACGTTCAGCCGAACCCAGAAGGTTCAGGCTCAGGAATACCATGAATTCAAGGTGAATCCTGCAAGTTTGAGATTAACAGTCCCAGTGAATTCCACCAGGTTGGATTCTCTGTACCTACGGATGAGCTTGAGTTTGACTTGGGCTTGGTCTAAAACCCACGTTCAGCCAAACCCAGAAGGAATCTGTCAGCGGTAGGACAATCAATTTCGGCCAAAGCATTCCATGCCCTATAGCCACACGTACACAACAGGGCAGGATACCCATGATATTGTTGACCTAATATGGCTTCAAAGCTATATTAGGTCAATAACATTGGCCTATTATGGCCGTGTAACGAGAATTGGAATTGAAGCACCACACCAATGCCAAGAGGTCTAGATACAACTTTATTCCATCAAACATCAGGGATACCCCTGACTTTTAAAGGAATAAAGTTGTATCTGTTCCTCTCAGCAGTGGTGTGGCGCTTCAATTTCAAACTTTGTTACATTACACTACAAGCCAAAGAGACCGTGGACATCTACTGGAGTGTAGAAGTGGCTTGCCCAGGAACCAGATCAGACCAGATCAAGACCCTGAAGAAGTTCTGCAAGTCCCTGAAAAAGTTTGTTCCAGTCAAGTGGGTATCTCATAACCATCCCATCCCTATCCAAGCTTATTAAACTCTAATAAAATACAAAAAAAAAAAAGTTCCTGTTTCCTGTCTCAAGTGAGACTGTGGAAATGTGGTGTGCCTGGCTGTGCAGGGTGGGGGATCCCTCTTCACCAGCGGCTCCTACTGGGGATGTGATACACAAAAAAGGATTTAAAAAAAGATTAAAGCAGTATAACAATTGTTTATACAACTGGTACTAAATATCACCCGCTTAGGGTTTAGATTTACGTAAATGAGTCTATTAATCCAGTCAGTTCTACCCTAATCATTTGAAACTAGGTAACTCTACTGTAGATTATATAGAATGTGACTCAATGCGAATGTAAAAAAAAAATTAGGAGCTCAAATACTGATCCTGCTACATGTTAAAAATACATCAGCTAACACTGACCATACATTCAGCACCGAATTGTCCAAAATTAACAAAAAAGCATTCCATGATCCCGTTCACCTAAAGTTATTTATCTACTCTTAATATCTAAAAGACGGTACTGCAGGTATGACCTGTGGATGTTCCATCCCATCAAATGCTTTTGACCTAAACACCGATAGCCAGATACAAATATATATATTTTGTGTAATGCCTATGCAATGATTGGTATCTTGCTTGAATCTCTTGCTGTGTACAAGTACTTGAGGCTTACCGCTGGACTCATAGAATACTGTTTATTTTAATAGCTGGGTTCCGAGTGACCATTTTTACCTGCGGCATAGCTAAGAATATAACTATTAATGGGAACTAAGCAGTGTTGGTAAATGTCTTATTGATTGTCCGTGTGTTTGCATTTAGTCATACCAAATATTTCAACTTCCATTCAGGTTAAAAAATGTGTTGTTTGCTAACTAATTTATAGTTAATAGAAAAATCAATGGACTTAACAAAGAATAGAGATAATGAAAAGGTTTACGTGAGACCTGATGAAATTTTATATATCATTTTTCAGTAAACTTTACTTACAAAAGTGAGTACACCCCTCACATTTTTGTAAATATTTTATTCTATCTTTTCATGTGACAGCACTGAAGAAATGACACTTTGCTACAATGTAAAGTAGTGAGTGTACAGCTTGTATAACATTGTAAATTTGCTGTCCCCTCAAAATAACTCAACACACAGCCATTAATGTGTAAGCCGCTGGCAATAAAAGTGAGTACACCCCTAAGTGAAAACGTCCAAATTGGGTCCAATTGGCCACCCCCCCCCCCCCCCCCCCCGTGTCATGTGACTCATTAGTGTTACATGGTCTCAGGTATGAATGGGGAGCAGGTGTGTTAAATTTGGTGTTATCGCTCTGACTCTCTCATACTGGTGACTGGAAGTTCAAAATGGCACCTCATGGCAAAGAACTCTCTGAGGATCTGAAAAAAGAATTGTTGCTCTACATAAAGATGGCCTAAGCCAGTGATAGAGAACCTTGGCACCCCAGATGTTTTGGAACTATATTTCCCATGATGCTCATGCACTCTGCAGTGTAGTTGAGCATCATAAAAAATGTAGTTCCAAAACATCTGGGGTGCCCAGGTTCGTCACCACTGGCCTAAGCTATAAGAAGATTGCCAAGAACCTGAAACTGAGCTGCGGCACTGTGACAAAGACCATACAGTGGTTTAACAGGACAGGTTCTACTGTTCTACAGAAGATGACTCGCCATGGTCGACAAAGAAGTTGAGTGCATGTGCTCAGCATCAAATCCAGAGGTTGTCTTTGGGAAATAGACATTTGATTGCTGCAAGCATTGCTGCAGAGGTTGAAGGGGTGGGGGGTCAGCTTGCTAGCTTGTCAGTGCTCAGACCATACGCCGCACACTGCATCAAATTGGTCTGCATGGCTGTTGTCCCAAAGGGAACCCTCTTCTAAAGATGCACTAGAAAGCCCACAGTTTGCTGAAGGCAAGCAGACTAAGGACATGGATTTCTGGAACCATGTCCTGTGGTCTGATGAGTCCAAGATAAACTTATTTGGTTCAGATGGTATCAAGCGTGTGTGGCGGCAACCAGGTGAGGAGTACAAAGACAAGTGCGTCTTGCCTACAGTCAAGCATGGTGGTGGGAGTGTCATGGTCTGGGGCTGCAGGAGTGCAGTCCTCATCTAAAATGACCACTGCATTGCTAAAGAAGCTGAGGGTAAAAGTGATGGACTGGCCAAGCATGTCGCCAGACCTAAACCCTATTGAACCCTATTTGTGGGGCATCCTCAAATGGAAGGTGGAGGAGCGCAAGGTCTCTAACATCCACCAGCTCCGTGATGTCATCAGGGAGGACTCCAGTGGCAACCTGTGAAGCTCTGGTGAACTCCATGCCCAAGAGGGTTAAGGCAGTGCTGTAAAATAATGGTGGCCACACAAAATATTGATACTTTGGGCCCAATTTGGACATTTTCACTTAGGGGTGTACTCACTTTTGTTGCCAGCGGTTTAGACATTAATGGCTGTGTGTTGAGTTATTTTGAGGGGACAGAAAATTTACACTGTTATACAAGCTGTACACTTGCTACTTTACAGTGTAGCAAAGTGTCATTTCTTCAGTGTTGTCACATGAAATTATAGAATAAAATATTTAAACAAGTGTGAGGGGTTTACTCACTTTTGTGAGATACTGTATTTACACGGTTGGATTTCTGTATCCTGTAGTATAGCCTTTCTCAACCATTTTACATCAGGGAACCCTTAAGATAATTTTCAACTGTCAGGGAACCCTTGCTAAATTTAATTAATTGGAGGGCAGTGGGAAGAATGCCCCTTATATTGATGGTCAGTGGGAGGAATGCCCTTATATTGATGGTCAGTGGGAGGAATGCCCCTTATATTGATGGTCAGTGGGAGGAATGCCCCTTATATCAATTGTCAGTGGGGGGAATGCCCCTTATATTGATGGTTAGTGGGAGGAATTACCCTTATATTGATGGTCAGTGGGATAAATGCCCCTTATATTGACGGTCAGTGGAAAGAATGCCCCTTAAATCGATGGTCAGTTAGAATAATGCCCTTATATTGATGATCAGTTAGAAGAATGTCCCATATATTGGTGGTTGGTGGGAAAAATGCCGCCCTTACAGACCTTTTAAAATATCATTGGTTTCATGTTGTTGGCTTTGGCTAATTGGACCCAGAATTATTTAGGCGCCATCCAATGGGAGGTAAATTGGCCTCCGCTCAAGGAACCCCAAGCGATCTCTGGAGGAACTCTGGTTGAGAATTGCTGTTGTAGTGGATGCTTACTCTTTGGTGTCCCTATGCAACACACCTTTGTAAGGATCACCTCATTTTCACTGAGCATTTACTTTAAAATTAATGAAGAAATTGTGATAATAAGTAAAAATATATGAATAAATATGAGATGACTATATGCTGATGTGATAAAAAATCTAACACAATAGGTATACAAGAAAGTCACCTATTTCCCTCTGTTATCTATAGGCAAAGACCCACTGTGCCCATTGATCAACCAGCCCTACTTATGGGGGAGCACCACTATTCATTAAATAATTCTTCTTATTGTATTGCATAAACATTTACGTAGCCCTATTAGTCCACTTTATGTGCTTTATTCATAGTAAACACTACTTTTAGGATTAAAGTGGTACTAAACAACCCCCTTCCACAATGCTCCACCATCTTGGTCCTCTTCAGCTGGCTACCTCTTCTGGGTGTAGGCAGCCAGCTCAAATAATTCGCTGGACCCACCCCTCTAGCCTGCCCATCGGACCACCTCCTCCAGCCGCTCTGTGTGCTGATCCCGCAGCCTCGTAGGAACTGTGATGTAAGTATCCAGGATGCTACGGAATCAAGTACACATCATCCTGGCCTAGGCCAGATTAGTGGTTGGAGAGGTGGATAAGCCATCAAACACCACCAATCACTTGGTTCTCACAGCTCCCTGAGCAGAGAACTGTCAGTCACCATCCCTCTGCTCTGCCCCCCCCCCCCCAGCACTCACTGGAGCACTGGGCTGTGGAGGGGGCGGGAGCGGCTAGCTCAGCATCCAAGCAGCTCACTGAGAGGCTGACCCAGGTGTCGGTCCAGCCATGTGGGCAGATCCTGACTTCATTGTTGCGATCTTGCCCGAGCCTAGACCGACTCTATGACGTCAGCCAATAGCAGGCTTCCGCCCTCTGTCTGCTGAAAGTGGGTCACAGGAGTGAAGAACAAACTGCACTCCTGTGATTCATAGGAGAAGTTTAATGCAAATATACTCTCCATGCGTTGGTGGTTTACTTTTGAGTTCATCCCAAAAATCCACATATAGTTGGCTTTCATAATAAATCCTAGGCAGTGTACGCATCTGCTTGCATGTCCATGGTAAAGCTTTAAATTATAACTATCTCTGGGAAAAAGTTTTATGGGACTGGTTCTTTGTACTCAGTATAGAGTGGTAGAATGAGTGTGTCTGCTTTTATGGCTACGGCAGAGCAATAGATTAAAACCATCATAGGGATAAGGTTTTATGGAACTGATCTTTTGTATTCAGTGTAGGGTGGTGGAGTAATTGTATCTACTTGTATGGCTATGATAGGGTTTCACATTATAACCATCACTGGGATAAGGTCTTATGGAAATGGTTCTAAATACTGAGTGTAGAGTTGAAGAGTGAATGTGTGTTCTTGTATGGCTATGGCAGGGCATTCCATTAGAACTATTAACAGGACAGGGACATATTATGTATTCAGTATGGTGTGGTAATGGTAATATGTGTGGATCTGCTTGTATGACTGCGGTAAAACTTTAAATTATAGCCATCACTGGGATGATGATTCAAGGAATCGATCCTCTGTACATAGTTTTGTAGAGGGATTGAATATGCTTGTATTGGCTATGGCAGGGCAATAGATTATAACCATCACTGGGATAAGGTCTTATGGAAATGGCCAGATGTCCTCAGTATGATGTAGTAGAGTAATTGTATCTGCTTGCATGGCTATGGTAGGACATTAGTCACTACTGTGATGGGATCTTATGGAAATGGTCCGATGTACTCAGTGTAGAGTGGTAGAATAAGTGTATCTGCTTGTACGGCTATGGAAGTGCATTCAATTATAACTATTGCTGGGATAGGGACGTATGCATTTAGTAAAGAGTAGTAGAGTGTGTGCATCTGTTTGTATGTCTGTGTATAGCTTTAGATTATAAACACCACTGGGATAAGATCTCTTGGAATTGATTCTTTGGACTCAGTATAGAGTGGTATAGAAAATCTGCTTGCATGGCTATAGCAGGGCACTCGATTAGAGGGCTGCCGTTAGAAATCATGGGGCCTCCTACAGCCTAGCTGACAGAACAGTGAACCAAGCCCAACAGGTGGCTCCAGCCACATGAACAAACCATTAATTCATGTAACCAGAATATCTGTGAGAATAAGCTTTAATTATGGGGGGGGGGGTATTATTATTTTATACATTTTTTTTTATTATTACTTTACAATTTTTAACAGCTCTGTATGGGTTGGTCAAATATCAGGGGTTTATATAGACACCCAACATCTCACTTTTAAGACAGAGAAATAAATTGAGGACACAGATACCTCAATCCTTTCTTAGCAGCCACGGCTTCAGAGTGAATGAACAGGAAATGCTCTGTACAGAGAATCCCTGTTCATTCACAAATTGAAGCTTTGTAAACACAGGCAGGGTCACAGGGGGGTTGGTTCTAGTAATTGCTCCCACTCCTACTGCTCTGGGCCCCCCTGTTGAACTTATCGGCCTGGGCCCCATACACGAGGGCAGGTGCTACCCCCTTATCAGCAGCCCTCCTCGCTATAACTATCACTGGGAAATGGTCTTACGGAATTAGTCATATGCCCTCAGTATAGTATAGTAAAGTACTTGTATCTGCTTGTATGGATATGGTAGAGCAATAGATTATAGCAAACAGGGTTCCATGGAACTCTAGGGTTCCTCCAAAGGTTCCTAGGGATTTCTTGAGCAATAGATAATTTTGGCCTCTCAGATACATTCCAACTGACACCAATTACCCTTCTAATTATCTGTAAGGGGGTCATTCTTCCCAATGACCACAAATGTAAGGAGCATTTTTCCCACCGGCCATCACACTAATGTATCATGAGTTGTAGATATTGTCATTTTTGGCAAGGGTTCCCTGAGACCAGAAAGTTGTTTCAAGGGTTCCTCTGTGGTGAAAAGATTTAGAAAGGCTGGCTTATAACCACCAATGGGATAAGGTCTGGTGGAAATGGTCCATATAGGATAGTAATTGCATTCGCTTGTCTGGCTATGGTAAGGCAGGGCCTTGCCAGTGCACCTTGCACGACCACTTATTTATTTTTATTTATTTTTCTCCTTCAAGTTTGTCACTTTTCACTTTTTTGTGTTTGTTTTTTCACTGGATGGAGGGTCCGAGACCTCGGGCTTTGCCTGAAGTCTAGGAGAAGGATTTGTGGCCTTTAGGTTTTTTCCTCCCCTGAACCTGAGGGGGGGGGGCTTTCTTCAGGAGAGCCCCTCAACCTCAGTGGTTGGTTTTGACTGGCCATGAGGAGAGGGGTCCACCAGGCCTTTTGAGCTAGGCGGACCAAGTTCGCAACCTTGTCCCTGTCAGGAGCCTTGTGCCCTGGGTGGAAATGGTCCGTAGAGGATAGTAATTGCATTTGCTTGTCTGGCTATGGTAAGGCAGGGCCTTGCCAGTGCACCTTGCACGACCACTTATTTATTTTTATTTACTTTTTCTCCTTCAAGTTTGTCACTTTTCACTTTTTTGTGTGTGTTTTTTCACTGGATGGAGGGTGTGAGACCTCGGCTTTACCTGAAGTCTAGGGGAAGGATCTGTGGCCTTTAGGTTCCTTCCTCCCCTGAACCTGGGGGGCGGGGGTCTTACTTCAGGAGAGCGTCTCGACCTGGTACTCAATGGTCGGCTTTGACTGGCCATGAGGAGAGGGATCCACCAGGCCTTTTGGCTAGGTAGACCAAGTTCGCAACCTTGTCCCTGTCAGGAGCCTTGTGCCCCGGGTGAAAATGGTCCATATAGTATAGTAATTGCATTGCTTGTCTGGCTATGGTAAGGCAGGGCCTTGCCAGTGCACCTTGCACGACCACTTATTTATTTTTATTTATTTTTCTCCTTCAGGTTTGTCCCTTTTCACTTTTTGTGTGTGTTTCTTCACTGGATGGAGGGTGTGAGACCTCGGGCTTTACCTGAAGTCTAGGAGAAGGATCTGTTGCCTTTAGGTTCCTTCCTCCCCTGAACCTGGGGGGGGGGTCTTTCTTCAGGAGAGCCCCTCGACCTGGTACTCAGTGGTTGGCTTTGGCTGGCTATGAGGAGAGGGGTCCACCAGGCCTTTTGGACTAGGTGGACCAAGTTCGGAACCTTGTCCCTGTCAGGAGCCTTGTGCCCCGGGGGTTCAGGAAAAGGTTAGGGGGTGGACAAAAGCACACCCTTAGGTGCACTTTTTTTTTTGTGAGTGTTCACATGCATGTTTTTTTGCACACTTTCATTTTACAGCACCACCGCGGATTCAAAAGAATAAGTTAATTATAATAATCACAAATACAAAAAGTCCTATATTCTCAGCAAAGTGTAATGGTTGTGTGTTGTTTCATATGTTGAATTTAAAATCATGTTGCCTTCACTAAATGATTCTTTCATATGAGGAGTACATCAGAAGATTTATATAACTAAAAGCAAATCTGACACTAACTATTTGTTCCCGATATCGTAGTTTGAAATATTATTAAATTAGTATTATTTTTCTTCTGTCATCTATGTTATGTAAGAAACGTTAGTGCCTTTTAAAGTAGAATAAAAATGTGCGATTAAATGTGTTCTACTGATTAAAGCTGCAGAAAATGACTTTGAATGGTTACTTGTCACTTGGCAGATTAGTGGTTGAGCACACAAACAGTACTTCTCTGGACCTTCTCCAATTACATCCCTACTAAATTCTTCTCAAATCTAATATTGTTTTCTTAAGCAATGTGGAATTTTAGATTGGAGATAAGTGCTCGGTTTGATGTAGTGTCTAATGATAGGGATAGCGAGGATCATCAGTAATTCATCTAGAGCTGCTAGGAATGTAGAGCAAATCTGGGCTTTCCCCTCCCTGACACCTCCTATTAATCTTCTTCAGACATTTTCCAATAGGTGTCTGCTGGTGTGCCCAATGTCTGAACACCCTGACACCACAACTGCCTCCTGGACACCTTCATCCCGGCTTCTCCATGCATTATATGGTCAGGAATAGACACTTGGAGCTTTATTTACTACTGAACTGGTGGATCTGTGTAAACTAAATGTCACTATATGTGAGTAGGAATTTCAAATCGACACCAATTCATCACTTAGTTTAGAGAGGGGGGAAAAAATGCCCTTTAGTAAATTGCCCCTTTAACTGATACAAATAATGTGTGTTGAATAGAAAACTCAGGAAAGATAAAATGTGGATGTTTGAAGCACCATTGAAAACAAAACATTATTAAAACACACTTTTATTTTATTTTATTTATTTATTTTTTATTTATTTTATTTTTTATTTTTTTGTATCCCTTTAGTAGATACAAATAATATGTTGAATAGAAAACCCTGGAAGGATTAAATGTGGATATTTGAGGCACCATTGACAACAAAACGTATTTAAAATCTGTGGCCAATTGTTTCCATCTATCTAGGGTTAATAGGGTCCCAGGTGGTAAGTCTTCTTGCTTTCTAATGGATCTATTTACATTGGAATTCCTGTTATAACTATTTATTTATTCAATTTAAATTGTATTCATTCATTTTTTAATTTAATCTATTTACTTTTTGTATAGTTGTTTCCTCTGTTTTTGGTTGACGCATACATCCCCTGATGAAGCCTAGGAGGCGAAACATGTCGGGATAACGTATGATCTCTCAACCCACAGCAAATCTTCAAAGCAACCACTACCTGAAACTCTTTTATCTTGATCTCTAGTGTTCAATCACTCTTTTCCCTTTTTAAACAACTTTGTATAACCATAAATAAATGTTTTGTTATTTTTTTTACTTATTGAGTTTGAGTCTTCCATTATCATAGCATTATATGATTAAGCACCGTTATAGTCCCATTTGTCTCCTTTCTTTTCGAATTACACTGCAGGCATACCCCACTTTTAAGTACGCAATGGGGTTTATTTACTAAAGCTGGAAAGTGCAAAATCAGGCTCACTTCTGCATAGAAACCAATGAGCTTCTAACCCCAGCTTGTTCAATTAAGCTTTGGTAATAAAGCCTGGAAGCTCATTGGTTTATATGCAGAAGTGAGCCTGATTTTGCACTTTCCAGCTTTAGTGAATAAACCCCATTGTGTATTTAAAAGTGGGGTATGACTGTATTTTGGGATGAGGTGCGTTTGATTTGGTGTCTACCCTTAGTCAGACAAAAAACGACAAGGTTATTAAAACACTTTTTTATTATTATTATTTCATTGTTTTATTATTATTTGTATCCTTTTAGTGGATACAAAAAAATGTTGAATAGAAAACTCAGAAAAGATAAAATGTGGATGTTTGAGGCACCTATGACAACAAAACATTATTAAAACACAATTTATTTATTTATTTTTTGTATATTTTTTTTTTTTTTTAATAGTATTTGTATCTCTTTAGTGGATACAACTAATGTGTTGAATAGAAAACTCAGAAAAGATAAAATGTGGATGTATGAGGCACCTACGACAACAAAACGTTATTAAAACACAATTTATTTATTTATTTTTTGTATTTTTTTTTTTAATAGTATTTGTATCTCTTTAGTGGATACAACTAATGTGTTGAATAGAAAACTCAGAAAAGATAAAATGTGGATGTATGAGGCACCTACGACAACAAAACGTTATTAAAACACAATTTATTTATTTATTTTTTGTATTTTTTTTTTAATAGTATTTGTATCTCTTTAGTGGATACAACTAATGTGTTGAATAGAAAACTCAGAAAAGATAAAATGTGGATGTTTGAGGCACCTATGACAACAAAACATTATTAAAACACAATTTATTTATTTTTTTTGTATTTTTCTTTTTTTTTTTTTATTAGTATTTGTATCTCTTTAGTGGATACAAATAATGTGTTGAATAGAAAACTCAGAAAATATAAAATGTGGATGTTTGAGGCAATATTGACAACAAAACTTTCTTAAAACGCAATCTTTTTATTTTATTTATTGTTTTATTAATTTTATTATTTTATTATAAAACAAAGAAAGATACTGCGCTAGAGGTTTCAAAACTCTGTAAAAAATCTGTGCTAGCACCAAATATAGGATATATTATATAAGAGACATGCAATGTAAAAGGGCAGAGCTTTACAGCAAAATAAAATAAATACATTGAATACCGCAATAAAGAGATAAAAACACAATAACACCCATGTGATTAAAGTGCCAAAAAGTCTATAAGCTATATGAAAAGTCCAAAGTAGACATACAGTACACCATTTGCATGTATAGGTAGTGCAATAGGATATATTCTATACAATACAAATCTTCTAGACACTGATGCCCCTGATGACGTCATATTTGACAAAACATGTAGGTGGAGCCAGAACCGTGATAACACAGAAAATACGTGCTTTGTTGCTTTGAATTCTAGGAGTTGTGGTTTATACTGAACTCTGCATATAGCTATTTGTGTAAGTGTTTTTAACCTGTCTTAATGAATTTTCTATCCGGATTCCGCATTATTGCGAGAGAGTACCCTGTTTTATATTCCCTTCTGTGTTGCAGAGTCAGGGAGTTACGTTTTGCCATTCTTTACAATGAGCGCTTTTTTGACTTTTCGCATGAGAGTCACACACCCTTCGGTAAGCCTCAGTGGGGGAGATTTACTAAAACCGGAGCACTCAGAATCTGGTGCAGTCGAGTGTGGTAGCCAATCAACTTCTAACGTCAGCTTGTTCAGTTGAGTTTTGACAAAAAACCTGGAAGCTGATTGGTTTTTAGGAATGAAGAGCTGCACCAGATTTTGCACTCTCCAGTTTTAGTAAGCCAAGTCAAGTGTGTGGTATGGTGGAGGACACAAGGTATTACAAGGGAGAAGAGTTGTGAGATCACATTGTGCTACCTATATATGTAAATGGAGGACTGTATGTCTACTGTGGACTTTAATCACAAGGATGTTATTGTGTTTTATCTGTTTATTGCTGTATTCAATGTATTTATTACTCAAAATCCAGTGACACAGGACCGAGGTCCCGCTGTCAGTGTCAATGGACGAATCGGCGGGACTCGGGAGCGAGCGCGCATGGGTGCCCCCAGGGAAATCAGCTTTCCCTGGGGGCACCCGATGAGGAGGAGCCAGGAGCGCCGGCAGGGGACCCAAGAAGTATAGGATTGGGGTTGCTCTGTGAAAAACCGTTAAACAGAGCAGATAAGTATAGGCATGTTTGTTATTTTTATTTAAGAAAACGAAGCTTTAGAACCACTTTAAAGTAGAGCTAAAAGCAAAACTTTTTCACCTTGATTAGTAAGGCTGCTTTCACACTGGGGCGGGCGGGCATTGACGCTAAAACACGGCAAGTTTTAGCGGCACCTTACCATCATTTTAGCGGCGCTATTCGGCTGCTAGCGGAACGCTTTTAATAAAGGGTTAAATGTGCCGGTGTATCGCCGCTGTCTAAGCGCCTGCAAAGCACTTAGGCAGTGAGGCTACACCGGCGCATTTAACCCTTTACACAGAGCAGTTAAGTAAAGGCATGTTTGTTACTTAGTTTTAAGAAAAACTAAGCTTTATAACCACTTTAAAGTAGAACTAAAGGCAAAACTTTTTGATTAGTAAGGCTGCTTTCACACTGGGGCGAGCGGGCATTGACAGTAAAGCGTTTTAGCGGCACTTTAGCTGCCCGTAGACGGTTCGAATCTCAGCTGGTTGAGCAGCAACTAGCCGAGAGTCGAACCACGTGTGGGCAGACTGAGTGTACCCAGTTGATCGACCGATAGACTTGGGTGCAACCAGCCTGCCGGATATGTACTTCCCTGTTTGTGTGATTGGCTTAGGCTCGGTTCACACTGCCATGACCTGAAAGCTCGACTTACAGCCCGACTTTGCCAGGCGGCTTGATGCAACTTAAAGCGACTTTGAGGCAGGGAATGCCTGGGTAATTGTCCTGTAATGTCAGATCCAAATCACATCAATTAAAGCGGAGCTCCACCCTAAAGTGGAGCATCCGCTCATTGGAACCCTCCTCCCCTCCGGCACCACAATTGGCACCTTTCAGGGGGGAGGGGGGTGCAGCTGAGCTTTTTATTTTTTGTGCTATAGGAGCGTGCCTGCGGGTCCCGGGAACTTGGTGTTCGCTGGCGGCCCACGACTGAGGCGTGGAGAGGTAGAACAGGGAAATGTAAACAAGGCATTTCCCCCGTTCTGCCTTGTGACATGATAGGGATCTTCTGCTCCCTGTCATCGGTAGCAGTGATCGCTGCCATGTTAGTGGAAACCCATCCCCCCCCAACACTTAGAATCACTCCCTAGGACACACTTAACCCCTTGATCGCACCTTAGTGTTTAACCCCTTCCCAGCCATTGTCATTTACACAGTAATCAGTGCATTTTTATAGCACTGATCGCTGTATAAATGACAATGGTCTCAAAATAGTGTCAAAAGCATCCGATGTGTCCGCCATAATGTCGCAGTCACAATAAAAATCGCAGATCGCTGCTATTACTAATAAAAAAAAAATAATAATAAAAATGCCATAAAACTATCCTCTATTTTGTAGACGCTATAACTTTTGCGCAAACCAATAAATATATGCTTATTGTGCTTTTTTTAACCAAAAATATGTAGAAGAATACATATCAGCCTAAACTGAGGAACAAATTTTTTTTTTTTTTTTTTATATTTTTGTGGGGGGGGGGGGGTATTTATTATAGTAAAAAGTAAAAAATATTGCTTTGATTACGAAGGTGGTCATGCCCATAGTGACCTATCAGAATGTAATTATAGAATGTTTTCATGAAATCAAAGGTGAAATCTGATTAGTTTCAATTAACAACATTTTTCTTTTCTTCACTTTTATAAGTCTTATGAATGCTGGCTCTGAGGAATAGAATTCCTACGGTAATTATAATACTTTATAACAAAACTTTAACAGCAAACTGTAGAGATTCATCTAGGAAACTTTCAGGGAAGTTAAATCAAGCAATGACCAATCAGGTTTTAGCTTTTCCAACTAAGACAGTAAAGGTGATTGGCTGCTTTGAAAAAAGAATATCTTTCTTTTCTCTACTTTTCATAAATCAGCACCCATTATTCTACAGTGTCACTGATCCTTCTTTATGGAGGAACTCAATAGAGCAACAGTGTAACAAGAACAATGGGATGACTGACAGCGATACATCACTGGTTAGTTTTTGTTCCAAGTGGCATTACAAGGTTTCACTCTTTTACCATGATTTACTAAGCGGGAATATCATTTTCACTTTGATAAAGTGAGTATAAAAGTAAATGTTCACTAAACTTAGTAAATACGATTAAGCCATGTTTGCTTTAATCAACCAATCATGTGTTCGAAAAAAAATATTTTTTTTTATTTCCATTGCATATGGTTTGATTTTCAAAGAGAACACATAAAGGAGAAGAAACTTTAAATTTTGTGAACATTTACTAAGCTTAGTATATAAGATGAAGTCATGTTTAATTGAATCGCTCTTACTTTTTTTTTTGTTTGTTTCCCTCATTAAAGAGGAACTGCAGTCTGCTCACATAATTTATAATAACAATATCTTTTCCATTCTGAGGCTTCCCTCTGACCACTTTGCATATTATTTTATATATACTGTGATGCTCTACTTGCCAAATATGCTGCAGAAATCTCCCTCCACTGAGGCTGGCTGCAGCCATTTTAACTGTGGGCAGCTGAAGCTGCTTCCTGTTCACTTCCTGGATGGACACAGGTAGACAGAGGCACACCTCCAGCTCTGCAGTCCTGGCAGCTCTCGTTGGCCCTCTTATGACTCACCCCCCCTCCCTTCCTGGCAAACTCTCAAGAAAAATGTTTTACTATCCAAACTTATCCACCTTACCAACAGCTCAGTGTCTGCCAACCTTCTCCTCCAATCCCTACACTGGCTTCCATTCAGTGTCCACAATCCTCTCCTCCAATCCCTACACTGGCTCCCAATCAGTGTTTGCCAACCCTCTCCTCCAATCCCTACACTGGCTTCCATGCAGTGTCCACCAATCCTCTCCTCCAATCCCTACACTGGCTCCTAATCAGTGTCTGTCAACCCTCTGCGCCAATCCCTACACTGGCTCCCAATCAGTGTCTGCCAACCCTCTCCTCCAATCCCTACACTGGCTTCCATTCAGTGTCCACCAACCCTCTCCTCCAATCCCTTCACTGGCTCCTAATCAGTGTCTGCCAACCCTCTGCGCCAATCCCTACACTGGCTCCCAATCAGTGTCTGCCAACCCTCTCCTCCAATCCCTACACTGGCTCCCAATCAGTGTCTGCCAACCCTCTCCTCCAATCCCTACACTGGCTTCCATTCAGTGTCCACCAACCCTCTCCTCCAATCCCTACAATCACCCAGCGAATTAAATTCAAAATACTAACCACAACCTACAAAGCCATTCACAACTCTGCCCCAAGCTACATCACCAATCTTGTCTCCAAATATCACCCAAACCGTCCTCTCCACTCTTCTCAAGACCTCCTACTCTCAAGCTCTCTTGTCTCCTCCTCCCATGCTCATCTCCTCCTCCCATGCTCTTCTCCAGGATTTCTCCAAAGCCTCTCCCATCTTCTGGAACTCTCTCCCTCAACCTTTCCGGCTATCCCCTACTCTTGCTACCTTCAGGCGATCCCTGAAAACTCATCTCTTCAGGAAAGTCTATCACATCTCCAACTAATCTCCTACCACTTCCATCAGCTCATTCCCCACATTTATAACCTTTTGTACCACTGGCCCCACCCTATTAGATTGTAAGCTCTTCTGAGCAGGGCCTTCTTAGTCCTCTTGTATTTTATTGTATTGTAACTGTATTGTCTTCTTTTTATATTGTAAAGCGCTGAGTAAACTGTTGGTGCTATTTAAATCCTGTATAATAATAATAATAATAATAATAATAAAAAAGTTAAAACAACAAGGGCAGAAGATTTAAAAGATGGAAAGTTTAAAAAAATGACTGAAGGTCCGCTTTAAGGAGTATTCAAAGAGAACACAAAGAATTTACACTAAAAAGTGAATGCGCTCTAAGTTTAGTAATTGTGATTTAATTAACCAATCACGTTCTAGCACAAATCCTTTTTTTTTTTTTTTATTTCTCTTGCTTATGGTTGGGGGCTTCAAAATGTATCAATTTGACATTCTCTACTCCTTTAGTGAATCATCCCCAATGGGAGAAGAGAATTTACACTTTGAAAAGTGAATGCTCTTTATAAGTAAGATGAAGCCATGTTGGCTTTAATCAACCAATCATGTGCTAGCAAAAATGTTTGTTTTTTATTTCTCTTAGACATGGTTGGGTATTCAAAGAGAACACGTAGTGGAGAAGGGAAATTACACTTTGAAAAGTGAATGCCCACTAAGTTTAGTAAATAAGGTGGCACAAAATACTGAAGCATGTGTCAACAATCATCTTGCTTTTTTTCATTTCCCTTCCAAGTGAATAGCTTTCACTTAATCTAGCATTCTCCATGCATTTAGTGAATCATCCCCAATGGGGGAAGAGAATTTACACTTTGCAAAGTGAATGTTCAGTAAGCTTTTATAAATAGGATGAAGCCATGTTGTCTTCAATCAATCATGTGCTAGCAAAAATCCTGTTTTTTTTTTTGTTTTTTTTTCCAATGACCATTGTGTGTGGGTTTGCAAAGAGAACACATTAAGGCGAAGGGAAATTGCACTTTGAAAAGCGAATACTCACTTTGTAAAGTGAATGTTCCCTAAGTTTAGTATATAAGGTGGCACAAAATACTACTGAACTGGGTGTCAGCAATCATCTTGGGGGTTTTTTTTGTTTTATATTTCCTTTGCAGATGGATGGGTATCCAAAGAGAACACACTAAAGGGAGAAGGGAATTCACACTTTGCAAAGTGAATGTTCCCTAAGCTTAGTAAATAAGGTGGCACAAAATACTGAATCATGTGTCAGCAATCACCTTGCTTTTTTCCATTCCCATTTTCCCCTAATCTAGTATTCTCCATTTCTTTAGTGGATCATCCCCAACGGGAGAAGAAAAGGTACCCTTTGGAAAGTGAATGCTCAGTTTGCCTTTATAAGAAAGCTGGAGCCATGCTTGCTTTAAACAATCAATCATGTGCTAGAAAAAAAAATCCTGTTTCGTGACATTTACAGTATGCAAAGAGAACATGCTATGGGGGAAGAGAATTTGCACTTTAAAAAGTGAATGCTCACTAGGAAAAGTGAATTTTCACTAAGTTTAGTAAATAAGGTGACACCAAATACTGAATCACGTGTCAGCAATCATCTTGCTTTTTTAACTTCCCTTGCACATATGGGTAGTTCTGAGTTAAAAGCTTTCCCCTAATTTAGAATTCTCCATTCCTTTAGTGAATCACCCCCAATGAGAGAAGAGAATTTACACTTTGAAAAGTGAATGTTCAGTAGTAAGCTGAAGCCATGTTGGTTTAATCAACCAGTCATGAGCTAGCTAAAACCCTTTCTTTTTTTAATGTCCTTTGCATATGGTTGGGTATTCAAAGAGAAAACATAACAGAGAAGGGAAATTACACTTTGTAAAGTGAATGCTCACTATAAGTTTAGTAAACAAGATGACACAAAATACTCCTATGACAGCAATCACCTTGCTTCTTTAATTTCCCTTGCATATGCATGTGACTGTATTCCAAGTGAATAGTTTTCACCTAATCTGCCATTCTCTGTTTCTCTAGTGAATCATCCCCATCCCCAATGGGAGAAGAGAATTTACACTTGGAAAAGTGAATGCTCAGTAATGAGATAAAGTCATGTTGGTTTAATCAACTAATCATGAGCTAGCTAAAATCCTGTTTTGTTTTTTTTATGTCCTTTGCATATGGTTGAGTATTCAAAGAGAAAACATAATGAAGAAGGGAAATTACACTTTGTAAAGTGAATGCTTGTAAAGTAAACTTGTTTACTAAGTTTAGTAAACAAGATGGCACAAAATACTGCCTCCTATGACAGCATTCGCCTTGCTTCTTTAATTTCCCTTGCACATGCATGTGTATTCCAAGTGAATAGCTAGGAATACACCAAGCTACCATTATCTACATTATCTACTAATCTACCATTATCTACTCCCTTAGTGAATCAATCCCAATGGGTAAAGCAATACCCCTGTGTGAAAATAAATGATACTTTCAGTTTAGGATTAGGTCATCATATGTTAGGTTTTAGACAGAGTCAATGCCCTTCTTTTAACCCTTGTGGGTCAAAATGAATGCATGAACCTAGGATCACTGTTCAAGCAGAACAATATATATATATATATATATATATATATATATATATATATATATATATATATTGACCTGCTATGTACAGTCTGAAATCATAAAAGAAGTTGTAAATAACACTTGTGGGCTACAATAGTTAAATGTGTAATTTAATATCTAAGACAAATGAAGTCTTTCCACGTCAAGCCCAGTCTGCACAGAATCACTTAGCAGACAAGTATTTATTGAAAAGGTGCTGGATCCGATATCATTTTTCCTAACTGCCTGTGTCTTTATCCCGAATAATGAGATAAAACACTCAGATTGTACTGCAACACTGCACATTGCTTGTCTGCTGCTATTACCATCTCCCTGCTGCCTATATGAAAGAAGGAAGGAAAAAAAAGGTTATTTTATTTTTATTTTTATTTTTTTATTTTATTTTTAATTCAAGGGAGTAAAGAGAGATAGAATAAGACTGGCATTCATTCTAAAGGAGAAATCATTGAAACAAATTAATCCTGTGCCGTTTAAATTGACATGGTGATCCATCACCAGGACGGAGAGGTCTGAAAGCAATCTTGGGAGTGGAGCCTTTTTCCAGTGGCCCTGGGGCACCCAGACTGATAGTGAGAGGCGAGGAGGAGATACACCAACTTGTGCAAAGGAGACAAGAAGAATTCCTGACATTTCCTTTATCACCTCTAACTGGATCACTTTTGGCCATCACTGGCCAACCCCACATGTGCCTTTGTTTACACCTAGAGGGTATATAGGACCAATGATCCAAGGATACAACGATGCTTAGAATTTAAATTGTTTTAAATAAGATTGCATTTTTTTTATCCACCTTTTGTGTGTAATGAAACAACACAGAACAGCAGCAAAAAAATAAAAAAAATAAAAATATATTTTTAATCAACTGGCTCTTTACTTACACTTACGTGTCCAGCAATGAAAAGGTTTCTTTATTTTGAATTTCTAAAATTAGTAGCCATGTGCCACTGTATTTTTGCAATAAAATTGCACCTCGATGGGTCAGCTTGCAAAAAGGACAAAATTATTTATATTTTATTTTATATTTGTTTTTAGCCCCATTAATATTTTATGCAAAACGATCAAACGTGTAGTTGTAGGTAAATGGATGTCTACTGCTTGTTAATGGTACGATAGAGTGAATAGCTTTCGATGTATTATCTAATGTTAGGTTGAAAGCTATTTTGAGAGCATTTGATTAATAGCCAGGAGCTATACTGTAAGTAGATATGATATAATATCTATATCTATCTATCTATCTATCTATCTATCTATCTATCTATCTATCTATCTATAGATAGATATTATCAACTATATATATATATGTATATGTGTGTGTGTGTGTATATAGAACTATTGACAGGCAGGTGTCTCCCATTCCTGAGTTCCATTTACTTTAGCATAATAAAATGTCTCTTAATGATATGAAAGTCTGCGATATCAAAGAGATTGGGGTCAACGAATTAGCCGGACAACGCAATAAAATGAGGTCTTTAGAATGAATACGAAGCGGCCGTTCAGAGACACCTGCACATTCCATAGCGCAGTACATAGCAGTCACAGAGCAGGCAAAGGCCATGACTAGGAATGGTGCACTGAATTAACTGCTTGTGGGGAAGCAACTTATTCTTCACTGCAGGACATCTGCTTGAAACAACAGTTTTTTTTCTGCTCCTATAAATATATATTTGCTTGAAAAATTGAAAATTTAGAAGAACCTTTTTTAGAAGCTTATCACCTTTTCTAGGAACACTAATTTATTTTTGGACTTTCAGAAACAATAGCACTGAGGGGGATTTTTATCTTTTTATAATAGTGATTTGTTGTCTTTAGAAATACATGTTATTGTACAGAATAAAATATGTCTTTCTGTCTACCTGTTTATCCCTTGAAGGTAAAATCAACCGACCTTACTTTATGCTTCTACTCTCCAGCAATACTTCAAGCAAGATACGTTTGCAGGTCGACTAGCTCAATTGGCAATTGAAAGGGTTAACTATAGGAGAGGCAGGGGAAAATATATATATATATATATATATATATATATATATATATATATATATATATATATATATATATATATATATATATATATATATATATATATTGTTCTGCTTGAACAATGATCCTAGGTTCATGGACTAATTTTGATCCACAAAGGGTTAAAAGAAGGGTATTGACTCTGTCTAAAACTTAACATATGATGACCCCCCTAATCCTAAACTGAAAGTATCATTTTCACACAGGGAAATATATATAATTAGATCTGCTTGTTAGGTCTGCCAGAATAACTCAGAGGGATTCTAAGGTGATGGACCCATTGTGACTCAGAAAATAGTTAAAAGAAGGGTATTGACACCTGAAAAAATATGATGACCCCCCCCCCCCAATCCTAAACTGAAAGTATAATTTCCACACACGCAGATATACAAATAAATATATATCCATATATTGGGTCTGATTGTTAGGTCTGTTTATAGGAGGGTGGACACATTTTGACCCACAAAAGGGTTAAAAATAAGGGTATTGACACCTGAAACATATGATGACCCCCTAATCCTATATATGTCTATATATTAGGTCTGCTTGCAAGGTTGATTGACCCATATATAGCTAAAAGAAGGGTTTTGACGCAGACACCTGAAAAGATATGATGACCCCCTAATCCTAATCTGAAAGTTATATATATATATGTGTGTGTGTGTGTGTGTGTGTGTGTGTGTGTGTGTGTGTGTGTGTGTGTACAGGCATACCCCACTTTTAAGTACACAATGGGGTTTATTTACTAAAGCTGGAAAGTGCAAAACCAGGCTCACTTCTGCATAGAATCCAATGAGCTTCTAACCCCAGCTTGTTCAATTAAGCTTTGGTAATAAAACCTGGAAGCTCATTGGTTTCTTCTTGTGGATTCACCCACAAAGAGTTAAAAGAAGGGAATTGACTCAGACACCTGAAAACATATGATGACCCCTAATCCTGAGCTGAAAGTATGATTCCCACACAGAGAAAACCCCCATTCATCAGATTTCCTCTGACTTGTGTTTCCTGTTGCTCACATAACTATTACAATGTTTCAGATCTCTTGTACACCTGCGATAAACATGCATGCTGTGCACTGATAGCACTGATAGCAGTGTGAGGGGACTGCTGTATGCAATAATCCTTCACATGGATACATGAGGTTACATACAGGACTATGGAATGTCATTTCCCCCAAGTCCTTGGAGTGACCACGCTGATTGTTTGCAGATGTTGCTATTATAAAGAATAATACTTTTTTTATTGCATCTGACTATGGTCTCACTGAAGAGCAAAAGAGGTTAAAGTGGCTTTATTCTTGCATGGACATCTCTGCATTTGATTGAAGGAAGGTAGAATTCTCCTGATCACTACATGTACTTTAATTCACTGGCCTGGCACAGGCAGAGTTAATAGGAGTATTAGTATGTCAGGAGAAGCCTTATGCAGATTGTCTGCACTCTGGCCTCATTGTCATGGCTGCACAGCTAGGATGTCTGCTCCAGGTCAATAAATCACCTGGGCCAGGTAAATGAAACTTTCACCTACAGCAACTTTATTAAATCACTGCTTTATAGAACAGAGTAAAAAAACAAAAACAAACAAACAAAAAAAAAGGTCACATAGTAGAGGTGGGCTAGTTTATAAGAAAGTGATCAATAGAAAAAAAAAGTTGCATTTGTTTTTTGGAATATGAGGCAATAATTGTGATCTAAAAGAAAATCATTGCCTGAGTTTATTTTATTGTAGTATGCAAAGCACAGTAAACGTCTAGCATTTGTGGACCCTGATATAACGAACGTCATATGTTCCCCAGACCCAACTATTTACAGAGATATTAATGATCTGTTTCAACACACTTGATTTCACTGCATAGTGTACTGTATAGTGTACTGCATAGTGTACTGTATAGTGTACTGTATAGTGTACTGCATAGTGTACTGTATAGTGTGTTTGCACTGGGGCTGAGCCTCTGCCAGCTTTGTTGCTCCTATGTTCTTCTGAGGTCTGAGTGACAACACTTTTGCCTGACTTGGAAGAGAATCCATGAATATACTGTCTCTTCTAAAAGTCCTGTCACTGCTGGGGCTCCTAATCACTGGATATCGATTTACCTAACTCTTTTCATCCAGCTAAAGACACATCTTAAAACACTCCATCCCAGAGTGTGCTCTCTGCTTTATATACACTAATAAAATGATTTACCTTTCTCCCTCTGCCTTCCACACATGGGAAGATCGTTCAAGCCCTAGCTATTTGTGTGTGATCAGTAAATATTTAGTGTGGTGACATCTTCAGCATCTCTGCAGATCAATACCCTTCCCTACAGGAGGTTTGTATTGTCTGGGATAGTAGGGCTTAACTCTACTGCCCCCACCAACAGCAACACAACCACTCTCTATACTTCTCTAGATCTCTCCTATTCTGTGTGTCTGACCTTGTTTTCTTATCTCTCCCTCTCTGTATCTTCTTTACTCTTTTCTCTCTCTCTCTCTCTCTCTCTCTCTCTCTCTCTCTCTTAAACCTTTCTTTCTTTCTTTCTTTCTTTTTTTCTTTCTTTCTTTCTTTCTTCCTTCGTCTCTTTCTCTCTCTCTCTCTCTCTCTCTCTCTCTCTCTCTCTCTCTCTCCCTCTCTCTCGTTCCCTTCTTATTTCTCATTCACGATGTATTTCTTTCCATCTCTCTTTCTTTCTTTCTTTCCATGACTCTCTTTTCTCTCTCTTCTCTTTTCCTCTTTCTCTCTCTATCTCCGTCATCATTTCTTTCTTTATTTTTTTCTTCCTCCCTTTTCACTCTCTTTCTGTTATTCATTCTTTATATTACCATCGCTCTCTCTCTCTTTCCATGTCTCTCTTTCCCCATCCTCTCTTTCCTTAGCCCTCTCTCATTATATATTGACTATGTCTTTCCTGTGGTCATTCCGTCTTTATTTTATTTATCCTTTCTGTATTTTATTTATGTTTATGTTTAATTTTAGTGTCCAAAATATCCTCCCCTCTCTCTCTCTCAATAACTTTCTTTTATTTCTTTCGTTCTTTCTTCCCCTCTCTTCTCTTTCTCTTTCCCTGTTCCTTACTCTCTCTACCCCCTCTCTTTCTTTCTTTCTTTCTTTCTTTCTTTCTTTCTTTCTTTCTTTCTTTCTTTCTTTCTTTCTTTCTTTCTTTCTCTCTTTCTTTCTTTCTTTCTCTCTTTCTTTCTTTCTTTCCTTATTTCCTTCTATCTCTCTCTCTCTCCCTTTCTCATTCTCTTTCTCTCTATTACCATCGCTATTTCTCTGTTTTCTCTCTCTCTCTCACTTTCTTTCTTTCTTTCTTTCTTTCTTTCTTTCTTTCTTTCTTTCTTTCTTTCCATTACTCTTTTTTCTTCTCTCTCGCTCTACATTCTTTCTTTATTAAGCACCATTACTCTTTGTAGATAGACAACGGGTGGGTCTTCTTTCTTTCTTACTTCCCCCCCCCCCCCCCCCCTTCTCTCTTTCCCTCCTCTCTGTATCTCCATCCCTCTATCTTTCTTTCTTTCTTTCTTTCTTTCTTTCTTTCTTTCTTTCTTTCTTTCTTTCTTTCATTCTTTCTTTCTTTCTTCCCCCCCCCCTCCTCTCTTTCCCTCCTTCTCTCTCTGTCTCCATCCCCTTTTCTTTCTTTCTTTCTTTCTCCCCCCCCTCCTCTCTTTCCCTCCTTCTCTCTCTATCTCCATCCCATTTTCTTTCTTTCTTTCTTTCTTTCTTTCTTTCTTTCTTTCTTTCTTTCTTTCTTTCTTTCTTTCTTTCTTTCTTTCTTTCTTTCTTTCTTTCTTTCTTTCTCCCCCTCCCCTCTTTCTCTCTTTCCCTCCTTCTCTCTCTATCTCCATCCCCTTTACTTTCTTTCTTTCTTTCTTTCTTTCTTTCTTTCTTTCTTTCTTTCTTTCTTTCTTTCTTTCTCTCCTGTCTTCCCGTCTCTCGCTTTCTCTTACAAATCTATTTACAATTGCATTCTATCTATCTATCTATCTATCTATCTATCTATCTATCTATCTATCTATCTATCTGTCTATCTATCTATCTATCTATCTCCCCCATGCATAATATGATCATTGCAGTCTTCATAGCCTATATACCAGGATTCTGGGCCACTACAGATAAATATATTATTGTGACACAATAACTGCTACTTTTTGTACAATTCTTCTCCCCCCTGGAGGAGTCTTTTTTTTTTGCAGCCACAACTGTTACATTGTAATGGTTGGTTTACAGTCTGGTGCACTTTGTGACATGTTTATGTAGCAGACTTTGTGTACTTAACAGTTTCCAATGTTTCGATTTGTCATTTACACGTTGTAACTTGCATTTTTAAAGTGCTGATTGTGCCCTGATCTAGGCAAAGGGTGCTGAGAATATAATTCCTTTTTAGCAAGTATTTGGAGGCAGAGAGGTTGGCTGTTCAGGCTGCAAATATCGGCACAGAATGAAATGCTGAGGGACAAAGTGACCCAGCAAGAGCACCTGTTCCTCTCCTCTCAGGGGTGATGCTTTATATTCACGGGGAAAAGGAAAAAAAGAAAAGAAAACAGGCTAATTATCAGCACCATTTCTGAACCGTCTTATGTGGAAGATTTGCTCTTTCTAGGTGTCTCTGCTTAATTGCCTTGCCTGGCTGTCTTCATGATGAGTGCTCAGTGATTGGTAAAAACACCGAATTTATTGTATTTAGCAAGAATACAGACAGAAAATGTTGCACAAGTTTTTTGGTTGAAAGAGCACATATAAGACCATTGAGAGTCATTGATCCGAAAAGACACAGAGAACAAGTAAAATCGATTTGAAGCGACCCTCTCGCTCCTTTTTTCACACCATTCAGAGGGTCCTATTCCATATCAGACAAAGGCAGTGCCTTGGGAATGCTAGAAAAGGGGATCCAGGCTCCAGCAAACACCTCTCTTACTAATCTAGACTTTAAAAAATATATATAATAATAATAATAACTTGCTTTATCACCTAAAAAGACCAAGCTTGGCACCAGTGTCCTACTAGAAAAGACGATTGGAAATGGTGGCTCTTATTCAGCAGGCTAACAATCTGTCTGGTCTTAGGGGTTAGGCTGCCTCACCCTTGACCTTTGGGATCACAGTGGCAGCTATCAATATAATGTGGGCCAAAGTTTAAAAAACCACCCCCCTTGGCAGAAATAAAACCTCATGGGGTCATTAAAGGAACCCAAGGGCACGGTCCTTTAAACAAAAATAAAAAAAAATCTTCAAATATCACATAATGATCCTACATGGTTACTCAGAAATGCTAAGAGTTTTGTCATAGGCTCAGTGGCAACCCCCTAATCAGTGACATCACTTGTCTATTTCCCAGGGTTTATTCAGATAAACTTTGCTCCAGGTCTAACCTGCAGATTTTCAAGAGCACAATGGCTGTCTGTCACCAGTACCACCCTCTAATTGTTGTCATCAGACATGCCAAGCTGTAGGTGGCAATGAAAAACCCCCCTATCACCTCCAAAGGGCTGTCTCAGGCTTGTCGCCTGGGCTGATTATCCTGGCAGCAATTGCCCCCCTCTTTTTTTTTTTTTTTTTTTTTGCAATAATAGTGTTTTTTCCATAGTATTAATGTCTAGTTAAAGGGACTCTGGGCTCCTGATAGTCAGTTATTTTTTTGTCCTACCTTAAAGTCTATAATTACAGTGTCTTCCTGTATTTTTTTTGTATTGTTTGAGGAGGCAAAATCATTTGTAATTTCCATTAGCCAGTAAATAGGTAATTAGCATTCAGTGCTGTGTTTAACTTAATTTCTATTAGAGCCAAGGACAAGTGACAATGAAAGAGCGTTTGTTTCATTCGTCAAATCTGACATACATCTTAGCAGAACACTTATCTTAAAATAAAATAAAAAAGTGTACGCCTTGCTGCATCATCTCTGGGAACAAAAAAAAAAAATCCATTACTTTACTGGCCTGCCAATGTCTATTTATTACATCTGTAATATGTTAATGTTCCATTCATTAGTTGGGTGAGTATATAATGAGTATTACACAGGCCATATTCTAAAAGTAGAGGCAGTGCCTTTCTTCCCTCAGCTAGCAGCAGTGCTTCTTAATAATGGTCTGCTTTCTCAACCAGTGCTATGGGTACCACCTAGGGGGCACTTCTGAAAGGTTCAGGTGGGTACAACTGATGATTAAAGTGAACCCATCACAGCAGTCAACTTTTACCTTATGATATACTCTATGTGAAACAAATATTTTTTTTTTTAGTCATTAAATAATAGAGATTGATAGGGAAATGATTTGTAAACAATAACGTTAAATGTATTTCAGTTGCAATAAAGTCACCTCCCCCCCCCCCCCCCCCCACCACCCATGAACTAAATTGAAGTTGAGAATTATTGAAGGGGGGGGGCTAGGTATGTGGGGGGGGGACTTATCAGAATAAAGTTATTAAACTCTAATGCAAAGATAAAGATTGATAAGGAAATGACTGGCAAACAGTGAGTGGCTAGCATTAAATGTATGCCAGTTGCAATAAAGTGACACCCACACAGGGAATAAATTACAGTTGAGAATTTTGTGATTTGGGGGGTGTCTAGGTATTGGGGTGGGGGGTGCAATTTATCAGAATAAAGATATTACTCTACTGCAAAGATACAGTTTGATAAGAAAATGGTTTACAAACAGTAAGTGGCTAGCAACGTATGCCCCCCACCCAGGGATTAAATTAAAGTTGAAAACTCCTGATGGGTGGCTAGGTGTGGGGGGGGGGCAGGGGGGGAAATATAAAAATAAAGTTATTAAACTCTACTGTAAAGATAGAGATTGATAAGAAAATGATTTGCTAACAGTGAGTGGCTAGCATTAAATGTATGCCAGTTGCAATAAAGTGCCCCCCGCCCAGGGACTAAATTAAGGTTGAGAATTGCTGATGGGGGGGTAGTTAAGAATGGGGGGGCAACTTCTCATAAATAAGGTATTAACCTTTACTGCACGATAGAGATTGATAAGAAAATTATTTGCAGTGACTGGCTAACATTAAGTGTATGCCAGTTGCAATAAAGTGGCCCCCACCCAGAGAATATATTAAAGTTGAAAATTCCTGATGTGTGGGGTGGTGACTAGGTATGGGGGGGGGGGGGATTTATCACAAAAAAGTTATTAAACTCTACTGCAAATATAGAGATTGATAAGAAAATGATTTGCAAACAGTGAGTGGCTAGCATTAAATGTATGCCAGTTGCAATAAAGTTACCCCCACCCAGCAAATAAATTAAGGTTGAGAATTGCTGATGGGGGGGGGTAGCTAGGTTTGGGGGGGGGGGCTTCTCTCAATTAAAGTATTAACCTCTACTGCAAAGATAGAGATTGATAAGGAAATTATTTGCAGTGACTGGCTAGCATTAAATGTATGTATGCTAGTTGCAATAACGTGATCCCCACCCAGAGACTATATTAAAGTTGAAAAATCCTGATGTGGGGGGTGGCTAGGTATGTGGGGGGGGGGGGCAATTAATCAGAATACAGTTATTAAACTCTACTACAAAAAGAAGAGATTGTTAATGAAATTGTTTACAAACGGTGAGTGTCTGGCATTAAATGTATGCCAGTTGCAATAAAGTGACCCCCACCCAGACACTATATTAGAGTTAACAATTCCTGATGTGGGGGGGAGGTGAGTATGTGGGGAGGGCAATTTATCAGAATAAAGTTATAAAAAACTCTACTGCAAAAATAAGGGATTGTTAAGGAAATGGTTTACAAACAGTGAGTGTCTGGCATTAAATGTATGCCAGTTGCAATAAAGTGACCCCCACCCAGACCCCAGACACTATATTAAAGTTAACAATTCCTGATGTGGGGGGGGGGGGTGGGTATGTGGGGGGGGGCAATTTATCAGAATAAAGTTATTAAACTCTACTGCAAAAATAAGGGATTGTTAAGGAAATGGTTTACAAACAGTGAGTGTCTGGCATTAAATGTATGCCAGTTGCAATAAAGTGACCCCCACCTAGGCACTAAATTGAAGTTGAAAAACCCTGATGTGGGGGGTGGCTAGGTGTGGGGGGGGGGCAACTTATCAGAATAAAGTTATTAAACTCTACTGCTCTACTGCAACATTGTGCTTAAATGCCATCAGGGCATGGGGCTATAAAATGTGCAGAAGTGTGTGATTGTCATAAGCAAGCTTTCTTTCATAAACATCTGTGTTTTTTTTTTTTTTTAAATGAGGATAAATCATTAAGTTAAAGATTTTCTTTTTCCAATTGGGCGCATGTTTTAAGTCCCATCTATCCCTGCCCCAAACTGGAAGGTGTAGCAATGCTCTCTATTCCTTCTAAGGAATGAGATGAGAGAGAGGAGATCACTGTACTCTTGCTATACCTTGGCTATGGGGATTTTCTTAAAGGCGAGGCTCACATTCCTGACAGGCTGTGTGCTGGCTCTCTCAAACTCACTATATTTAAAGTTGTAGTGTCAAGTTTTTTTTTTTTTTTCTTTCCTCCTTGCAAAGCCTGCAAGACTTAACTAGAACTTCCCTTTCCCAGCAGAGGATATCCCATTCACCTTTCTCCCTTTGCACCCTCTAGGCTCTTTGCCTATTTTTTTTTTTTTTTTTTTTTTTTACTTTTTGCAATCAGTTTTGTTCAATAAACACAGTAAGGGGAGACATTGTATTCCTCTCTTTGTAACAAGGAAATCTTCAATAACGTGCAAAAGGGGACTCATTTCACCTGCCAGCAGTAAAAAGGGATTTGCAGTGATAGGAAGAAGATGCAAGCCATTTGGGACGCTGAGCAAGGAAAATACGTGTTTGGTAGGTTCCTATTTTATTTCTATCTTGTCTGCTTAGCCATCAGATGCATCTATCTCTTTAACTATCTGTTAACCTGATTAATCTGCTGAGCGTGCTTATTTAGCCCCCTGTGCTGAGGCTCTTTGCTTGTTTGTGTGTGCCTGGGTTTCATATAATGTATGATTGTGTTAAAATGATAGCAGGATCAGTTGCAGCAAGCTTTCATCTGTCTTAAGCAGCAGCAGCAATAGCTAGGGCTGCAGATTGCAAGGGTAGCCGGGGCTCTAGGGGGGGGGGGGGGTCCCTACCGGACCAGCACCGGAGCAGGGGGACAGGGGGGTTGGGTACTCACCGTCGGCTGCTCTTGCAAAAGGAACTGCTCCAAGCTGCAGCAGCTAAGGGACAGGTCTCCTCCATGCTGGCTGGCTGGATGGGAATGCTGTGCACACACGGTCCATCAATGAGAAAGGAGCAACACTGCTGCATCAGCCCCCCTGGATGCATCTCCATTAGGCGCCCACCAATGCAATGCATGTGTCCAAAAGCCAGTTCATTGGGGGGGGGGGAAAAAAAATCCTCAGGAGTTAATCAGATTAATATGCACATAAGTTTTCTGACTTGCGTGAGCCAGAAAGTCGGTCTCCTTTAAGATCCCATCTTCCTTTTTCCAATGCATGCTTTAGTTTTTTTAGGCAGATGAAAGCCTTACACTAGGGGGCAGACAGATACTGTACTTCAGTTCTTCGGCAAAAAAAAAAAAATCTCTCTCTCTCTCTCTCTCTCCCCTCTCTCAGCATATGCTCTAATTTAGCACTGTAAATTTTTCAGAGGACCCAACTCCTGACAGCCCCTGGTGATTCTGAAAGTGCCACAAGCCAGTGGTTAAAAAATGGCATTGACTTGGAAGTTAGGAGCAACACAATGGCACTTGCTCACCCCCCCCCCCCCCCCCATTCACAGGACCTCAGTGTGATGGGTGGGTGAAGACACACAAGGCAAGGCACACAGGGACATAGCACACACACAAACACACACACACACACACACACACACACATACATACACATACACACACACATACATACACATACACACACACCAATGCACTTCTGGACAAGTGCTGAGACACATATTACTGGTTACTAGACAGGGCTTCATCATTTACTAGTTGCTAATGAGAATGCACATCTCAATGTAACCTTTACACTTAGGTGGATATGTGCTCATTCTTTTTATTTTCAACAGTTCATCAGACCAGTGCTTGTGGTGTGGCTAATAGATAGATGCATTGAAACACATAGATAGATAGACAGATAGATAGATAGATAGATAGATAGATAGATAGATAGATAGATAGATAGATAGATAGATAGATAGATAGATAGATAGATAGATAGAATATTACTAGGAGAGAGAGAGAGAGACAAACTATGGAATTAAGCACTTACCCATGCATATTACAATATATTATAATATCACTAAGATAGATAGATCACTAGGGAAACACTTATCCATGCACATTACAATATATTGTAATATTACTACGATAGATAGATAGATAGATAGATAGATAGATAGATAGATAGATAGATAGATAGATAGATAGATAGATAGATAGATAGATATGTAATGCACACTTATTCATGCACATCACAAGATATTATAATATTATTATGAGAGAGAGAGAGAGAGATAAAATAGAAAGATCGATAGATATGGGATGCACACTTATCCATGCACATCACACGATATTGTAATATTATTAGGAGGAAGAGCGAGAGATATTGATAGATAGATAGATAGATAGATAGATAGATAGATAGATAGATAGATAGATAGATAGATAGGTAAAGACACACTCATCCATGCACAGCATAAGATATTCTAATATTATTAAGATAGATCAAAGAATGGATGGATAGATGGATTCTTGGATAGATGAATGGATGGATAGCTAGATAGATCACTAGGATGTATATACATCACAAGGTATTATATTATATTACAACCTGTCTATATGACTCTTGAAAGTCACTGAATTGACACCCTTTAATATGATTGCTGAGCATAGCTTCTTAAAGGTATAGAACTAGTTTAAAGCATTTGAAAAAATGCCATGTGAGTGTGGGCTCTCTGGCTTGCGATTCACATAGAAGGTAGACAATGGTAGAATGCATCTGACACAATGCTGGTATTCATTGTATGGCCTAAGATAGCAATACAAAGCTTCACAATGACACCCGAACCATTGCAGCTCTACACTGGCTTGAGATGAAGACCTAAAAACCTTTCAATGTGCTATAGACGAGGCCAGTTGTAAGACCTGACCCATGCAAGTAGTATTGGCTAAGCGTGATTTTACTATTTCCAAGTGGATTTTACATGCTGCGATACACCTCATGTGTCATATATCAAATATTCTTTTATTTTTTATTTTTTATTTTTATTTTTTAATGCTGAAACCCCCCAAAGCAGTGACATTTAGTACTATATGTTTCTACATACCACCGTATAATGTCCCTCTCAGGGCACACTTATTGTGTGTGGGCTGAGAGGGGTATTTCAATGAAAGCTCCAGATTGCATTTCTTCTAGTAATAGAGAAGTAGTGGATCATTTCCAGCAATAGGTCCCTATGTCATCTGTTACATCTTCTACAGCCACCCAGTGCAATGGAGACATGAAAGCTTACGTATCTACTTCTCTAAACACCTATAGTGACATAGTCACATTTATAATACTATATTAATCTGATGTTACTACAGGACTAAACTTCTTAAATTAATATTAAATGCATATATATATATATATATATATATATATATATATATATATATATATATATATAATGTGAAAGTGGAAGACAGAGGAAAGCGGGAGAGGCGTACACATGTGCATGAAAAATGTATACATGTGCATGCACAAGCACCCACACACATATTTATATATCATACACACATGTAGAATAAACATAGCCTTGGAAAAGTGTTGCTTGAGGTTTTCCTATAGCTTTTTTTATATATATATATATAACTGATAAAACATATCACTTCTGATACATAAAGAAGGTGTCCATTGCATTGGGTAAGCTTAGTACATAGCATGCTATAGTCTTATCCCCCATACGGACAGAGCACAAGAACAAGGGAAAAGGATAGTTCCGTATAGCGCTCAGTGACAAGGAGAAGGGAAACTAACATTTGCCAGCAGTAAAATAATAGACCTTCCCAGGTAATCATGACACTTTGGCTTGTCTGTGCAATTAGGCTTAAACCAACAAGCCTGTGTAGCCCTTGGCTGACACCGAATGCCTGTGCCTGGGCTAAAATAATAACCAGAGCTATGCACTTTGTGATGGTCAAGTGATCAAACAGCAGCGAGTCTCATTCTCCAGTATTGTCCATTTGAACCTTCATCACCCCTCCAGTGACTGGTCACCCATTCATCTTCTCTGCATACTCCACCATTGCAGACTGATCTGCCTGCCTATACAATGTATAGGAGGGTAGGTCTGTGCATAAGCATACATCAGCAACAATTTTCTTATATTGTATTATTTCTCATTAGCAGGTGAAAAGCACATATCTCTTTTTTTACCCATCCAGATACTTCCAGCAGGAGTTGGGTGCAGCTTTCCCTGCCTATAGAATAGAAGGCATTCTATAAATCTGTACATAAGCATGCATAAGCATTGGGTATACTGTATTATATTTTATTATATTATATTAGTATATTATATTATATTTAAATATATTATGTTATATATAGTTATTTTTCACCAGCTTGTGTTTAACATTTTTTTTTACCACCCAAATAATTCCAGTAAGCATTGAGTGCATCTCTAATCTACGTGCCTATAGAATGCATATCAGGCTAGGTCTGATTTTTTTTACCACCCAAATAATTCCAGCAAGCATTGAGTGCATCGCTAATCTACGTGCCTATAGAATGCATATCAGGTTAGGTCTGTGCATATATAAATCAGCATTGATTTTCTTCACTTCTATTATATTATTATTATATATTTTTTTTTTTGCAGTCACCACCACTCCACTATAATAATTGCAATTTTCTACAAAATTTCTACATCATAGTGAAACGATGGCCCAAGTGACAGCAATCATTGTAGGATTTTAGGACACTCGCTATAGTAATTGCAATTTTCTACAACATATCTACATCATAGTGAGACGATGGCCCAAGTGACAGCAATCACTGTAGCATCTGAGCTGTGTCCTGCAATAACCTCCTTACAGAGAGTTAAAAAGGTTAAGGGACAGAAAGTGATCAGAGCTGCACCCAACTCTTGCTTGGAAGGTATGTGGATGGGTAAAAAGAGTTATGTCTCTCACATGCTAGTGAGAAATAATAATAGAGGATAATCAATGAGGATGCATATACTTAGGCACAGATCTACCCTCATCTACATTCCTTAGGCAGGCAGATCAGAATTGCACCCAACTCTTGTTGGAAGTATGAAAAATGAGCTGTGTCCCTCAGCTGTCCATGAGGCATTGATAAAATATAATATACTATAATAAAATATACTATAATATAATATAATACAATATAATATACTCGTTGCTGATGCATGCCTGTGCACAGATCTACCCTCCTACCCATTCTATAGGCAGAACTGCACCCAACTCTTGCTTGGAGGTATGTGGATGGGTAAAAAGAGTTGTGTCTCTCACATGCTAGTGAGACATGATAACAGAGGAAAATCAATGAGGATACATACTTAGGCACAGATCTACACTCGTATACATTCCTTAAGCAGGCAGATCAGAACTGCACCCATTTCTTGCTGAAAGTATAAAAAAAATGAGCTGTGTTCCTCAGGTGCCAATGAGAAATAATATTAATAACATAATATAATATAATCATTACTGATGCATACCTGTGTACAGATATACCCTCCTACGCTCAGGTGACAGTGAGAAATAATAGCATAATATAATAACATCAAGGCTGATGGATACATATGCACAGATCTACTTCCCTATGCATTCTATAGGCAGAGATGCACCCAAATTTTGCTGGAAGTTTAATAAAGGGGCTGTGCCAGTGAGAAACAATAAAGGTCCCCCAGGTGCCAGTGAGAAATAATAAAATACAATATAATATAATATCATATCATATAATCCTTACTGATGAATACATGTGCACAGATCTACCCACCTAATATAATAGATAATAAAATCAATACTGGTGCTTACTCTCTCCTATACATTCTAAAGGCAGGCAGATCAAACTCTTGATGGACGTATAATAAAGGAGTTTTGTCCCTCAGATGCCAGTGAGAAATAATAATATGATAGATAATAAAATCAATGCTGGGTGCCTACTTATGACACCTATGCACATATGTACTCCCTCTTATACATTCTAAAGGCTGGCAGATCCAACTTCTGCTGGTCTTTAGATGGGTACAAAAAAGAGAGCTGTGTCTCTCACGTGCCAGTGAGACATAATACTATAATACAAGCAAAATCAATGGTAATGCTTACTTGTGCACAGCTCTACCCAGCATTCTATAGGCATCTTAACATCGACCCCCCTATACACTCTATAGGCAGAGCTGCACCCAACTCTTGCTGGAAGTATAATAAAGGAGCTGTGTCCCTCAGATGCCAGTGAGATATAATAATAAAATACAATATAATATAATATCATATAATCATTACCGATGCATACCTGTGCACAGATCTACCCACCTAATATAATAGATAATAAAATAAATGCTGGTGCATACTTATGCACATATTTATTCCTCCAATATATGCTAAAGGCAGGCAGATCAAACTCTTGCTGGAAGTATAGAAAAGGAATTGTGTGCCTCAGATGCCAGTGGGAAATAACAATATAATAGATAATAAAATCAATGCTGGTGCCTACTTTTACACATATGTTCTCCCCCCCCCCCCCATACATTCTATAGGGAGGCAGATCCAACTCTTGCTGGTCCTTAGATGGGTATAAAAAAGAGAGTTGTGTCCCTCACGTGCAAGGGAGAAATAATACTATGATAAAAGAAAAAAATGAATGGTGATGCTTACTTATGCACAGCTCTACCCAGCATTCTATAGGCATGTTAACATTTACCCTCCTATACACTCTATGGGCAGAGCTGCACCCAACTCTTGCTGGAAGTATAGAAAATGAGTTTTGTTCCTCAGATGACAGTGATAAATAATAATAGAAGATAAAAACAATGCTGCTGCCTGCTTATGATACTTATGCACATATGTCCCCCCCCCCCCCCATACATTCTATAGGCAGGCAGATCCCACTCTTGCTAGTCCTTAGATGGGTACTAAAAAGAGTTGTGCCCCTCACGTGCCAGGGAGACATAATACTATAATAAAATAAAATAAACAATGGTGATGGCTTACTTATGCACAGCTGCACCCAGCATTCTAATAGGCATGTATATCTACCCACCTATACACTCTATACACCCTATAAGCAGAGCTGCATCCAACTCTTGCTGGAAGTATAGAAAAGGAGTTGTGTCCCTCAGATGCAACTGAGAAATAGTAATATAATAGATAATAAAATCAATGCTGGTGCCTACTTATGCACATATGTACTCATTCCTATACATTTTAAAGGCAGGCAGATCAAACTCTTGCTGGAAGTATAAAAAAGGAGTTGTGACTTATGTACATATGTTCTCTCCCCCCCCCCCTATACATTCTATAGGCAGGCAGATCAAACTCTTGCTGGTCCTTAGATGGGTACAAAAAAGAGAATTGTGCCCCTCACATGCCAGGGAGACATAATACTATAATAAAAGAAAAAACAATGGTGATGCTTACTTATGCACAGCTCTACGCAGCATTCTATAGGCATGTTAAAATCTACCCCTTATACACCTCTATAGGCAGGGCTGCACCCAACTCTTGCTGGAAGTATAGAAAAGGAGTTGTGTGCCTCAGATGCCAATGAGAAAGAATAATATAATAGATAATAAAATCAATTCTGGTGCCTACTTATGATACTTATGCAATATGCACACATGCCCCCCCCCCCTATACATTCTATAGGCAGGCAGATGCAACTCTTGCTGGTCCTTAGATGGGTACCAAAAAAGTGTTGTGCCCCTCACATGCCAGTGAGACATAATACTATAATAAAAGAAAAATCAATAGTGATGCTTACTTATGCACAGCTCAACCCAGCATTCTATAGGCATGTTAAAATCTACCCCCCCCCCCCCCCCATACACTCTATAGGCAGAGCTGCACCCAACTCTTGCTGGAAGTATAGAAAATGAGTTGTGTCCCTCAGATGCCAGTGAGAAAGAATAATATAATAGATAATAAAATCAATGCTGGTGCCTACTTATGACACTTATGCACGTATGTTCTCCCTCCTATACATCCTATAGGCTGGCAGATCCAACTTCTGCTGGTCCATAGATGGGTACAAAAAAGAAAGTTGTGCCCCTGACATGCCAGGGAGACATAATACTATAATAAAAGAAACAAATCAATGGTGATGCTTACTTATGCACAGCTCTACCCAGCATTCTATAGGCATGTTAAAAGCAATCCTCTGATTTTTTTTTTCTCTCTCTTCCTCTCCTTCTGCCCTTTTGCAATTATTATTATTATTATTTATTTTTTTTTAATAGATTTTTTTTCTTTTTCCTCCCTCTTCACCTTCCAGCACCTTATTGTGTCTGGTTGAAAGAGCAGTGTGTAGCTTTGCCTTTTGCTTGATTCCCAATTGTGTGTGTGTGGGGGGGGGGGGGGGGGGGTATTGCTGCTGGTGCTGGCTGGGCTGGCTAGTAGATTGTAGTGTAGCAGAGCAGACTGTCTCTAGGACCTTGGACACCAGCAAGAGAGTCGCAAAAGCAAAAAAAAAAAAAACCCTGTACCACTAGGGCCGGGTCTGACCAATAGGGTGCGAGGGGAGGGCCAGGGAGCCCTGACCAGTTAAAACACAATCTCTCAACCCCCCCCCCCTCCCCTTATAAGGAGCGGCGTCACCATGGTAACGTGTGCTAAGTTGCAGCAGTGGTGTCAAAGTTCACTATATAGAGAGCTCAGTGAGCTGATCGGAGAGACACCACACTCTGCCAGCCCTTTCCTACAAATCGCAATCACTTCCTACAACCTTCCTCTCCAGAACACCCCCCACCACCCCCTTCTTTTTTTTTTGCTCTCTCCAAAAAAAAAAAACCCAACCCCCCCCCCCTTTTTTTTTTTTTTTTCCTGCTGCAACCACCCCAACCCCTCTCCTCCTCTTTAGCATATTTGATCACTTTGATTCCAAAGCTCCTGCCTTTTATTTGAAGGTTTATTCTGCATGAAGGATGTCCAGCAAGCTGTGAACTGCTCCTCTTTTTTTTGTAATTTTTATTTTTTTTATTTATTATTGCAATTATTATTATTATTTGCTGGAGGAAGAGAGGAGAGGAGAGAGCAAGAAGAGCAAAGAAAAGGAAAGAAGTGGACTTCTTTTTTTTTTTTTTTCTTTTTTTTTTTTTTTTCCTTGTGTGTGTTTGCATGCTCTGCTCGCAAGAGAAGGGAGAAAGAAGAAGGGGATCTGAGCAAGTCTTTGCTGCTGCTGCTGCTGCTGCTGGAGAGAGGCTCCCCTACTGGCTGCCAGCGCTGGAGGAGAAGCAAGAGAAGCGGGTCTCTTCCCCCCCCCCTTCTACCCCCCCCACCCCCCCCACATCCCCCCTCCCTTGTAAATCCTTAACCCTTCGTCTGTCTTCTTCATGGCTTTCCTGAATGGCTGACTGTGATGATGTTCCCAGGACCTGGCCCCCAGCACTAAGTCTGCTGCTGCACCTCCGAAGTGTGCTGCTCTGTCCCCCCACTACCACCACCACCTTTGCAGCACAACTCATCTAATTGCCGGCTTTTTCTTTTTTCTTCAATTTTTTTTTTTTTTGCTCAACATCACCCCCCCCCCCCCCCCAAAAAAAACCCCCCACCCCCCCCCCCCTTTTTTTTTTTTTTTTTTCATCTATTAAAGCTGCCTGATCCCACCAGCAACCATAAGAAGAAAAAAGCAGATTGGAATAGGTCCCCCTCATTAGATATGGCAATGGTAGTGGGTGCGTGGCGAGACCCTCAGGACGATGTGCCAGGAAGCCAACCTTCGCAGCCCCCTCCGGTGCAGGGGCCAGGGGGGCGCCCCACACCCCGCAGACCCCGGGGCAAGGAGTGCCCTCCGCCGCCCCTGCCCAGTCGAACCCGACCAGCCAGCCCAGCCAGAACCAAGGCGAGAAGCAGCAGCAGCAGCACATCGAGTGCGTGGTGTGCGGGGACAAGTCGAGCGGCAAGCACTACGGCCAGTTCACTTGCGAGGGCTGCAAGAGCTTCTTCAAGCGAAGTGTCAGGAGGAACCTGTCTTACACTTGTCGTGCCAACAGGAACTGCCCTATAGACCAGCACCACCGCAATCAGTGTCAGTACTGCCGGCTCAAAAAATGCCTCAAAGTTGGCATGAGACGGGAAGGTATTGGGTTTTCATTTGTTTTCTAGTCTTGCCTATTGTTCTACATGTCACCCCCCCCCCACCCCCCCCACCTCCCTTTTTTTTGTTTTTTCTTCTTTTTTTTGTTCTTCTTCCCCCTCCACCATTCACAGTAACTTTTGCATGGCCGAGGTCTGTGTAGACTTTGCTTGCTTTTCTTTTTTTTTTTTCTTTCTTTTTTGTTTTGTTTAGCCCTTCATCGCTCCCCAACTGTCATGGCTAATCATCAGTCCCTCCAGTACCTTAAAGAGGACTGCTAAAAGTAGAAATCAAAACTATTATGTTATTATTACTATGCAGGACTACTATAGCGCCAACACTTAGCGCTGTGCTCACTGGTACTCAGTAGTTAGGAGGGCCCTGTTCCTGGGAGCTTACAATCTGTGCAGGGATCCAGTATAGGGCAGTGAAGTGGTTAAAGCAAAACATGCATATTCTTTTTTTTTTATTATTTTTATTATTATTAGTGTTAGGGATCTAGTCTAGGGCAGTAAAGTAGGATCTAACAATGCACAGTATCTTTTTTAGCTGTCCTATGCAGGGATCCAGTACAGGGCAGTGAAGTGGTTAAAGCAAAACATGCATATTCTCTTTTTTTATCATTATTAGTGTTGGGATCTAGTCTATGGCAGAAAAGTAGGATCTAACAATGCACAGTTTCTTTTTTTCTCTTGTCCTATGTAGGGATCTAGTATAGGGCAGGGAAGTTGGATTTGATAATGCATATTATCTTATTTTTTTTATCTTTAGTGTTCTGTTTAGGGATCTAGTCCAGGGTAGTGAAGTTGAATCTAAGAATACATATTATCTTGTTGTATCTTTTATTAATTGTTCTATGTAGGGATCTAGTCTGGGGCAGTGAAGTAGAATCCAACAATGCACAGTATCATGTTATCTTTATTAATGACCTGTGTAGGGATCTAGTCCAGAGCAGTGAAGTGGGATCTAACAATGCATAGGATCTTTATTTTATCTTTAGTGTTCTGTTTAGGGGTCTAGTTTAGGGTAGTGAAGTGGGATCTAACAATGCATAGGATCTTTATTTTATCTTCAGTGTTCTGTTTAGGGGTCTAGTTTAGGGTAGTGAAGTGGGATCTAACAATGCATAGGATCTTTATTTTATATTTAGTGTTCTGTTTGGGGGTCTAGTCCAAGGAATTGAAGTTAAAACTATCTTGTTTTATCTTTATTAATGTTCTATATAGGGATCTATTCTAGGGCAGTACAATATAATTCAACAATGCCCAGTATCTTTTTAACTTTGACCTATGTAGGGATCTAGTCTAGGGCATTGACTTAGGATTTAACAATGCATAGGGTCTTTATTTTATCTTTAGTGTTCTGTTTAGGGATCTAGTTTAGGTCAGTAAAGTGTGATCTAACAGTGCATAGGATCTTTATTTTATATTTAGTGTTCTGTTTGGGGATCTACTTTAGGGCAGTAAAGTGGGATCTAAAAATGCATAGGATCTTTATTTTAACTTTAGTCTTCTGTTTAGGGATCTAGTCCAGGAAAGTGACGTTAAAACTATACAGGGTAGTAAAATATAATTCAACAATGCCCAGTATCTTTTTAACTTTGACCTATGTAGGGATCTAGTCCAGGGCAGTGACCTGGGATCTAACAATGCATAGGATCTTTTTTTTTTTATCTTTAGTGTTCTGTTTAGGTATTTAGTCTAGGGTACTGAAGTACAATATAAGAATACATACTCTTTTTTTTTTATCTTAATTAATATTCTATGTAGGGATCTAGTTTATGGCAGTGAAGTGCAATCTAAAAAAATACAAAGTATTTTATTTATTTTTTAAATGTTCTATTTTGAGATCTAGTCCTTGGGTAAATGAGTGGTTAATGTAAAAATGCATAGTATTTTTTATTTTTTATTATTAGGATTAATAATATTATTCATGCCTGCTTCAAGTAAAAAAAAAAAAAAAACTCCCTCTCCATGGAATAATCTGCCTGGCCCCTGTGACCTAGAATGTCATTCTGCACAGGAGTTAAAACTGATTAAGATCAGAGGACAGTGAGGAGCAGGCTCGTCTAACAGCTCTCCCTCTCCCTTTTTTTCCCTCTCCCCTTCCATTAAAAAAAGGGACTATTTAAGTTCCTGCTTTGCTGTGCATGTGTGCATGTGTGTGTGTGTGTGTATGTGTTTATGTGTGTGTGTGTGTTTCCCCTTGTGAAAGTCAAAGCCTTTTGTGATATAAATTTAGACAAGGACAGAGAAGGGCTGATAGTGTGCAGAGCTTTGCCTGAGCAGCAGGCTGTCTTCTGTAGGCTAGGGGGGGTTACAGCCTCCCTTTGTGTTCCAGCTGCTCTGGCTAACCCTATCCTGTCTACAATGTCACGCACATCTCCCCCAGAATGTGGCCAACTCCAAACAATACTTTCCCAAATCCCCACCGTCCCCCAAACCTTCCCCTTCAACCATCCCTTGCCTTTTTTTCCTTGCATGCAATTGCACTGAAAGAAAAAAAAAAAAATAACCCCACACACACCGAGGCCTGCAACTGCTAGCAATTGTCTAGGAATTCAAATCAGGGAGATTTCTATGTTGTTGTTTTTTTTATTTTTTTTTATTTTTTTATTATTATCATTCTGTTTTTTAAAGTCCTGTTCTAACAGGACCAGAGCTTTTGTATTTAAAGAAAAAAAAAAAACAAGCATAATTAAAATCAATCCGCAATATTATATGTGTAGATGGGAGAGGGAAACAGAAGGACATTATGAGCACATATGGGAGAATAAATTGGATGTCTTCTTCTTTTGGGGATGTCAGCAGATTTTTTTTTTTTTTTATTAAGCAAGCACAGCAGCGATATTTAAGCAATTGTGGAATGGCTTTTCTTATGTGTTGTTGTAATTTAATCATAAAACACAACAACAACAGAACAAATCTGAGCACAGGGAAATAAGAAACACTGTAGCAAGAGTTGATTTTTTTTTTAATTATTATTTTGTTTTATTTTGCTACTGTAGAATGAATAAGAAACACTATAGCAGTACTTGATTTCTTTTTATTTTTATTTTTTTATTATTATTCTTTTTTGTATTGTTTGTTTTTATGTTGCTACTAGAATAGATCGCTTTGCATGACAAAAAGTCAAGCAGATACTTACATATTAATTATTGCAGTTTCTTCTTTATTTACTGCAGCCGTACAGAGGGGCAGAATGCCACCTACACAGCCTACCCATGGCCAGTTCGCCTTGACAAATGGGGATCCTCTCAACTGCCATTCCTACCTATCCGGATATATATCTCTTCTCCTGAGAGCAGAACCCTACCCGACCTCTAGATTTGGCAGCCAATGCATGCAACCCAACAACATTATGGGCATCGAGAACATTTGTGAACTGGCAGCCAGGATGCTCTTCAGTGCCGTGGAATGGGCACGGAATATTCCCTTCTTCCCAGACCTGCAGATCACAGACCAAGTGGCACTGCTCAGGCTGACCTGGAGTGAGTTATTTGTCCTGAACGCTGCCCAGTGCTCCATGCCACTCCATGTTGCCCCTCTCCTGGCCGCTGCTGGTCTCCACGCTTCCCCTATGTCTGCGGACAGAGTGGTGGCCTTTATGGACCACATACGAATCTTCCAAGAGCAAGTGGAGAAGCTCAAAGCATTACATGTGGACTCGGCTGAATATAGTTGTTTAAAAGCTATAGTTCTCTTCACTTCAGGTAAGACCAGTTCCT
>NW_027507892.1:7550798-7555798 GCF_037356315.1 Lithobates pipiens | reverse complement strand
GGAAAGTTTGCAGGAGAAATCGCAATGTGCATTGGAAGAGTATGTTAGAAGCCAATATCCCAACCAACCAACCAGATTTGGCAAACTCTTACTCCGTCTACCTTCTCTCCGCACTGTGTCCTCTTCTGTCATAGAGCAATTGTTTTTCGTCCGTTTGGTAGGTAAAACCCCTATAGAAACCCTCATTAGAGATATGTTACTCTCTGGAAGCAGTTTCAATTGGCCCTATATGTCCATACAATAAGTACTGAATAGGGGAAAATGGAGGGCAAAACAAAAACAAAAAAATAAACAAAAAGACTTTTTTGGGGGTCGTTTGCTTAAAGTTTTCTTCTACTAAGGCTGTTACAAGTTTACTTACAGAAGAGGGGAAAAAAAAAATATTGGACTGTGAATTAAAAAAAAAAAAAAAAAAGACTATGATGAACTCTTACACATAATGCATTTAAAACTGTCTCGTTCAGAACAACTTGCTACTTTTTTTTTTGTAAAAAAAAAAATATCAAAAACAAAAAACAGGAAATTTTAGTATTTTTTTTTTTTTTTTTTTTTGGTAAACTATCGCTTAAAAAGTGCATTTATGGAATTGTGGAGGAAATTAGCAAGAAAGAAAGTTCTTTTTTTTCCAAATTTTAAATTGTCCTGTGTCTATGTATCTATAGCTGTTTTCTTTCCTTTTTTGTATTTTCCTGGTTCCAAACCAGTTTACTCTGTGGTTCTATTCAAGTTTTTTTTTTTTTCTTCTTCTTTTTTAATATATATATATATATATATATTCTTGACTTAAGAAAGAGAAAAACTGTATCCTTAAAATTATATGTTCTGTAAGAATTAAAACAAAGTCCATGAAAGTATCATAGGAAAAAAATGGAACTTAAATGTTGAAAAGGAACTTAAGTTGGAAGCGCACTTATAAGTGATGAGCCTAATTTAATTATTGAACGCCAGATCTGTAATTATATCCCCATTTGAACCACATAAGTCTCTTCACTACACAGATTTTTTTTTTTAATATTATTATAATTATTATTATTTTATTTTCACAAATAAACTGTGGGGTTGAAGTGAAAGGGACGCTGTATATTAAGACAGCAATTTAGCTAAGTACAGTTTTTTTTTTTTTTTTTTTTTTGGAGGGAGGAGGGGGCAATTGTGTTCTTTGCAGTATTCTCCAAATGTTCTGAAGCTCCTATAACTGTTTGTATATTTGCAAATCCCTTTGTATTATAATTGTTGATATTTCCATTTTTTTTAAAGAGGAAAAGATACAATTCAAATCAGCATGTCAGATAACACTGTTGGCACTTATAAATAATGTGATTGATTCGGTATCTAGATTTTACAGTTTTGTGTTAAAAACTGAAGGTTTATATATTTTTTTTTTGTTTTTGTTTTTTTGTTTTTGTTTTTGTTTTTTGATTTTTTTTTTTTTTTAAGTGCAACATTTTTTTTTTCTGTATACTGTAAAAGTTATAATAACTGAACTGTTTGGTCAAGTCTTTGTGTGTTATATTCCAAGAAAAAAAATGAAAGTATTCAGAAATTAAACTATTATTTGATATCTGAAAACCCTTTGGCTGTGACAAGTGTCTTTAAAAAAAAAAAAAAATGACCCTCATTGCATATTGTTTTATTGAGAGGGGATTTAACCTGTTCTGCGTTGGGGACCCATGCTATGGAGTGTCTGCCTTGCAGAAGGGGTTAAAGTGACTGTGTGTCCTGTTTGTCCAAACGTGTAGCAGTGTATTTGCATGCCTAATTCGACAGGAAACGCTTAAACCAATGGTTTATCTATGGTTTAAGAGGTGCTGTACAATATTGCAACCCATTCTTAGTAACCTAATCCCCCTGTTTAATTAAAAATGGATTTCCAAGAAAGAAAAAAAAGGCCCGTACTTTTAAGTGCCTGCAGAGCTATTTTAGCGAAGTATATTGTTAAACTTATCCAAAAAAAAAAAGTAAAAAAAAAAAAAAAAGAAAGGAAAAGGTCGTCTGCATCTATTTTATGAACGTGAAAAATAAAGAACTATTTTGTAAATATCTGGTATACACGCACAGGATATTTGAGACAGATTTGTATATACAGCTCAGTTGCTTTATATTGAGTTTTTGTTATTATTATAATTTTTTTTTTTTTCATCTTGTGGTTCAAAAATATTTTTCTTGGTGGCCATTGATCATTGAAGGGGGGTTGACTTAGCTTAGAGAGCTGATGGTCTATTTAATAGTCTATTTTAAAAATGAGGTAACATCCCTTTTTGGTATGCCAGGGTGGTATAAAAAAAAGAAAATAATAGGACTGAGGAGTATTTCTTTTTTTTTTTTTTTGGTCCTAGTCGGTCTATCATTATCCAGGTGCCAATGTGCCAATGGATTTAAAAGCCCAACTTGCTTCGCTAGATTAGGGAGGCATGCTGGGACATGTAGTGCTTTGTCAGCTGGAAAGTTGCAGATGCCCCCTCTTGCCCTCCCCCTAGACTGTGCACCCATCACCTTATATGCCTCCTGTCCATTATAAGACTTTCTTCTTAGACATCTATGATTGTGGGCTAATATTTTGTACCAAAAAAAAACAAAACAAAAAAACGGGCCATATTTTCAATATACGGAAAGGTCACTTTAATTTATTGTAAATGCACGCCTGGACTATGGACTCTTTGATTGATTGGGATTGATGATGGCGTTTAATATGCACTCATGTATGTATAAACACACATCCTACACATACATATGCATCCATAGACACACATACACACTCTGGGAGACGAGAGTGAGCTGAGAATTACATTTGCAGAGTATTGCTGACCTCTAGGTTTAGGTTCCTCTATTGCAAGTCATTTTTTTTTTTTTTTTTTTTTTTTTGTGAGTGTATGAAGTTTTTTTGTATTCAAAGTAAAAGAGAAAAAAAAAAGAAAAAAAAAAAAAAGAACAATTCGCAGAATCTCGTTTTTGTGTTAGCTTGTTGTAAAACATGTGTTGTAAATTGTCATTGATATTAAATTATAATTTATGAATTTGAAAATCAAAAAACCCAGTCCCTGTCCTTATTATATGTGTGCAGAATGCAACAGTATCTGGTGGGAGTGTTTTTATTTAATTTTTTTAATTTTTAATTTTTAATTAATCTATTGGTGGATGTGATGATGGTTAAAAAAAAAAACAGAATTTAAAAAGAAGAGAGAAAGATTGCGATTGAATGAATGTTTGGATTTAAAGACTCGTGCTTAGGTTTAAGTTTTTTTTTTTTTTTTTTTTTATGCAAGTTTTCCTAGAACAAAAGCATCTGAAAAAAAATAAAAGGACAAAAGGGGGAAGGGGGTGATTTAGGAGCAAGTTGTCTGAGCTGTTAACCCTTTGGAGGTACTCAGGGGCTGCCTTGGCATGGGGATGGGTGAGCAAGGGTTAACTCCTTCAAGATTGAAACACTGTATATAAGTGGTTTTTTTTAGTTGTTGTTTTTCTGGCTGCTCTGAGAATGCTTTATTTATTTCCAATGCTGGTGTGTTAGCCAAACACGATCTCAAACAATAAAAAATAAAAATAAAAAAATAAATAAAAATACACAGAAGAGATCTCTTTGATCCACACCATTTTTATTGCACTAACATTGGCTACCTAGGAGGGGAAAAGGGGGATCTCTTATGCTAGGTCTGATCTATAGTGGATTAGAATAAGTGTGTGTGTGATCTGCTGTGCAGTTTTTGCAGATGATCCTCAGTGATCACCCAGCCAAGCCTCCTTTTCCTTTCTGTTATCAAGGCTCAGAGCTTGTGTTTACTCTATAGAGGAATTTTAGGGGGTGTTTTTAGTGAGAAACCAAGCGTGTGAAAGTATGCCTTTAAAGCTTTGCTGGTGACTTGGTTGTCCTATTAGCTGAGCCAACATGGCGTCTCTCAGTGCAATACAAGCCCTAGTAATACAAAACACATGAGACAAGACAGGCAGGAGGACCCTTCATCTACTAGCCCCAGCCTCAGCAGCAGCAGGCAGGCAGGCAGGCAGCATAAAACAACACTGTGCAACTGCTGAGACCACCAGAGTAAATAACACACAGTATTCTCATCACACACACACTGCCATTGTCTCCTATCACATGACCACTAAATACAAAAATAAGCCCCTAGCTGCCCACCAGGGTGGTTCATGGTAGCCCTGAGATGGTGTGGTCTTTAGAATTGCATAAGCCACATTCACACCACCCTGCTTGGGGGTTGATTTTTACTAAAAGCAAAAATGTAGTTGACTTGGCAAGGGAGGTTGCACTTGGTAAGGGAAGGTTGCACTTTGCATGGGAATTTGCTCCAGAGCTTAAAGACTACTTACTCTACTGACTTAGGCTGGTCATGCAACTCTACCATTTTCTTGTTCTATTTTCTTTAGATTTACCTTCAACTATGTAGTGTAAGGGTCTTTAAGTGTTTAGGTTTGGCCTCATATTATATGGTTTTGGTAAATCTAAAGGAAAGCTGAATAAGAAAATTGCACATGCCTTACAAGCATGTGCAAAAAAAAAAAGTGTTTTTTTTAATTACTTTAATTACTTACTTTATAACGTGAAACTTTATCCACTTCACCAAGCTCTGGGGACAAATCTCACTTTGTAATGTGCAACTTCTCTTGCAAAGGTGCCAACCCCAGAGTTCTCATCACACACTTCAAATGGTTGCATGTCATTGCCCCCCTATTGCATGGTCTTCCAAATACAAAATAAGCCCCCCAGCCTGGTGCATAGTATTCGTGAGATCGTGTGTGCTCGAGAAATAAGCCACATTCACACCACCCTGCTTGAGGTTGATTAACTAAAAGCAAAGAGGCAGTGGACTTGCCCTTTGCAAGGGAATTTACTGCAGAGCTTAAAGAATGAGCAGAAACTCTACTAACACAAGCAAAATATACTATTTAAAAAAAAAAAAAATCATTTAATTGCAAAGTGAAACCTACTCACCAAGTTCTAGGGCAAATTCCCCATTTTCAATGTGCAACTTCTCTTTCAAAGGTGT
>NW_027507892.1:7528298-7540798 GCF_037356315.1 Lithobates pipiens | reverse complement strand
GTGTGTGTATATATATATATATATATATGAGTATTTTATTTATTTATTTATTTTAACCTAAATCACTTTTATGGGTGTGTAGGCTATATTTACATATATAGACTGACGTAACATGCCACCTATGTGAATATGACCTGTGGGTTTTGTTTGCTTATTTATTTTGGGAGCCCAATTCAGCTGTATGGGGTGCCCCCCCCCCCCCCCCCCTCATTGTGTTTCGGTCCTATTAGTCTAATGGGCAGTTGATAGTGAAATCAGATGAAGCAGCCCATTATTGGAGTTCTCAGTCTGTTGATTTTATGATTGTATTTATGTATTTTTGCTTGTTGTGGAGTCCAGGCAATGATGGGTGTAATTGATTGACACGATTCCCCCTTCTTTCAATTCTGAAGGGAAGACGTTTATTTCCATTAAAGGCCCTTAAACATTTTTTTTTTTTTTTTTTATCTCCAGCCACCTAAAACCGTCGCAGATTGGGCAATAATCCTTTTCTTGGGGAAATGAACCAAATGGAGCCTCTCAAACAATTATTAACGACTATTAGAACGCTGATTATTCTTAACTAATAACAAAGTTGTAAATTGCCACCTTTCTCTGAAATATTTCTCGTCTGTCAGCGCCGATTTGATTAATGTCACCCAGTTGCTTGAAGGCAAATTTCGCCAGGCTTGGGCGGGATGAGCCCTTGAGTGGTCAGGGGGAGCAGCTGAAAGCGATCTGTACCGCTCTCTGGAATTTGGCGCATCCGAAAGTCAGACAGGCGCACACTAATATACATGTACACCGGTGATCATAGTATAAACAATCCGAAATAATCCCGAACACATTACAACAGACATCTGGCTGGATGATAATTGCATAGAAATCTATTACATGCAAATACGGTCTTGGCATCATTTATGCCCGCCCGCACCATTCCCATTTAACCCTGTCAATGCCAGACATGGCTTCTTTTTTTTTTTTTGGGGAGGGTTAGCAGCACCTTCCTTGCATATTAAGCATGCAGTTTAATTCACACATCCCCACTTTTTAAAATCATAGCATCGTTGCAATTACAGATATTTATTAGCAATAACGTTTTAGCTTTTGTTTATATATATATATATATATTTTTTTTTTTTTTTTTTTTTTTTAATGCTGCTAGTTTAAAATAATTTAGATATTACTATTCCATTTAAACTTTTTTTTTTGTATATTCTAAGCTTTTTTTTTATTATTTATTTACTGCTAATTTATATAGTGGAGAAAAAGTGTCAGTAGGGTCCGTTTTGGATAAGGCATCTCATGCTAATTTATATACTTATAATAAACACTATATAATAATATATATTATTTATAATAATAATATTATATAATACATTGCTATTCTTTTTCAAACCGCTGAAGTGTAGCCTATGAAAGATCGAATGTTAACAAATGAGTACAGACAGGGGGATGAGAATTGACCTCTGGTTGCCTGTTGTACTGCACTACACCGATGTTTGCGCTATAAGGTTGCAGCCTCCTGTGTTGCAAGTCTTTTGACGCAGACTGTCCATGTGCCCAATAGTAATATGAAGAAGCTACTACATCGTCTACCAACATCTCTCCTGCTTGCTGAAAAAAAATCCAGGGCAAAGGTTGCTAAACCACAAGCCCAGTGGGTGCACTTGTCTCCGTATTTCTCTCCTGCACTCTTCTCCTGCCCTCCTCTGGTGCTTTCCTCACCTGCACTCCTCATCTGCACTCCTCTTGCCCGATCTCTTTCTCCTACACCTCTCTCCTGCACTCCTTGCACTTCTTTGCTGTACTCTTCTCCTGCACTCTTCTCTTGCCCCATCTCCTCTCCTTCACTCCTCTCCTGTCCTCCTCTGGTGCTTTCCTCACCTTCAATTTTCGTCTGCACCCCTCTGCACCTCTCTTCTTTTCCTGTACTTCTTTCCTGTACTTCTCTCCTACACGCCTCTCTTGCCCAATCTCCTCTCCTGCACCTCTCTCCCTCTCTTCACCTACACTCATAACCTGCACTCTTCTCCTGTCCTCCTCTCCTGCTCTCCAGTCCTCTCTTGCCCTCTCCCCCCTTCTACACCACTCACCTGCACTCTTCTCCAGCACTCCTGTTGTCCTTCTCTTCTGCACTTCTTTCCTGTCCTCCTCTCCCTCACTCCATTTCAGTCCTTCTTCCCTGCACTCTTCACCTGCAAATCCTCACACGTCCTCCTCCCCTGCACTCCTCTTTGGTCCTTCTCCCCTGCACTCCTCGCCTGCCCTCTTCACCTGCACTCCTCTCCTGCACTCCTGTAAGCAGTGCGTTAAAGCCAGCGCTGAAACTCCCCTATGAATAGAGCATTCTGCTATCTTTAATACCCAGTTAATCAATAGAGGAAACAGTACGTCTTATCAGAGCAAGTCACATTAAATGCAAAGAGAATGTGACTCCACGCAGGGAGAAAGGTGTCAATAGGTTAAGCATGTTAGCAGGTGTGTCACAGCCTGGAATGATCATTTGATAAATAGAATTTCTATGGCACACGATACATCATATAAGCAGGAGAATACATGGAGCACACTGCTCTGTATCAAACCCGGGAGCGTTTACAAAGCCATTGATGTGTGGCCAGCTATTAAATACTATATATATATATATATATATATATATATATATATATATATATATATATATATATATATATATATATATATATATATATATATATATATATATATATATATATATATATATTTATTTATATTTAATAATATATAATAATTAACTTGTGCAGTGATTATAGAGAAGGTGGATGCAAGTGTGGACTGTGGGCAAATGTGATGGGTAGAACACACAGTTTGGGTTGATTTATTAAAACTTGGGGTTGCAGAATCTGGTGCAGCTGTGCATGGTGGCCAATCAACTTCTAACTTCAGGTTGTTCTATTAAGTTTTGACAATAAAACCTGGAAGCTGATTGGTTTCTATGCAGAGCTGCACCTGATTTGGCACACTTCAGTTTTAGTAAATCGACCCCATGGGTCTCCTTTGGGACACCTTTGGTGTCTGTGATTGGGTTCTATAGCCATTCTGAAAATATAGGCAACTGTTGTCACTAGAATTGTGTCACCAGAGTCACAGGTGGGACTGCTGGAAGCTGCATTCAGGCTGCAGGCAAGCTGCCCTTATTGCAAATTTTTAGTAATGGAGTTATTAATCAGAATATCAATACATGGTTTGTTTTATTTCTCAGAAGAAGGAATGAATACACACACACATATCTATCTATCTATAGATATAGATATATAAGATATATATAACTATATATCTATATCTATCTATCTATCTATCTATCTATCTATCTATCTATCTATCTATCTATCTATCTATCTATCTATCTATCTATCTATCTATCTATCTATCTATTTGTCTAACTATCTTTCCGTATATATATATATATATATATATATATATATATATATATATATATATATATATAATTAAAATATGTACACAGTATGTAATCTGGCATTTAATTTTGTGAACCTGACTCTTTTAAATCACACTACCAATAACAGGGTTCCACTGGTCTTACACAAGTGCACTAATTTTCCTTAGTAGAAGCAATGTGGTAAAGCAAATACCCAATTAGATGCAAAGAAAAAAATAATAATAATAATAAAATGTTTGCTAGCACATGATTGGATGATGGAAATCAGCAGAGCTTTACCACATTTTTATTAAGCTCCAAGGAAAATGAGTGCAACTGCACTTGCAAAGTGCACAATCTATTTCCCTTCGGTAAATCCGCCCCACGTAATAAACTCCGTGTACAGTGACAGTTTGGAATACTGAGGACCCTTGATTTTTCTGAACTTTGTTCCTCTGCTCTTACTTTTCTATAAAAAAAAAGTGCGATTTACTAAATTAACCTTTTTTTTTTTTTTTTTTACGATACAATTCAATTTCCCATAACCTGGCTGTATAGTGAAAGCACAAACTCCCCGGGCTGAGATAAAATGACCCCTTTGGGAGCACCCCCTGCTTTGTCTACCATTACACACCTGTGTATCTCATTGGCACAACTGGGACTGTTGCTCGCGTTTCGGGGGTTAATAACCATCCCATGACCATGAAAGGTTGTATTTCTTCATGTGTGATATCCCAGTGTTTTGTGGGGGGTGATTAAAGTGTATTCTTCAGAGCCATTTTCTGGAAGCTGGTGGTATCTTCCAATCTACAAATGTAATGGCTAATTAAAGTGATTGCAGTGCATGTGCCGCCTATGTGCTGCAATATGTGCCTATGGAAGCCTAATATATATTAATAGGAATGTCCTTGTAAATGTGTGATATTGTTAGTTTCAAGAGGCTGACAGCTGTGGCTTCCTTCCAATGTTGATTCCTATATAAAAAAATAAAAAATAATAATCATTGTCCACAGTATATATTTATCCTATACACATAAATGTCTTTCAGTAAATGCATCTCAATAAATGTAGTGTCTGTACCAAGGCTTTTATTGGTATTATGAAGGGAAGTAGATATGTGAATTGATATATTTGGGGGTGAGATTTTTTTTTTTTTTTTGGGGTGTGGCAAGAACTTGAAAGTGATTTGTTTCATAGAGAAGCATTGGCAGTCTTTCTTATCTCATCATTTCGCCATTTCCAGCAGCCAGTATTGGTCTTCAATATGCCTTTTGCTTCTCACTATCTACTCTGGATATAAACACTTCATTTCAGGTGAACATGACTGAAATTGTTGTAACATGTAATATATTTCTGCATAGAACAAGACTTATCTATATTGAGGCTTCAATTTAGATTGCTGTGCAATAGTGGATAGTTTTTTTTTTTTTTTTTTTAATAACTGCCTTCCCTTAAAAAAATAAAAATAAAAAATAAAATAAAAAAAGCACATACAATTTATAAATATTCTAGCTGATCTTCCTATAATCGACCCAACTTATATAAGATCAGGTCTTCTTTATTCATCCATTCTTTAACAAAACAGACATCTAGTCAAACAGATTGGCAGTGGAGCTGCAGTAATCCTTCAGGGCCAGGAAGGGATGATTGTGTCCATTGAAATACAGTGGAGAGGTACTATGATATGTCAGCACACACCATACACCCAGCAAGGGGTCCAACACATCAAGGTATTATTATTATTATTATTATTTTTTTTTTGTTTCAATTGACGGATTAAACAATAACCAGCATTAAAAGATCAATAAATCAATAATTACCCTCATCATTTTAGTGAATGTGTTTGTTCATTTTTAATTTACTTTATTTTTTTTAAAGAAACAGTTCATAATGCAAATTAAAAACAATAAAAAAAAATGAAACAAACCAACTCCTGGTTTTGTGCCTTTCATTGGTGTGCTGTGTGCTGTGTTGTGATTAGCGCTGGTGTAATTTGAGGGCATGCTAGTAGTGAGCTGTTTCATCATCGTGTAACAATATTATATAATAATATCTAGGCAGGCTCAGTGTGTGCTGCCGTGTGCTAATGGCTTGCAAGTGTCTGCCTTGTGTTTCTTGCTTCAAACCTTGAGTCATTAGCAATCCCCTCTGGCTACATGTTTTGCATGAGCGAAACATTATGACATAGTTGTAATACAAACCCAACCTATTTGCTTTGCATTTTTCTTGGTATGAATGTAGCAGGGATCCCAACATCCAACTTCCTACGCAAGAGAGAGTGTGCCAAAAACTCAGGAATTCACTGGCTGCTCTCAGCACCGAGCTCTGGGAAGAGGAACTGCAGAACTGGAGTCCTGGAAGTCCATTCTTCTACCACTTAGAAGGGGGGGGGTCTGATTTCATTGCAGGAGCTCGCTACTACATACTACAAGACACCCATTTCCCTTTATCTAGCCTTAAAATATTCTCCTGTAATGCTATAGCTTTATTTATAACATGATTGAAAATGTCACTTTTCTTTTTAAATGCAAAAAGTATATATATTTTTTATTTTATTCTTAATCCTTTCTTTTTCTCTATCTCTGTTTTCTTGTTTTTTATTGTGATTATAAATAGATGATGACGTCCAGTGATATTGATAATAAAATATTGGATAACAACAACAGTAATAATAATAATAAAATAATAACATTATTATTATTATTATTATTATTATTATTATTATTATTGTAGTACTAAAAGTACTATTACAATATAGAGGGTTGATACTACTACTAGTTTGCAAAGAATACCCAACCATGTGCAAGTTAAAAAATAAAATCATCATCATAATTAATATTATTATCATTGTGGTATTACTAATACTACAATTACAATATGGAGGATTGATACTACTACTACTTTGCAAAGAATGCCCGTTAATGTGCAAGTAAATAAAATAAAATAAAATTACCATGATTATTATTCGTATAGTAGTAGTACTAATACAGGCATACCCCACTTTTAAGTACACGATGGGGTTTATTTACTAAGCTGGAAAGTGCAAAATCAGGCTCACTTCTGCATAGAAACCAATGAGCTTCCAGGTTTTATTATCAAAGCTTAAGTGAACAAGCTGGGGTTAGAAGCTCATTGGGTTCTATGCAGAAGTGAGCCTGATTTTGCACTTTCCAGCTTTAGTAAATAAACCCCATTGTGTACTTAAAAGTGGGGTATGCCTGTACTACTATTACAGAATTGCTACTACTACTACTGTTGGTTGCTACTATTACTACTAATATATACTACTACTACTGTTACTAATAATATATACTACTACTACTGCTACTAATAATATATACTACTACTACTGCTACTAATAATATATACTACTACTACTACTGCTACTACTATATCTATTTATCTATCTATCTATCTATCTATCTATCTATCTATCTATCTATCTATCTATCTATCTATCTCTCTATCTCTCTATCTATCTATCTATCTATCTATCTATCTATCTATCTATCTATCTATCTATCTATCTATCTATCTATCTATCTATCTATCTATCTATCTATCTATCTGTCTGTCTATCTATCTATCTAGATAAAGACAGACACATAGAAGTTACTAAAACTGGAGACTGCATAGAAATCATCTTCCAGCGTTTTTTAATTATTTTTTTGTCAAAACTTTACTGAGCAAGCTGAAGTTAGGAACTGGCTACCATGCAGAGCTGTAACAGATTTTGCACTCTGAAGAAAGAAAGAAAGAAAGAAAGAAAGAAAGAAAGAAAGAAAGAAAGAAAGAAAGATCCTCTTGCTATCTTAGAGTCTTGGAGAAAGGCTTAGTTATTTTAGAAGAGACTCATTTATTATTATTATTATAAATTCATTATTCTCAAGCACCATTTCTGCACTTCCACCACCTAGATCTCAGCCTGCAAACTTTTCACTTTTTTTCTAAGAATTCTTGCTATCCAAGCTAATTATCTCTCATATCGAACAACATAAACCTGCCAGCTGAATTCACTTCCATGAAAATAGATTTATTAGTGCAAAAAAAAAAGGATAGAGATATATCTGGCTGTTGCAGTGACGCAGGGTAATTACTCTGCCCATAGACCGGCCTCTATCTATTGCCCTTTTATTTTTGCATCGATTCCAGCCTCTAATATAATTCGGTTATTAGCTGGGAAAAAAATGTAATTTCAGAGTCTATATTGCCTAGAAATATTGGCGTCCAATAACTCCTTTTGATCACATCATCCTGTTAGTAGAGACTAAAAATGAACAGGCTTCTGTATTTCATCTTTTCTAGGTGAACTCCCTGTGTGTACAGCTGACAAAAAAAGGGAATGTTTTCTAGAGTGCCTGGTAAAGGACTACTTCTGAATGTCGAGTCCTATTAGCTGTCTGATTTTGAAAAGTAAGAGTATTGAAAATTCACAAGTGTTCTGTGAATTGATCCTTTTTTTTTTACCTCTCCCTCGATGGCCATTCCACATATGGCAGCAAGGTGGCGCTGCGACGTTTAGCAGAGGCAGAGCAGAGTTGCACAGGAGAGCAGACATTAATTACAGCAGGCTTTATGTAGTGTGTGTGCAATGCAGAAGCAACAATCTCTATAGATCGCAGGACAGATCATGGAATGTTTTAGATTAAATAAATCGAAAATAACATCTCTGTTAGGACGGCACTGTAGGTGTTAGCAATGAACACTGAAGTGTAAGCACACATTCTAATAATAAAATGATTCCTTTGCTCCCCTATACTTTAAACAAAAAAAAAAATCAATATATCATTTTTTGCTATTGAGAATAAAGAATTTTATTATATATACTGGGAAAAGATGTAGCTTTTTTTTTCCAGCCAGAAATCTTATGAGATAACCTTCTGCACGTTATGCCTTTGGGTTGTTATGAGTTTGCATTGCTCCCTGCTATCTCCATGGACTACAAAACACCTCCCCATGTTTAGGAGTTATGTAGTCCTATCACAGGGGTTGATTTACTAAAGGCCAATGGACTGTTGGCTTTGCAAGTGAAGTTGTGCTTTGCAAGGGAATTTACCCCAGAGCTTAGTGAATGCAGTGACATTTCACTTTGCAAAGGATACACAATGATGTGCAAGTTTAAATGATGATAATAATAATAATAGTAATAATAATAATAATTGTTATTATTATTATTATCATCATTTAACTAGTACATGATTGGGTAATCTTTGCAAAGTGAACTTTCACCAAGCTCTGGGGAAAATTCCCTTGCGAAGCACAATTATTATTTCGATTTTAATTATTATTATTATTATTATTATTATTATTATTATTATTATTATTGTTGTAGTACTAATACTACAATTACAATATAGAGGATTGCTGCTGCTATTGCTACTACTAATATATACTACTACTACTAATACTACTAAAATGACTAATATATACTACTACTACTAATACTACTAAAATGACTAATATATACTAACACTACTATTACTACTACTACTACTACTTCTGCTACTACTACTAATATCTATCTTTCTATCTCTCTCTCTATATATATATATCTAGATATCTAGATAGATAGATATTTATCTATCTATCTGTCTAATGCTAAATTCAAATATAAAAAGATAGACACACAATTTAAAAAAATAATAATATTAATAATAATCATAATAAAAATCCTTTTTTTTTTTTTTTTATTTGATTGGGTGATGGAAGTCAGCAGAGCTACAACTCCTTTACTAAGCTCTAGAGAAAATTCCCTTGCAAAGTCCAACTTAACTTAACTAAAGTGCAACATCACCTGCCTAGTGAACAGCCTATTGTCTTTAGTAAATGTACCCCACATTATTATGCAGTATAAACACACTCTGGGGGGAGATTTACTAAAATTGGAGCATACACGCATCTGGTGAAGCTCTGCATAGAAACCAATCAGCTTCCATGTTTTATTGTCAAAGCTTCATTGAGCAAGCTGAAATTAGAAGCTGATTGGCTACCGTGCATAACTGCACCAAATTCTGAGTTTAAGTAAATCCCCCCCCACTCTGTCTTAGGGTGACAACGCTGCTCAGTAGGATCGTCACCGTAGGAAAAGAAGTGACTACCAGGTTAAAATAAAGGAGAAAATATGTGAAATAAAAGGAAAACGAAGGCATCCAGCACATCTAAATCTGGCCATACACTATACAATCTGATTGCACAACCTCCTTTAAACTTACCAAATGTATGGAATAGGGGGACACACCTCATATCAAGTGCATTTGTGTTATATCAGGCAGGCCCTTGCACTACATAGGTGATGGTGTGTCTAAAGTAGACTGTACAATCATGTTGTAAAGTTTATTGTCGCCATAAGAACAAGTAAGCTACAATACTATCACATTTTGTTGTAGGCTTTAGATACCCTTTCATGAAGGGTAATTGTGTTTTTTTGTGGGGTACAGATTTTCATGTATTCAACTGATTTATAGTTAATCACCCCTACCACCATAATATTAATAATAATAAAAACGAACAACAAAATATTATTATTATTATTATTATTATTATTATTATTATTAATAATAATAAAAACGAACAACAAAATAATATTAATAATAATATTAATAATAATAATAATGATGAATAAAAAAAAACTAACTTTTTTTGCTTGAACTTGATTGGATAATGAAGAAAATTCCCTTATGACAACAACACAGAAGCCTCAAATCAACAAAAAGTCGTTCAGATTGTGAAAATCTTTTATATATATTTTTTTGGAATCAGAACATTTTTAATATAACATGTACATCGTTTACATTTATTTAGCAATCTACATACAAAACCTTCAACGTTGTCTTTTACCCAGGACAATCTAAACGTGTATGGACAACAATCTACATACAAATATAGTGAACAGGTAAAAATAAAAATCCAGAAATTCTCTAAATATATATATATATATATATAAAAAATTAAAATCCAGATATTCTCTAAATATATAATAATAATAATAATAATAATAATAATAATACATAAATTCTAGCAATTCGAAGAAGAAAATATAAGACTTTTTTTTTTGATGGAAAAGTTGTATACAAAGTGACAGATGGACGATGCGACACAATGGAGAAAATGGACCGATCTTCAATTTAAACACGTTTTCTGAGCGATCTGCTTGTATGTACAAGGAAGAAAGAGAATTCTATGGCAAAGGGAACGTTAAACAAATCGTATAGCAGCGTGCACAATGTGTTCCTATGGTAGATTGTCGCTGACACCTCTCTGGCAGGTGTAATGTGTCGCATTGTTCGGGAAGTCAATAGACAGATTCCTCCTGTGAGCTCTTCATTCCCACCACCGACGATCCGGCGAGGAGCGGCTCCGCCGGCGTTCTATGGACACAATTGTTGGCAAATAGAATTAGTAACGTTTTTATGTCTCAATATCTTCTCCGCAGAGAGGAGAGGAGCGCCGGGGAGAGAGGAGCGCAGAAAGAGAAGAATCTCATCTCAGCTCTTATCTGGAGATGAGGAATATATTATGGATCACAAAAGTCCTGCATTGTCCTATAGAGAGCCGGGACTGCCGCTCCTCAAACATAAGACCCGGCCAGTGAATACTGGGGACACTTCTGTACCGGATGGGGGTCCTTTCATACTGGGGGGGGGGGGGGGGCATCTATACTAGGGAGACAACTCCATACTGGCGGGGCACTTATATACTGGGGGCTACACTTCTATACTGGGATGACACTTCTTTACTGGGAAGACATCTTTATACCTGTGGGACACTTCCTTACTGGGGGCTACACTTCTAAACTGGGATGACACTTCTTTACTGGGGAGACACCTCTATACTGATGGGGCACTTCTATACTGAGGGCTACACTTCTATACTGGGATGACACTTCTTTACTGGGGAGACACCTCTATACTGGTCGGGCACTTCTATACTGAGGGCTACACTTCTATACTGGGGTGACACTTCTTTACTGGGGAGACACCGCTATACTGGTCGGGCACTTCTATACTGGGGGCTACACTTCTATACTGAGATGACACTTCTTTACTGGGGAGACACCTCTATACTGGTCGGGCACTTCTATACTGGGGGCTACACTTCTATCCTGGGATCATACTTCTTTACTAGGGAGACACCTCTATACTGGTCGGGCACTTCTATACTGGGGGCTACACTTCTATACTGAGATGACACTTCTTTACTGGGGAGACACCTCTATACTGGTCGGGCACTTCTATACTGGGGGCTACACTTCTATCCTGGGATCATACTTCTTTACTAGGGAGACACCTCTATACTGGTGGGACACTTCTATACTGGGGGTACACTTCTATCCTGAGATGACACTTCTTTAATGGGGAGACACCTTTATACTGGTGGGACACTTCTATACTGGGGGTTACACTTCTGTACTGGGATGACACATTTTTACTGGGGAGACATCTCTATACTGGTGGAGCACTTCATACTGGGGGCTACACTTCAATACTGGGATGACACTTCTTTACTGGGGAGACACCTCTATGCACTTCTATACTGGGGGCTACATCTCTGTGCTGGGGTGACACTTCTTTACTGGGGAGACATCTTTATACCTGTGGGACACTTCTATGCTGGGGGCTACACATTCATACTGGGATGACATTTCTTTACTGGGGAGACATATTTATACCTGTGGGGCACTTCTATGCTGGGGGCTACACATTCATACTGGGATCACACTTCTTTACTGGGGAGACACCTTTATACTGGTGGGGCTCTTCTATACTGGGGGTTACACTTCTCTACTGGGACGACACATTTTTACTGGGGAGACATCTCTATACTGGTGGGGCACTTCATATTGGGGGCTACACTTCTATACTGGGATGACACTTCTTTACTGGGGAGACACCTCTATGCACTTCTATACTGGGGGCTACATCTCTGTACTGGGATGACAATTCTTTACTGGGGAGACGTCTCTATATTGGTGGGACATTTCTATACTGGAGGGGCACCTCGATATTGGGGAGACATATCTATACTGGAGGGGGTATTCTATACTGGAAGATCACTTCTATACTATGGAGACAATTCTATACTGGGGGGGGGGGGGGGGCACACA
>NW_027507892.1:7513298-7523298 GCF_037356315.1 Lithobates pipiens | reverse complement strand
TAGGTTTTACATGAATCAAACTGTTCATCCGAGCCCACACTATACACACTATACACACTATACACAATATACACACTATACACTGTCTGTTTAATACGTAACACCAGTGTGAACACTACAGGCAGTGCAATCAGGAACCGCCAGAGTTGTCTATGGAGCTAGCAATCTATCTATGCATGTTCATTGCTGTGAAATGGGAAAACTCTTGACTCTCCGCAATCACTCAGAATTCTTTTTAAAGTGATTGATGATAAGAGCACTATAATAAATAAATTATTCTGTACTGCATCGTGGCAGCGTTTTCTGTACTATATATAAACTATATAGTGTCAGAATATTATGTTGTACGATATAGTGTCAGGGTATTATGTTGTACTATATAGTGGCAGAATTTCAGACTGCACTATATAGTAGCAGAATGTTCGGGTGTCAGGATATTATGCTGTATTATATAGTGGCAAAATATTAGCCTGCACTATATAGTTGCAGAATTTTAGGTTGTATAGTGTGAGTGTCAGGGTATTATGCTGTGCTATATAGTGTCAGGGTATTATGTTGTACAATATAGTGTCAGGGTATTATGCTGTACTATATAGTGTCAGGGTACTATGCTGTACTATATAGTGTCAGGATATTATGTTGTACTATATAGTGGCAGAATGTCAGGCTGTATTATATAGTAGCAGAATGTTCGGGTGTCAGGATATTATGCTGTACTATATAGTGGCAAAATATTAGCCTGCACTGCACTGCACTGCAGACTTTTAGGTTGTATTATATAGGTTCAGGGTATTATGCTATACTATATAGTGTCAGGGTATTATGTTGGGATATTATGTCAGGGTATGCTGTACTATATTAGGTCATGGTATTATTCTGTACTATATAGTGTCAGGGTATGCTGTACTATATTTGGTCAGGGTATTATGTTGTACTATATAGTGTCAGGGTATTATGCTTTACTATATCGTAGCAGAATTTTAGGCTGTACTATATACTGTCAGGGTATTTGTACTATATAGTGTCAGAATATTATGCTGTGCTATATTTTGTCAGTGCATTATGCTATACTATATAGTAGTAAAATATTAGGCTATACTATATAGTAGCAGATTTGTAGGATGTATTATATAGTGGCAGAATATTGTGCAGGTCTATATAGCGGCTGAGTATTATGATTTGATATATAGAGTACTATGTTATACTATATACTGGCACTGAACTAAGCAGTATACATACCGTATAGTGGCTCTGTAGAGGAAGCATGTTATGTAGTTCAATAAAGCAGCATAGAATGTTGCTGTACTATATAGTGGCAGAGTTGTATGATGCTCTTATATAGTGGTACATATTTATTCTGTTCTCTAGCTGTTCTCTTTAACCCCAGAACAAGTAGAGTATATGATGTGTTATATAGTGGCACAGCATTAAACTTCCCTAGACAGGGGTCGAGTATTTTGCTTTACTAAATAGTGTCAGGGCATACAGGGCAGGGCATGCAGGGCAGCGATATGTACTGTACCACACATCGGCAGAGTGTACTGAACTAGAAATAGCAAAGTATTATGCAGTACTACATAGTAGCAAAGTATAAGTACTGTGCTATATAGTGCAAAAGTATTATTTGGAGCTATATAATGGCAGTATTTTATATTGTGCTCTATAGTGGCACGCGTGTGTACAGTGTGATGCAGTGGCACAGTATTATCATAATGTACCTGTACAGGGGCAGACTATTATACATTGCAGACTATTATGCAGTTCTCTCTATAATGGCAGTCTTTGATAGTGTGCTCTATAGACACACATTATTGTGCTGTACAGTGTGATGCAGTGGCACAGTATTATCATAATGTACCTGTATTGGGGCAGACTATTATGCTGTTCTCTCTATAGTGGCAGAATATTTTGGGATGAGCTATAGGGGAAGACAATGATGCTGTTCTCTATAGTGGCACATTATTTTGCTATGCATTGCTCTACAGTGGTACAGTATTCTGTTTTATAATGCAACTGTACAGTGACAGAAGATTATGCTTGTGACAAAGTATTATTCTGTGCTATACTAACAATATAGAGGGAAATTATGATGTGCCTTTCAGTGCTATGCTGTGCTGTTTATTAGCAAAAGAAATATGGTAGCAAAGTGTTATGTTGTGCTGTATTTTACACAAAATCTATGTGGTTAATTCTTTTGCAAAGTACCTTATACATGGAACACCTTATTTGACAGACATTAGGGTTACTAAAAAGTTAATGCAAGATTATTTTTATTTTTTAAACCTTTATTAAAACTACACTCAAGGGCAATATATTATAGTATAATATCGAATGTGTAAAGGCAAAAAAAAATGGTGCCATCAGACACGACTTGCTCCACCAGTGCTTGGATACAAGCTGTCAAAAGTTAAACATCAAGGCCTGCCTGCTATATGGGAATATCTTAATTATCAAATCACAAAGGTAGGGGAGAAAACAGCTTTGGGTTAATAGAGAAGAAGGGGAATTGGACTGGATGGGGAGGAGGAGGAGGAGGAGGGGGAGGAGGAAGAGGAGGAGGGGGGTACTCAGTTTAGTAATCTGCTGATCTATTTCTTTTTGATGAACTATTTTAGAACCTCAGCCTGTTCCTGATTACTTTGGCCATCACTTTCTCTCTTCCCATCATCCCCCTGAACTTTAAAGACTGCATATAGAAAGCGTCAGTTACATTTCAAATCATTTTTTTTTTCCTTCTTTCTTTTATATCAGAAAAAATAAAAAAATTGAAATCTTCATTCTTAGATTAGGCGGTCTGGTTTCTCTATCAGTAAAGGGGATGAGGTTCCATGGACTATAATGGGCCAATTGTAGTTGGTATGTGACCCATAAAATGTGGAGGTGACTATTCCGGCTATGCTATGTAATTATGCAAAACTCTCTCTATACAGACTTGCCATCTGATCTAATGACAGTCCCCAAGGTCTCTTTTCAGAAGGGGAGGGCCCACATAAAACAGAAACAAGCACTAACAAAAAAGTAGCCATTGTCCTAATAGCATGCTAACTCTAAATGGAGACCATAAACACATATAAACAGCGGGCAGGTACTTCCCAATTAACTTACACTAATTGTAACTTTATTTTTTTTGTAGGCTCCTGAAAGAGGCAGGTGCATAGACTAACAAAGGAGGCAACTTGCAACCTAATTATAACAAGCACAACTAGCAAAACTTTTCCAGCCTTGCAAGGTCTGACTTGCCACTCCAGCACAAGGCTGCAAAGCATTTTTTTTTTTTTTTACTTTCTATTGTATTAACAGCCTCATTAATCATATTTAAAAGTGAATTATGTTTTTCATAAAGGAAAGGAGCCCTGCTCAAAGCTTATTTATAGCGCACTGGCTATGAGGTCAGAGTATGATTCCAGGGCTGGGGATGGAGCTGTGTAATAGAAAGCACATGTTATAGACTGCGACAGTTTACACTTCCATTATAAGCCTGGAAGATGCAGGCTGCTTCCATGTGACCTTATTAGAAAGAATCGACAAAAAAAAAAGCCTGAAAAATAGCTTTCCTGCTAAGATCATTTCCGAAAGAGATAGAATCAATTTTGCAACCACTTGTGGGATTTCACATATACATTCCTCTATAAGGGTATGTTCAGAGATGGTCATTTACTAAAGGGGTGTGCAAAATTATGAACCCCCAGTTGGCTTATGACGTCAAGAAGGAGCTTTATGCCCAGGTGACCTAACATGGGTCGATGTGGAGTCATCCGATTCGTTTTGTTAATGTAAAACTTACATCCCTTAGCAAATCATAACTTGGACCCCATGGTAAAACATAATTTGGACGTCTTAGTAAACCATAACGTCTACCCCTTAATAAAACATAACTTAGACCCTTGAGTAAACCATAACTTAGACCCCCTAGTGGAATCAACTTAGAACCCCTAAAAAGATGTATATGTTTATATCTATTTCTAGATATATAGATTAGATTCCTTTGTAAATCATGACTTGGATCCTTTGGTAAAACATAATTTGGACCTCTTAGTAAACCATTACGTCTATCCCTTAATAAAACATAACTTAGACCCTTGAGTAAACCATAACTTAGACCCCATAGTGAAATCAACTTAGAACCCCTAGAAAAAAATATGTATATGTTTATATCTATTTCTAGATATATAGATTAGATTCCTTTGTAAATCATGACTTAGATCCTTTGGTAAAACATAATTTGGACCTCTTAATAAACCATAAAGTCTATCCCTTAATAAAACATAACTTAGACCCTTGAGTAAACCATAACTTAGACCCCCTAGTGAAATCAACTTAGAACCCCTAGAAAAAAATGTATATGTTTATATCTATATCTAGATATATCGATTAGATTCATTTGTAAATCATGACTTAGATCCTTTGGTAGACCACAGCCTAGACCCTAGATCCTTTAGTAAAATATAACTAGGAACCATTAATAATAGCAACTGAGTATCCTTGGTAAAAAAAAAAAAATACATTCCTGAAACCCCTTAGTAAAAAACTCCTGGTAAACCCTAACTTAGACCCTTTAGTAAAGAATAACATAGACCCCTTAGTAAAACATACAGTAACTAAGACCCATTCAATTCTAACTTAGACCATTTAGTAAAGTAAAACTTAGACCCCCTTAGAAAAACATACAGTAAGACCCATTAATAAAAAAATAACTTAGTATCCTTAGAAAAAACAGAATCTTAATAAGCCACAACTTGGACCGCTTGGTAAAAAATAAATAAATAAATAAATACATAAATAAATATGACCCCCTTAGTGAAACAGAACTTGGACCAGTTAGTACAACATGACTTAGTCCCACCCTCAGTAAACCATAACTTTGACCCCTTTATAAATAAATAAATTAGACCCCTTAGTGAAAAACAACTTAGACCCCTTAGTACAACATGACTTAGCACCCCCACAGTAAACCATAACGTAACCCCCTTTGTAAATAAATAAATTAATGAATTAGACCCCTTAGTAAAACATAGCTTGGACCCCCTTAGTACAACATGACTTAAACCCCTCAGTAGACCATAGCTTAGACCCCTATGATACAGCATAACCGTAAAACATAACTTAGACCCTTTAGTAAAACAAAACTGAGACCCCTTGTTAAAACATAATTTAGACCCCTTAGTAAATTACATGTTAAACCCCTTCATGCAAGTTGGCTTAGACCCCTCTGTGAACCATAAATTAGACCCATTAGTACAACATAACTTTAGACCCCAAAGTAAACAATAACTTAGACCTTTTATTAAAACATAAATTGGACCCATTATTCAAAAATAACTTAGACCCTTTAGTAAAATATAACTTTGACACCTTAGTACAACATAACATAGACCCCTCAGTAAACAATTAACTTTGACCCTTTAGTAAAACAAAACTTAGACCCCTTTGTACAACCTGTGTTAGACCCCTCTGCAAACCATAAATTCGACCCCTTAATATAACATAACTTAGACCATCAGTAAACTTGGATCCTTTAGTAAAAGAAAACATAGACCCCTTTGTACAACCTGTGTTAGACCCCTCTGTAAACCACTCTTTATTAAAACATAACTTTAACCCCTTATTAAAAAAACAACTTGGACCCCTTAGTAAAATTTAACCTGGAGCCCTTAGAATAAATAACTTAGACCCCTCAGTAAACAATAAAAACATAAACATAAAACATAATTTAAACTCTTTATTAAAACATAACTTAGATCCTTGGTAAAATATAACTTGGACCCCTTAGTACTACATGACTTAGCCCTCTCAGTGAGCAATAACTTATTAAAACAAAAGGTAAACCCCTTTAACATATTTTGAACCTTTTAACTGAAACCCCAAAGCAAAACACTGCAACTTCAGGGGTGGGTAATATTTAAATAGACCAGACTCAGTTCACAAAGCCTTTACCCCAGAATAATCTTTATTTTCATCTAGTGGATTTATTTACTAAAGGCAAATCCGCTTTGCACTACAAGTGCACTTGGAAGTGCAGTCGCTGTAGATCTGAGAGGGATATGCAAGGAAAATAAAAAACAGCATTTTTGCTTGTACTTGATTGGATGGTAATATCAGCAGAGCTTCCCCTCATTTCAGACCTTCTCCTCAGATTTACAGCAACTGGACTTCCAAGTGCACTTTGCACTTGTAGTTTGCACTTGTAGTGCAAAGTGGATTTGCTTTTAGTAAATCAACCCCCATAGGATAAGGGATTATTTACAAAAGGCAAATCCACTTTGCACTACAAGTGCAAAGTGCAATTGAAATTGAATTGAAAGTGCACTTGGAAGTGCAGTCGCTGTAGATCCAAGGGGGACATGTAAGGAAAATAAAAAACAGCATTTTAGCTTGCACATGATTGAATAATAAAATCAGCAGAGCTTCCCTTCATTTCACATCTTCCCCTCAGATCTACAGCGACTGCACTTCTAAGTGCACTTTCAGTGCAATTTCAAGGGCACTTTTCACTTGTAGTTTGCACTTGCAGTGCAAAGTGGATTTGCCTTTAGTAAATCAACCCCAAAGGATAACATTGGGGGTTATTTACTAAAGACAAATACACTTTGCACTACAAGTGCACTTGGAAGTAAAGTCGCTGTAGATCCTAGGGGGACATGCAAGGAAAATAAAAAACAGCATTTTAACTTGCACATGATTGGATAATAAAATCAGCTGAGCTTCCACTCATTTCAGATCTACCCCTCAGATTTACAGAGTGCACTTTCAGTGCAATTTCAAATGCACTTTGCACTTGTAGCGCAAAGTGGATTTGCCTTTAGTAAATAACCCCCACTGTTATCCTATGGGGTTTGATTTACTAAAGGCAAATCCACTTTGCACTAGAAGCGCAAACTACAAGTGCAAAGTGCCTTTCTGTAAATAACCCCCACTGCTATCCTGTGGGGGTTGATTTACTAAAGGAAATACACTTTGCACTACAAGTCCAAACTACAAGTGAAAAGTACTTTCTGTAAATAACCCCCATTGAATTGCTTCTACAGGCAAAACGCAAAACAACGTTTTTTTTTGTTTTTTTTTACGCCAGTGCATGGAGCCTAAAATAAAGGACCCCCATCCCCTTTGCACAAGTGAAAACTACAAGTGAAAAGCTCCTTTCTGTTAATAACCCCCACTGCTATCCTGTGGGGGTTGATTTACTAAAGGCAAATCCACTTTGCACTACAAGTGCAAACTACAAGTGAAAAGTAATTTTAGTAAATAACCCTGCACTGAATTGCTTCTACAGGCAAAAACGCAAACCTCCTGTAGAAGCGACGTTTTTTACGCCAGTGCACGGAGGCTAAAATAAAGGATCCCTATCCATGGTGTGAACCGAGCCTATTCCATATAATAATGACATCATGTAAAAGTGTGTTTAGTGGTGTCTGGCTTCCCCTATGCTTGCACATATGCACACCACACACCCCCTGTAATAGTTAATATATATTCTGCTTATAGTCTATTGATTATAGAAGACATAAAGTCCTTTTTTTTTCTTTTTTTTTTCTGGTCGGAAGTCTGTGCAACATTGTAAAGAAGCAGCCAAGGCTGGGATGATAATCATAAGGTGGATTGGAAATTAAAAAGTCCATATTTGCATTTTAATGCAGCCAGCAGCATCCTTCTCACGCCTGTGCTTAGATCTCCGAGGCGGGCAGCAAACATTCCCCTTATCATCACATAGAGGTGCAAATCTGGGCAGATATTAGCAGAAATGAAGTGCTGCCACAGGCACAGATAGACAGCTCTGCTCTTGTCAAGGGGTCACGATGCCTCAGATTGCTTCTGGAGATCTTTTGAAAAAAAAAAAGAAAAAAAAAAAGAATTCACACCACTGAAAGCTTTAGTGGTATTAGTTGTTCAGAAGACACATCACTAGTATCACATTCAGCTTCTCCATGCACTTTCCTTGCAGGGTTTTTTTTTTTTATTTTTTATTTTTTTCTCCCTTTTTTAATTTTTTTTCCTCCTTTTTTTTTTTTTTTTTTCCTCCACTGACACAGTTCTGATCCCTGAGATGACAAGACTGGGGAGGAAAGAAAGAGAAAATTTCATCTGCTATTGTAGCGACTTTTTTTTTTTTCTTCTTTTTTTTTTTCCAATCAAAGAAGGCTTTCTACTTTATCTGTCGGAGGAAAAAAGAGGCGCACAGAAAAGAGACAAAATGAGTTTTGTGTTTCATAATTAAACGTCCCACCCCAAATTCTTTTCACCAAGGAGGGATTTGTACACATCAGAACCCCCCCCCCCCCCCCCCACAAACACACTGAATTCACTTTGTCTCATGCTGTGGGGCTTGCCTGTGATCTATTGTAGATCTACAGATTACCGTTAATATAATCTTTACAGGGTAAAAAAAAAAAAAAAAAATACAAAAAAAAAAAATCTTGTACTTTTTTTTTTTTTTTTTTCAAAACGCTGTTGATTGTTTGTGGAGGGTATACGGGCTGCTATGTACTAAGGGATGAGGTTTGACGCATGTAGAGCGCAGGGAGGGCAAATGAGTGCGCTGTAGTGTCTGACGCTAAACTGCGCCACAATCTGGCAACAGACCAGTCTGCAGGTGTAGGCCGATGTGTACACACACACACACACACAGATAACTGGTCATTGAAGAGATCATTGGATCCATGGATTCAGGGGAAAGAATAAAACAAGAAAAAAAAAACCAGACAGATAAGAGAATGAATGACAGATTATTTTCACAGGATTTTAGTAGGTGCTTTGGAAGTAATGAATGAAGGAAGAAAGGAATAAGGGAATGATGGATGATTTAGGATTAAGAAAAGAAGAAAAGGAAGAAAGGGAATGATGGAGAAAGAGAATAAGGGAATGATGGGTACTTTAGCATTAGGAAAAGAAGAAAATGAATAAGAGAATGATGGAGAAAATGAATAAGGGAATGATGGAGAAAGTGAATAAGGGAATGGTGAAGAAAATGAATAAGGGAATGATGGAGAAAATGAATAAGGGAAGGATGGGTACTTTAGCATTAAGGAAAGAAGGGATAAGGGAATGATGAGTGACTTAGAATTAAGGAAAGAAGAAAATGGAGAAAGGGAATGATGGAGAAAATAAATAAGGGAACGATGGGTGCTTTAGCATTAAGGAAAGAAGAAAATGAATAAGGGAATGATGGAGGAAATGAATAAGGGAATGATGGAGAAAATGAATAAGGGAATGATGGGTACTTTAGCATTTAGAAAAGGAATAAGGGAATGGTGGGAACTTTAGCACTAAGAACATAAGAAAATGAGTAAGGGAATCATGGAGGAAATTAATAAGGGAATGATGTGTACTTTAGCACTAAGAAAATAAGAAAATGAATAAGGGAATGATGGAGGAAATAAATAAGGGAATGATGGAGAAAATGAATAAGGGAATGATGGGTACTTTAGCATTTAGAAAAAGAATAAGGGAATGATGGGAACTTTAGCACTAAGAACATAAGAAAATGAATAAGGGAATGATGGAGAAAATGAATAAGGGAATGATGTGTACTTTAGCACTAAGAAAATAAGAAAATGAATAAGGGAATGATGGAGGAAATGAATAAGGGAATGATGGGTACTTTAGCATTTAGAAAAAGAATAAGGGAATGATGGGAACTTTAGCACTAAGAACATAAGAAAATGAATAAGGGAATGATGGAGGAAATGAATAAGGGAATGATGTGTACTTTAGCACTAAGAAAATAAGAAAATGAATAAGGGAATGATGGAGGAAATGAATAAGGGAATGATGGAGAAATTAATAAGAGAATGATGGGTACTTTAGCAGTTAGAAAAGGAATAAGGGATTGATGGGTGACTCAGCATTAAGGAAAGGAAGAAAGGGAATTATGGAGAAAATGAATAAGGGAATGATGGGTACCTTAGCATTAAAGAGCAACTGCAGTCTGCTCACATAATTTGTAATAAAAACATCTTTGCCATTCTGAAGCTTCCCTCCAACCACTTTGCATATATTTTATATA